>NC_050532.1:7851139-7866747 GCF_002922805.2 Oryzias melastigma | reverse complement strand
CCCTTCCTGACACAACCCTCTGTATTTATCCGGGCTTGGGACCGGCACAATGAGACCCTGGCTTGGGCCCCCTCGTGGCTACATTTCAGCCATACATTTATCCTTACTCAAAATAGTATTATTTTATGTTTCTTTAGCCAGAGAGCCACTAATGAGGGCTAAAAGAGCCACATGTGACTCCAGAGCTGCAGGTTGCCGACCCCTGGTCTAACATTTTCACGGAAAAAGAAAAATACTCTCACAAAAATGAAAATATACAAACATCACAAGGATGCAAGGTCCAATTGGTACACCCACACTTTCAGAACTTATTGAAAACAATGGGAACAGCAGGTACCAAAATGGTTTAGTCTTGAAATGAAGTGATGCGTTTTTTTTTTTTTTAGCAGAAATTGGCCAGGATCAGCCCAACGTTAAGGATTTGTTATCAAGCGGTTGGTAAATAAATATTTGATACAGACCTACGCAGATCTCTTACAGTGTCCTAACATTCACCTCAAGGTTTCTATATAAAAACATGGAGGAAGAAGCAGCAAATGGTTTGTCTGGAAAGCAAAAACCATCAAAAATGTAACCCCCTTTTTTTTCTTAGTCTAAATCTGTTTCATGTCTCACTCAGCTTCCACGTGTAACACGGTCTGCAGCAAAGTCACGGCAGCTCACTGGAGTAATTTGCAACAGAGGAAAAAAACTGTGGACACAATAGTTGATTAGATTTCCAAGCTCAGGCTTTGATCTCACATTTCTGCATAAAGAGAACTTGCCAGACACAAATTTCTCCATACTCAGCGTTTCCCAGATTCCATCTGTGAGGTTGGATTTAAATAAATAACTTTACCACCCACTGATAATTAAAGGCAAAAACCTTGAGTCTCATGTTGTAAAATGACCCTCTTTTTCTCCTCTTCTCCAACAGTTGGTGTCCAACATCCTGATCTTCTGTTGCACCAACATCGTCGGGGTGTGCACCCATTACCCTGCTGAGGGCTCCCAGAGGCAGGCCTTCCAGGAGACCAGGGAATGCATTCAGGCCCGCCTCCACTCTCAGAGGGAAAACCAGCAGCAGGTAAACTTTTTTCATTTTATTGGTCGTAAAACAGAATTACCACTCACAAAATGAAAAGGAAAACAAATCATTCTGACATTCATAATGCGAAACTTTAAAATTGAGTTAAATCAACAAACGCTAAAAGATAATAATAATATAATATCATACATTTATGTATATAAAAGATAATTTACTTAAAGAACTACTCTATGGAAAAACTGTGTTTTTGGATTTAAACATGTTCTTGTAAGATTTTTCTGATGGTGGACATATAAATGTATTAATATTAAAAGTGATTTTCTGAGTATTTCTTTAGTGAATCAGAAACAGATGAAGTCATTTTTCTTCATCCATATTGGCATCTGTCTCAAAACTGTACAGTTTGATTGCTCCCATTTTGCTCACCATTTTTGTTGCACCATTAATGTTAGATTGGTGTTGTGAGGGGCTGTAAGCTAGTGGGAGAGAGTGTAAACAATGGGATGATGGGAAATTAGTGCAGGTTTACTCCACACCAACAGTCGAATAAATTCTTGACACTCTGCAGAAACTATGTTCAAGATTTTTTTTCAATTAGCTTTAATAATAAAGTAAAAATTGTGCAACAACTATTACCTAATAATAAAAATAGGTGATAATTGGTCATGTGAGAAAGTTTGATGACTTTAGCTTTAGTATCCTCAGAACATTTCTGATTTCATGGGATTCATATCTCCATTAAAAATTCTGACAAGTAAAGGATGACATTCTTTTAAAATTGTTGTAGCATGAAAATGATGAATATTCACGTGTGGACATCAAATTTTGGGTTGTAGTACTACAGTAGTTAGAAGATGTCGACGTCTCCTTTGATGGATGATGATGAGAGCTACTGCTGGGGCAGAAATTTGAGTGCATCTTATCTAAATCAAAGTATTATTCACATCTGTCGCCATACTTTTGAATGACTTACCGCGTGAATTAGTTTTTGTTTATTTGCACAATTGTGATTTAATGGAAACAGTGTAATTGGAAAACTTTGTTTTTTGGATACTTCTAGAATTTCGTTGAAGTTTTTCCTGTATGTGTAGTGGAAACACAGCTACTGTAAATTGCAGCACAATTGGAAAAGCAAAAACGAAAAATCATTTGAAATTACTGTGAACACCTGAGCATTATGGAAAATGAAGAAGTGCATGATGTTATTTAATAATCAACTACTCAAGAACATTCTGGAAATGTTTGGAAGCTACAAACTCTATTTTGTTAGTTTGTATGTACAGGCAGCACATTGTTGGGATGTTTCATTGTAATGTGTGCATTCAGAATGTGTGGAATGCATACATGTCTAGTTAACCTTCTCATCATGGTATAAAACAATAGCCACTTCCAATATAAAGTTGAATGCTCATAGTAAAACCTGATCTATACGTTAAAGACTTTTGCATCATTAAATCTGTACTTTTACAGTAAGGTATTATGTGAAAGAATTTAGAGTAACTTGCAGTAGTTATTGTACAGTAAAAATTACAGGGTTTCAGTGGTTAAACTGCTGCCAGGAAAATGCTGTAAATTTGAAGGAAAAAGTTTAACAGTGTACATTAAAAATGATCGGAGTGGAACTTTAAGAAATTATGATTCTACGCCTTTTTTAAGTGTGTAATGCATAGCATATTTTTTCATTTATTCATATTTATAATAATATTTGTAAGATGTAAATTTGGATAATGGGTTCTGATCCAATCTAACTTCATTTTTTTTACATTTGTTCGTTTGAGTGGAGTCCAGGAAGAAATCGATACACGCAGTAAAAATTAACCACTTGATTAAAAGCAAGAGAGAAAACAATGAGAGTAGATTACTTAACAACTGCTAACTAATTAAATCAGGATGCTGTCCAGACAGCAGCTTGTGAGCTTCAGTCATATTGATGAGAGCCGTTGAACAGCACACTTTTAGAGTACTACATGTTTTTAATCTCAAAAACGACAAGAAAAATAAATCACATTTTAATGTTAATTTTTTTTAAAACGAACAAAACAATCTGCAATATTTCTCTTCACGACAGCTCTCCTCCAGACGTGCTGCATCTCCTCCCACATCTTTCTTTCTTCGCATGCAGCTTTCCTTATAAATATTTTGCATAGCTTACTCTCTCCTCTCATTAACTCAATCACATGCACATTAAATTCATTTCCCTCCTCTTTCACTCAGGAGCGTCTCCTGCTTTCAGTACTTCCTCGCCACGTTGCCATGGAGATGAAAGATGACATTAACGCCAAGCAGGAGGACATGATGTTTCACAAGATCTACATCCAAAAGCATGACAACGTCAGGTAACATCAGAAAATCGTGAAGTGAAGCTGTGTGAGTCTGATGAAGCTCCTTTTCATCTCCTTCAACAGAGAGGACACATTTAGAATGAAGTTTTTCCACATAGAAATGCACATTTGTAAGCCTGTGTGTAAAGATTGATCAGAAGAATAGATTCCATGTTAGTTTTTAAAATAGTAAAGTTTTGAATTTTGCAGGTTGTGCACATATGCTGGAATGAACTGCTCAATCAAAATCTGTTTTTAAGTTATTGTAAGGTAATTATTTGAGATTTTTTGGCCTTTATTAACAACATTTTGCCCAAATCAACTTAAAAATCAGCTACAAAAAAACATCCAGATATCGAATTTTTAGATTCAATTTACATCACACAAGTTCATAAACTTAACTTTTTGTTTAACATTTAGGTCATTTAGGTCTTTAACTTGCCACTTTCAGCTATTTGAAGCTGCTGTCATAGGTTTAATGCTCACTCCAAATGAGAGCAAGTAAAGAAGTTGCCACAGAATTGAACATAAATGACAATTTAGTCCAGGTTAATGCTGAACACTGCAGCCCACTCACAGGCCGCCATGGAGGAGGAGGAGGATATGTTTCCATGACAACATGCTGCATGGTATTTTCCAAGAGTATTTTGCATACTGTGTAATGTGATTCATGATGTAATCTAAAAAAAAGACCTCAGAAGTGAATCAGCGATGCTATTTTAAAAAGTCTTTTGACAATAGAGGCTTTCCTTTAAACATTGAGTTAACTGAAAGACTTAAGTTAGACTTGTGCAGTTCGAAGTGAAATATTCCTATAGAAGGAATGTTTTTTTTTCCTGATTATTCCGTCTGATAAAGAGGATTTCAGGAGGAAAGGTGTAAATCTTAATTGTCAAATTGTCCTCTTTGCTTTGAATTAAAGCTGTTTTTGAATGTCTAAGAAAATCAGAACCTTTATTAAAAAAGGCTTAAAAGTTAGTTTATGACAAGGAAAAAAATCAGATCTGATCCAGCTGATTTTACAAGATTTTTAAAACATATTTTATGATTTTTTTTAAGAGGAGACCAATTACACAATGCGATCTGACAGCATCTTTTTTTTTTCCCCCAAAGGGGAATTCATTGGTTTATACATGAAAGAACCTTCCTTTAAATTGTGTTGGTGGATAGTAGGGGTGGGTGGATCAATCTGAGTATCAATACCAAGATGAAGTATCAATAATGACGTGATGTGATCAATACTTTTGTTGCAGTTTTTCAATACATAAAGTACTTAAATTTACTTTTGGAGTTCACACAGGGTCTAGCTGTCATCAGTGTTGCCAGATTGGGTGAAGAAAGCCTAGTTTGAGCAAAAAGCTGCTCAATTTGAGTGGAAAACGGCCCAATCTGGCAACGCTGTCCGTCACTGTAACAATTGTCATTGTAGTTTTACAATTATAACTGTTAACTCAACAAAAATGCAGATTCCTCAGTGGAAAAGAGAGGTCAACGGTTCTATAGTGCAGTAGAGGGCTGAACTTGACTGAATAAATACTTATACTACATTTTACAATATATGTGGGGGCTGGATATTGCTAATAACTTCCAGAATCTATTTGATTCGATTAACTAGGCAGGGCCTGTATCAATTAGATTCTGATTTTTGAAAATTCTTTCAATCCACTTAAATCAATTCAATTCAACTAAAGTTTGAGTTTACACAGCTTATACAATTAGAAACATTTGTTTAGAAATACACTGATAATCTGTTTTGAATATATTTCTGTTCATCTGATACAGTTCACATACTATGAAATTTAATAATGAAATCATGAGATTGTTAATAGCATACAGTACATGGTTTCTCAAAAGGAGAAACTCCAACAAAATGTTTGAATCATTAACATTGTAATCATTGGTCTGGCCACTAGGTGGAGCTCGGGCTATAGCAGTACACTTTTTTATTCAAGAAGAATAAGCAAAGTATGTGCAAAAAAATGTTCTTTAGACCCCAAATAATTACTTTAAAAAAATGTTTCCTTAAAAGAGTTTGGAAAATTCATACCTGTGAGTTTATAAAGCTGTTCATTCAGTCAGCAATGCATGTTTACATCAACCGAGCTTTAGCATTAGCCGTCCTATAGTAAATCCCATTAAACCTTAGCATCAAGCTAGCGGACTTTAGCTTCACATGTTATTTCGATCAATCAATCGATTTTATGAACCCAGCCCTAGTATATATCTTGACATATATCTATCAATAACACTTAATGAGTTGGAAAATAGGGTTTGGAGCTTCTGTAACTCTAAAAAGAATGTATTTTAAAATATGTGAATGGATATGGACATTGTCCATCTTTTATATATTGCTATAAATACAATATATGAATACGTTTATCATACTTAATGTATTGCTATATAAATTCTAGTAGTTTTCTGTATATTCTGTTTTTCTGTGTGCATGTTTACTCTAAAAGCAAATATTTCTCAGCTGTATTTTATACTGTAGCAATCTGCATTGAAGTTCATAATGAGAAAAACAAACTTTCTATCAGCTAAAATCACATTTTTTGCACAATATTTAACTTTCATGGCTGTTGATCTGAACTTTTCTTAACATTTTAATCAACTCTTAAAAAATGAACAGTAGCTCTTGCTTGTTTTGGCGGTCCAGCCTCCCGTTTTGGTTTTTCTCCAGACCCATTGATGCGGTGCGAGTCATTGTTGAAGGTTCTTTTTCAGTGTGGTTTTGTTTTGCCACTACAACTCTGACCCACAACCATTAAAAGCCTGCTCATGATGGAGGAAATAATTAAACTCTGTGTAACCCCATGGGACAGTTGTGGTTAGGGGATTGAGGTTATGTTTAGCACCACCTTATGGCCCGAGGACACACTACAGCCTGCTCTGCACAGTGTTGCTATGACTCACTGAGAGGACTTAAGTGTTTGCTTACAGTCCATGTGGGTTTCGGACTCTCAGGAAAACTGGATCAGTGTGAGACCCTTCAAAGTGATGAAAGCAAGACAGTGTGAGCAGCTGGACTTTGTAGAGGCCTTTAGCTGAGACAGTGGAAAAAAGTGCTGTGGAAGAAACTTATCACTTTAATCTGGTCCTCCCTCATGAGTTGGAACATCAAGTCACGTACTTCTGCTCCCAGACACGATGTTTTTAAACAGATTTTAACCTGAAGTGTCTTTTCCTGCAGGAATCTGCTATAAATGTTGTTGCATTAAGAAAGCAACAAAACAGTTTTTGCTGTTAGAGAGAACAAAAGCAGTTTGGTTTCTGTACGTTTTTATGCAGCACATTAGCAACACCCGCTGAGCTTGGCCGAGTTCTGCCTGTTGTTGTGAGTGTGCTGTAAACGGTGAGCCATGGTAACCAGGTGTGACTGAGCTTGTTGGGCAGCAGTCAGCGTCTTTCGGTAATTGGGACTCTGCTGAGAGGCAGAGAAACAAGACGAAAGGAACTGACAGCTCCCACTGCTGCAACTTAAGAGCCAGCGGACAAACGGAGTGAAGCAGAGATGTGGGGAGGTTGCTAGGAGTTTGGAGCTTGTTATTGATCTTCATTCACACATTCATACCCGCCTGGCTTCAGTCAAGAGGTCTGCAACCTTTCTAAATAGAACGTCCAAGGAAAAGTAAAAAAAAAAAAGAGTAAAATGGATTTTTCAATATCTATTTCCATAGAGACTATACAAAAAAATTAATACAAACGTAAAATTTAATTAGGTTTGTCTCAAAATAAATGTTCTTTATTTCTTACAATAATCAAGGAAACTTGCCTCACATTTATGGCATGAACTTTTCCTTTTTTATTGATTCTTAAAGTTGATTCCTAGTTGGAAAAACAGATTAATCTGCATCCTCACAAAAGCATGTTTATCTTTTCACAAGTTTTTCTTCTTCATATTTACCCTGTTAACATTTTTAAAAATGTATTTTACCTGCAATGCACAGTGTTTACAAAACTTCTGCACTGTAAACATGAAACATTGAATCAATTTACAAATGTTATGTCATTTGTTGCATTTAAAATTACTTTTCATCACATTCAAATTTTGTGCTGATGGCTTACTCAGCTTAAATCGTTGTTATTTGATCCAATGTTTCAGTTTTCACAGGGGGAGGAGTCCAATTGCTATCACACTGTAGTAAATCTCCCCAGGGTTCACTTGCAAGTTAATTCCTTAATGCCTTATTTTCACTGGAACTGTTGTTTTCCCCCTTGATACCTGCTCAATAATTAAATAATTAAAAAAAAGGAATTGTGAAGTTTTAAGGCATTTTCTCTTAAGTTTCACTACACTGGTGAATATAAAGTGGCAAATAAATGAAAATTTTGAGCTTAAATATGTGTACAACAAAGAGGTTGGACTTTGGAAAGGTTTTTTTATATATGTATATATATTATTACTGACAAAGTTTAAGAATGTTCTTAAAACATGTTCTTTAAGAATATTTTTGGGAAATTATTTTTACATTTAAGTGTCTTAAAGAAAACCAAGCTATTAAGTCTTAACCTTTATATATTTTTTCTCTTTTGCTGATATTCTGCCTTTTTTTATTAGCCTTGATAAAAATCCTTTCAGCAGTTACACAATTTGACTAACTGCTTTAGAGAGTTTAACTCTTTTACTGACTTTAAATGAGAATATCACCCAGTCGTCAGCTGGTAAAAATTCTTCTGTGCGTAAAAAGAGTTTAGTAACCCATTTGTGTTAATCCACTTAAGTGAAGTCCTGTGGCTTCAGGAATGAGGCAAAAATGTGTTCTGGGTAAGGAGCTTATGCAAGAGAGGTCAGGGGTGGATGTCTGATGCTGCTGGGCTGCCCTTTAAATGTAGAAGGAATCATCCCAAACAGTGACGCTAGCTTCTGTTGGTATGTAGGCCAGGAACGAGAGAAGTATAGAGTGAACATTACATAAACGAGAGGAACTGACCTTCAGAGCTTTTGGTCCGGCTGTTCTGGTTTAACCAAGAATAAGTTCTAACTGAGCAGCAAATGGATCTTTTTCACTTGGGTTCTCTTTATTTTATTCTCTGAGCAAACGGTAACACATATGGACCAACTAGAAGCAGACAGGAGACAATAGTTGTGGAGTACTATCTACAGCTATACTTCCATGCAGTCTCATTTTCTCTTTTTTAATACAAAGTATTTTATGTTGTTGGTTTAATTTTAAAAATACTCTTTTTTTTTGCTGAAATGATTGAAAACATGTTAATATATTAATTAGACTGTATTTCAACTAGAATAGTTAATTGAATGATTGAATAAAGCTAAATAATGTTCATTTTTTGTTGTGTTTTTAAAGAAATGTCTTTTCTGTTTTACTTTTTGTTTATTGTCAGTGGAGTTGCTAAGGTGAAAAAAGCAGAAAAGTGGAGAACAAAAAACCTCACAGGTGCCTCTAGTTTCTGGGAATGTCTGCATTGGAAAAAGGATGCTACAAGTGTGTTTAATTGTTGTAGCTGCCAAAGATGGATACTTCTTGGAAAAGCTGTGGTGCTGATGGATGGACTGCAGCTGGTGAGGACAAAGCTAGAGAAGCGGGGGGGTATCTGGCACTTTGATTTAGCTGAGAGGTGACTCGTTTAGGTGCAGCTGGGAAACAAAATTGCTGCCTTTTGTGCTTAATCTTTTGTCTCTGTTTTCAAATGAAGTTGTTTCTCTTTTAATTGTTTTTGTGAATGTTTATCCGAGGTTATCCTCTGGCTGGCAGCTGGGATGTCTTCCAGCTACAAAATGCTGATGAGAACAGCTCAGGGTTGGTTCAAAACAGCAGCAAATTCAGTCAGAAAATTTGCCAAATGTTCCACCTTAAAAGATTTGAGAGGTTTGTAATGTTCATCTTCAATTGTGAGAGACAAAAGAATCTAGGAACTTGCAAAAAACATTTTTTTTGTATATTGGTGCAGAAAATAAGTGTTAAGCTCCTACAAACAGTGAAGCATGGGGGTGGAAATATTATGCTTTGAAGCTGCTTTTCTCCAAAGGGGATAAGATGACTCATCCGTGTAAAGTATGGATGAATGAGACTGTATCCTTGTATAGTTGTATTTTTGTATTTTGAGGGAATAAGTGAACACTGAGATTTAAAAATGGTTGGACCTTCCATCATGACTAAAACACATCACCTAGAAAATAAAGGAGTGAACAGAATTTCATGGTTATGGAGCGGCCCAGGCAGTCTCTGGACGTCTAACTAATAGAGAATCTCTGGAGGGAGTCTGTGTTGCCCAGCAACAGCCCCAAATCACCCCAGCTTTAGAGAAGATCTGCATGGAAGAATGGACCAAAACAGCAGCTAGTGTGTAGAAAGTTGGTGAAGACCTACATGGTTAAAATATTTCCTGGATTTGTTTTTAACAATCTCTCTCATTTTTTAACAAAGCACATAACTAATAAAATGATTTAATTTGACACAAAAAAGGTAATTTTCTCCTAAAGTTGTGGGCTGCCACAACATTTCTATTTGAGTCAGTTTTTCCACAATCCTCCTGGAAAAGTCCAGCAGTTAAATGTGCTGTTAACAAGAAAACAAAAGTTACAACGTTAAAATTAACTGTTGTTAAAGTTTTACATGTTTTTTATGAAGTGTAAATCTACAATATATTGACATTTTATGATTTTGAATGAACATTTTGAAGTTTATTATTTGTCTTTTGTTTATTATTTAATATTAATGTTGATGGGTTTTTAATTTTTTTACTTGGTTAATAATCTCAATTCCAAGTTTAGATAAACTTTAACTTGCAGTTTTTTGACTGACAAACTTCACTGTCTTGCACTGTTTTTGCAGTTGAAATAAAAATATTTAACTTAAATTTCACCGATAGATTTGGGGATACTCTTAGTGTTGAGACACACAAAGGTTCTCGACGTGTTTCTCTATAATGGTTTGTACTTGTACTTTTCAAACTGAATTATTTAATAAAGAGCCTATTGATCCAGAACTGACCTGAAGCCAAATACTGGCCCAGATTTTAGTCTTTCATCTTTTCTAAGAAACTGTAAATACAATACTAAACCCTTTTATTTGCAAGTTGTCATCAGGTCAGAACATTTTACATAATTGTACTTAAAAAAGTAAAATGTCTCTCCTTCAGGCTGATTTAAACAAAGAAAAATGTCAAATTTTTACTTTGTGGGACTTAATATTATAGATAAGGATTTTCACTGAACTTGTTAATAACCTGCGACTGACACTAAAGCAGAGAAGCTAATACAGTTTAATTTTGGACCTTAGTTCTAGTCGTATATTATTACAAAATATCTGATTTATGTCCTGTAATATTTGCATTTTTAACCTTTTTTTCTATTTTAGATATATCTACTTAAAAACAGAAACATTTTTTTTTCAAACTGCAATGTTTTCGTGACTTATTCTCGTTGAATTCCTCGCTGGTCATCCCTTCTTCCACCCAAGAAGACAGAATTGTTTCTGAACATGCCAGATTGGTGTCTGGTTTCTCTGGACCTCCCATGCAACAGTTCACAGAAAAGCAATCAATTATTCTCAGAAATGTGTTCCCAGACGAGGGGACATTTAATCCTTTTTATCTCTGGACCCAAATTGGGTACATTTAAACATCTAAGGCTCGGGTTCACTTGAACACTTTAGTGCTCTTGACATGTTTGCAAAAGGGGCAAATGCTGCGAACTCCCCAAACACTACGGCAACTTTTAATACTGGGACATGCAGAGCAGACATGCTATCCAAACAAAAGCTGTTCTCGATGCTTTGTTTAACATGTAACACGGCTTGAGATCCACGTGAAGTCTGTAGTTGTAAAAAGTTTTTTCTTTTGTCTACTAGAAGTAATGCAACAAGGAAAATTACTTACAAAATCGTTGCCAGTGAATTAGAGGAAATGAATTATTCGAGTTTTGGGGGCAAAAAAAATACTTCTTTAGAATAAAACAATGCTACCCTAAGATGCACTCAAAAGTCTTAATTTCTTTTTAAAAATGACAGTGCTCCTTTCATTTTAAAGCCCCTAATGTATGGATTAACTGTGTTTACTGATGTCGAAGCGATTTTGAGAGGCACACAACACTCGGTCAAAATAGGTTTTTTTTATGAGTTCCAAACACTGTCTGCATCGACGGGCATTTAAGCCTCCACTTTCAGTGAAAAGTCTATGCAAACACACATAGAAAATTCTACTTCATGGCGTTTGCATAAACTTTTCATAGAAAGTTGTCGTTTAAATGCCCATTGATGCAGCTGGTGTGTGTTACTGTTCACCATTATTATCAAAAATACACAAACGCAGCTAATATGTAGCAGTGTCAGACTGTATTTTATTTTATTTTTTTACATTACTAGCAAGGTTGGGAGTTAGCGAAGTCTCCGAAAAGTTTGTTTTACCAATTTCAGTCCAATATTTTGTGTTGCAACCTAAGTTGCAGGTATTGGGAATTCGCTAACACAGCTAACGTGGCTAACGCTTTAAATGTAGCTAACGTGTAGCATGTTACAGACAAGTTCCAGAATACTGTGAAGTTAATAAAGTCTGACTGATGGACTTATCGCTGACTCTTGCTTAATGTGCCTTATAGTTTGGTGTGCTTTATATTTGACATAATTTAAAAAATGATTGTGCACCTTATAATCCAATGTGCTCTAGAGTGCAGAACTCTGAAATCATGTGTAAAATTATAGAAATTTAAAGAATTTAATACTCAAAAATTCAAAGAATATTGAAAAATACATTAATCCAACAAAGTGTTTTTGGTCTGTGTAACTGTAAAGGCTAACATGGCTTAAAAAAATCAAATAAGAAATTATTTAAAGAAAGAGTGAAAGAATAAATTAAGTTAAACGTTATGCTTTGAGAAACTAAAATCCAAACTCTACATGTTTGCTTTTCTTCTGATCAGTTAACAAGTTGAACATGAGAGTTTATGATGGTCTTGGTAGAACAAGACGACGACCAGGAGGATCTTCTTCCCTCTTACATGAGTATGGCGCCTCGTCTTAGGTCATCAATCTGAGCAAGTGACAGAAGTCTTCTTAGGACAGATTAAACCAAGACAGGGCAGTTTGGAAGCATGTATGACGTCAAGATCCTGGCAAAAGTTGAAAAGTTGATTGTTCTGTGCTTTTTTTTTGCTTGTTTTTCTCAGTGCCACAAAGAGTGAAGGTAGTAATGATGGAGTCCAAAATGTAACCTTCACATTCTAAATGATTCCAGGGAGAGAAGTGATACTACATTCTGGAAACCAAACACTAATATTTTAAAATCCCAGCAGATTTTATTAAGCATATTCTTAAAAAAAAAAAAAAAAGAAGAATGAATCTCCATGTTTTTTAGGCCCAAATCCATAAATGAAATGATGTAGCAGCATCTCAACTCCCTTCTACAGTTATTTTAAAAGCTAATATACAAAATGTTTTTTATTATTCTTTTGATCTTTTTTCTAAATATACAGTTTTTGAAATCAACTTTTATGTTATTCTCTGTACAGCTTACAGTTCAGTTTGAATAATTCTTATATATATAAAAAAATCAACTTTTGATAAGGGATTAGATTAATTGTGCATATTTGACCTTTGAAATGACCCAGAAAAGGACATCTTAGGTGAGTAGGTTCTTCAAACAACAACTGCTCCAGAGAAAGAAATATAATTATTAAGAAAATTTGAAAGCAAAATGTGTTTTTGTAGTGAAATGTTGATATTTTTCAGAGGTTTTTTAGAGGTTTCTCACAGGTGTTGTCTTTGTGCGCGATGGCGATCACCCTGCCCCTCACGGCTCAGACCATGAATGTTAAGGCCTCTACCTGTAAGCCCGGCTGCTTTGTCTTCTTCATTGAGAGACATAATTCAGCCCAGTGAGATCATCAGTCCTGCTGCTGTGTCAGGAGAGTAATGAAAAAGCCTCAATCACAGAAAAGACTTTTACTTTATTGGTTTGCGTCGACCCAACTCAATGTTTTTACTAGCAGCTATTACTCGCTGCTCCCCACACTGACATCATTAACACAAATGCTGTTTCAGGTATTGTTAAACACCAGATTTACGGGTGTTGTGTTACATTTACGCACGACTGCCCAAAGCAGATTTAATCCCAGTCTCACACCTTTCCTCTACATCAGTGTCTCACTCAGCAGTGTCTCCAAATTGACTTTTATGTCTATAACAAAAGTTGTGTTGAGAGAAAAACATTGTATTTGTCAGTCCTCTTATTTCTCTCCATTTCTTTTGTAAGGATTTGATGATTTTCTGTCTCCAAGGACAACAAATGGTAGAAAGCTGTGGTTTGATGGGGTTAAAAGTGGCTTTTCTGTGCTGTTATTTTTTCTCTCAACATCTAATGGGTTACTGTCAGTCTCTTTGAGCAGCTAATGGTTTACTGTTACCAAACATGTTGACGTCAATTTGCAGAAAGTTTTAGGCTATGTCTGAATTAACCTTGTATTTTATTATTTAAATCTATTAATCTATGAAAATACTCATTCAGGGGCTGCACAGTTGTGTAGTGGTTAGCACTCTTGCTTAACAGCAAGAAGTCCCTGGTTCAAATCCCATTTGGGTTCTTTCTGAGTAGAGTTGGAATGTTCTCCTTGGTGCATGAGGGCATGCCACCGTCCTCTCACAGTCTAAAGAACATCCTTTGGTTAATTGGAGATTCCTGATTACAAAAATTGAGTGAGTACGTGTTTGTGTGGCCTTACGACAGTCTGGCAATTTTTTTCAGGGTCCACTTTACCCAACAGAAGTGTGGATAGGCTCCAGCAACATGGTGACCCCAAAAGGGATTTTTCATGGATGGACTTCCTGTCATACTGGATATCTCCACTGCAGAATTAAAAAAGACATGTTGAACTTAATTTTTTGATCTTTAGTTTATTGAAGACATTCAAACTATTAGATACAAAAGAAATCTAGAATAATCTTACATTTCAGTAATAAAAAAGCAATGAGATAATCATATAAAAACTCTTTTCTCTTTTAGTCAAGTCCCTTTTACTTCATCAACACTTAGCAGATGTGTAGACACGAATATGGTACAAAAAAAAAGTCCCTGGCAGGACAAACATAAAAATAACATTTTTGAAGAACTTACACTAACCAGTTTAAGTTTGGAACATTGAACAGAATATGCAGATTTAAAGGTTTCTAGCTGATAAAAGTATTTGCTGTTAAGCACAACCCTATGATAAAGTTTCACTATGAAATATGTGAAGGAATGTTATTTTTTTTTACTCTTGAAGGTTTATTTGTCCCCAGGTGGTGCAGAGGACTGGTTTCTCTGACATCGCTTATCAATTCTAACCAACATAATTGATTTAATTCACTTGTGGAAAGCCAGTTAGAGGTCATCTTGTTGTTAGAAAACTGGCAGTCATGCTTGACCAGGCTGCACGCAAACATGCACACGGGTCACTCAACAGTTCTGATGATTCCTTTTTACACTTTTACATCCAAAGTTTGATCCATGCACGTTTTCACCGGCCTGAGGGCAGAACAGTGTTGGGTTGATGTAAACCTACGTAGTTCATTAAAAGCTGTGCAGTGAAAATGACTGACTCTCGTCTCTTTGTGTTTCTGCAGCATCCTGTTTGCAGACATCGAGGGCTTCACCAGCTTAGCATCGCAGTGCACCGCACAGGAGTTGGTGATGACTCTCAATGAACTCTTTGCCCGCTTTGACAAGCTGGCGGCGGTAAGAATACTCATACTCACGTGCACTAACTCCAATCATGATTATGTTTTCACGTTTCACAAAAATGATTCCCTTTGTCATTTTCCTGACGTTACTGTGCTAATTTCCTGTAAATTGTATTTGTGATGTTAAGTGAGGTGAACAAAGATATAGAGTGACACGCTTTTGTAAGACTAAACATGAGCTGTGACTCATAAAATGTGTTGTCCAGGATAATGGATAGAGTGCAGAGAACACTAAATGCTTGCAGTTCTCTTGCTTTTACCATCATTACGTGTTTTTTTAATGATGAAGCTGTACAAACATAATGTGTCCACATTGATGCACACTGTTCGCTGGTAATTGTTTTAAAGTACCCCTCTGTGCTGTTAATTTAATGTTAAAAAAGCAGAGGAGTGGAACATTTTTCAGGTCTAAAAGTCTCTTCTTGAGTTATTGAATTAGGTGTTCTGATAAAACCTGATCAAATTGTAAACCAAAGTCGAAGTACTCATAAATACCTGGAGTGAAAACTTACTTGAGAAGTAAAAACTCAGAAAAAAATAGAAATTAAAGCCGCAAGCGGCGTTGGATGGCCCGCAGTCGCTACCCGC
>NC_050532.1:7815487-7851058 GCF_002922805.2 Oryzias melastigma | reverse complement strand
CTTTAAGGGGGTATTAAGACTGGACAGGTTTGATCTGCTTAAAGTAAACCAGGCTATAATCTGGAACAAATTTTCAGTCAGAATACGCACCAGAATATTCTGGTCTGGGACCAGGAACCGCTCTTGGACCCATTCTTCGAGGTGGTTTTGGTTCATTTTCAATCTAAATGAACTTCGGTTTGCTCTGAAACTTTCAGTCTAAATACAACGAAATAACTGAACCAAAATGGCCACCGTAGCCGGTTGTTAGCTGACAAACGTGGAGCAGTGATGCAACAGCAACTCATTAAAATGTGTTCAGATGAATGCAGACTCATTAAAACAACTTTTAACATGATACTCGTTGCTTCTCAAACTGTTTTACTGATTATATAAATGTTATAAATACTTATCAGCATATCTCGTAATGTAGCATCCCCAGCACCACCTTGCAATAGCTTATGGTTCCATCGTATCAAATTAAAAATGTCAAACCTGACATTCAAATAAAAAGTTTAAATAAATGAACAATCCTGACAAACCGCAGCAGTGCTGCACCTCCATCTTTCCCTTTTTGTTTTGACCCGCCCCTGTAACTGCTGGCCAATGACTGAAGAATTCTTTAGTCACATGGTTTTGTTTACAAGTTTTGGTCCGGAACAGAAATCTCCGGTTACAGCCCAAACACAAGTTCTAGGACTCGATCCAGAACAACTTTTTTTTTTTTTACGATCCAGAACAAATTAAGTGAATCCGGTCCTTAACAAATCATTTTTCCGGTGTGAATAGACTCTAAGGTGCTCTGGAGTATTAGTATATAGTAAGTCTCAGCTGTCAAAAAATGCGTAATAAAGACAATAAATCATATAAGCTGCACTTTTGGGAAAAACTATTTTATAATAATACAAGAGCAAACATTTCAGCTTTATAAAATAAATCATATTTTTCATGAAAATAGTTTAGTTTATTAGCGCAACATACAAACAAACAATTATTCAAATAACCATGACATGAACAACATGCTATAAAGGCAAACAAACTCTTTCCATCACTTCAAATCACTAAATCCATTGAATTTTAACCAGTTGTGTCACTTTGTAACAAACTGCGATTTATACAAAACAAAACGTCAGTAAAAGTCCATAAATTAATTTGCATATTTTGAATTTTTTTTCTTACATTTACTTTAACACCAGTGATCAAACCAGTCCCAAAGGCATCGTACAGGCCTTAATGCAATCGATGCGGCCACATCGTTTGGAAGTGTGAGAATTTTCTGAGCGTGCAAACACAAACGAGGCCTTTAAAGAACACTGTTTATCAGTGTGGTCAGCCTGAAGTGTGTGCAGTTACAGTTAGTGTGTGAGGAAAAAGACTTATTTAAATATTTTTATATGCACCTATGACAATTTTACTACAATCTAAGCAGTTTTAAAGGGGGGAATTATTATTATTTTTTTTAGAAATTAGGAATTTTATAATTTCTTTTGAATTATATCTGCAAAGGAAGTGACCAGATTTTTAAGGATTGTATGACTGATTGATTTTGTTTGCACTAATGGTCACATGTAGAGACAAACCCAGGAAAGATTCTATATAATGCCATTTAATTTAATATTTTTTGTTATTTGTGGACAACATAGAAGTGTCAAACATCTCGTTCTAGGAGCCAGCAATCCTAACAGTTAGACATGTTTAAAACCTGACATTCAAATCAGCTGATTATCATCATAATTCTTATAAAAAATAATAACTTAACTCCAACTATATGTGAAATGACTTGAATGATGCTCCTTTTTTGTTCTACTTCAAAGATTTTATTATATTTCGTTTAATTAGCCAAGTTTTTTAACAATTTGCAACAAGCCTTTAAGACGGTAGGATAACATCAACACAAAAAATGATATTTTCCCTCATTTTAATTCCACTTCCTGTTCAAACAACACACTTCTAAGGCTCAGTCTGAATAGAAATGTTAACATCCTTAAAACCTTGGGTCACAGAGAAACTGAACCTCTGTGTTTTTATGTTTACCACTATCTTCATGCAGCAATCCACTGCCTTTTAGACTGTTTTTTTCAGCTGCAGCCTTTCCAAACCACATGCTCATTAATATTGATATTTATTTTCTTGTCATTGTTCGTAATGTTGAACATATTTGTTTATGAAAGGTACCATGGTGTGCTACTGTTCCATATTCATGAGAGAAATGAGCACAATAAACCATGAACTGACACTTTAATGTCCATGCCAGATGTTTAATCCATGTGTGCGCTCAGCAACATAAATAACTTTGCAAAGCTGTTTCCCTTTCAGCGTTTGATCAACTCTGATTTTACCTCTACATACTGATTTAGTTGTCTTCAGCTTTACCTAACATTTATCAGAATTGTCATCCAAAACCCAGAATTATTCCACATGATCAGAAAAATGACTTTTTTTCTTAAAATAATTCTGGAAAAGGTTTGTGGTTATATCAGAGAATGTCCTCATGAGGAAACAAAAGGCCCACACACACTTACTCTCTAGGCTCCTATTTACACAGTGAGCCTTATTGTTTTTGAGCCATGTGCTGGAGAGACACTCAGGTGGTTATCATGGGATGCAGTATTCTCTCTAGCCTCTTAACATTTACACACACAGAGAATATTGTAGCTGTCTCTCTGTAAAACCTTTGAAGCTCAAGGCCAATGTGTGAAATGGTAAAAATCCATTATTATAAAAAAACAAAACGAAAAACAACAACACTTGTTTCTTTTGTTCGGTTGAAGCTCTACCTCTTGGATATTTGACAGTCTGACACAGAGACTTACTCATTCTGTTTTGTAAATTTCAGTTGCCTCTTATGTAGTAGTTTCCCCAAAGTATGATACTCTCACCACCGTGCTTCACACTTGGAAGACCAATTTAAGACAGTAGTGTTTGTACTATTATGCATTGATGTTTAAATATAGAGTGATAGACAGGATAAAGTACAAGTAAAAAACATTAAAGATGACAAAAAAATGTAATTACATCAAATTACAAAAAAATAATCCAAACTAAGTTTAAAGCCTGATGAAATAAAAAGGTTTAATGCCATAAATAATCTTAATTTCACTATTTCAGACCTTCTTCTAATATAGAGAAAAGCATAAAGCAAACTGCCACAGATGGAGACTTGTAAATGGCTGGAAAAATATTTACGTACATGATTTACTATATTTCAATCTTAGTGTTTGGCTAAATTAATGCAAGTAAAACCAAAGACAAATGTGTAACATTTCTGTGGATTCCAACAAGTAGATGAGACTGTGGTTGTAATACAGTTATTTTGATGATTTAAAAAAATGATTTTCTGAAAAGAAAACAAAACTTTTTGAAGGTTTCAATAGGTTCATATGCCAGTCTTTAAAAGATCATTAGCAAAAATGTGAAACCAGTTTCAATACAGAAGCTTAAATTATTTTTTAACTTTGTTTCATCATTTAAAACCAACAATTGCTTCTTTTATAATCTCCCCTGTGATTTTGACAGTCAAAATAATGTAGCGGAAAATAAAAAGTTGATTATGTTGCTTTGTTATATGATCACCAAAAGACAGTTGTAATTGAGGAACACCTCTTAATAGGTATATTTTGACCAAATGATACTGTATAGTACTACAACAGATGCATTTTAAACCCCTTCAAAATCAAATGTTTAAAAATAGTTCTGGTAATTTCCTCATTTCTGGTTTAAAAAAAAAATATTTAATCGAGACATTATTGGGTTAGGTGATGCCTTTATGTGTCAATAAGTTGTGAGTGCTCTTGTTTTCAGGAGAACCACTGTCTGCGGATCAAGATTCTGGGCGACTGCTACTACTGCGTGTCGGGGCTGCCGGAGGCGCGGGCTGACCACGCCCACTGCTGTGTGGAGATGGGGCTAGACATGATAGAAGCCATCTCGTAAGTTAAACTCCTATTTCTCTAATAGCAGTGTCTTAAGGTGCGGCTCAAAGCTAAAGCATGAGAAGAAAGTCACTGAAATAATGTGGTTGAAAATAAATTTAATCTGTCAAGTCCAAGTCATAATTCTTTAAATCTCAATTTAACAAAATGCCAAATCTCCTACACTGAAGATATATTTTATTTTATGAAATGAACATATTTTATAGTAAAAAAATCACGGAGGAGTCTTTGACTTCTCTGTCACAAAGGAGTTAGTCATGTTATAGTTGCAGCCCATTGTAAGACAGCTCTAATTGCTTAAGGGACACGTTTCCCGGCTTTTTCCTCAGGAGACAACTTCTCCATCCCCAGACTGTCACCACCTTTCCTCCTGTTTACTCTAAGAATAGCTTTAACTGTGTAGAGGCCACTACGTCAAAGAATTGACTGAAATTTATTATTTTTTTCTTTTTTGGAATAAGGATGTTTTTAAACTTTTTGATGAAATCTTAAAAAAGATTTTGCAATATCATTTTTTTATGAGCTATAAATAGTATCAATTATGATCTGTTGGGTGATTTGGTAAGTTTCTCTTGCAACAATAATAATTTGAGATGGAAAAATATTGAGTAATCAGAAAATAAATCCCACATCTCAAACTTGATTCACACATTTGTAACATAGTGTAATTGTATTATAAATAACGAATTATAAAAAATGCATTATTTCAATACAACTACTTATTTTCATCATAAAGTTTTGAAAATTAGCTCAAATTTTCCCAGCAAATGTGTTTTTGAGATTTCATGGAAGCAGCCATCTTGAAATGAGTAGGAAACGCTCTTCTACTGCCCCTAGTGGAATTTTGGTTAACTACAGGGCAGAAATATGCATATTTAGGTTTTTAAAGGACTGTTTGGATCAAGCTAATGCCTCAGAAATGGATCAAATATGTTCTACAAAAACTTATCTAAATAAATTTGAGGTCATTTTGTTGCTAATTAAAAGAAATAATAGCTCAAAGGAAGTTATCTAGATTTTCTTTGTAGAAGAATCATGTCTTTTTGAGTCTTCAGCATGTGTCTATATTGAAGCTAGTGTCACCAGACTGTCAAAGTGCAGAATCCCATGTGTTCCTGACAGGCTGGTACGTGAGGTGACCGGGGTGAACGTGAACATGCGGGTCGGCATTCACAGTGGCAGGGTGCACTGCGGCGTTCTAGGGCTCCGGAAGTGGCAGTTCGACGTCTGGTCCAACGACGTCACACTCGCAAACCAGATGGAAGCTGGGGGGCAAGCTGGGTAGGAGCTCTGGATTTTAAAATCCCAAATGCTGTGGATTAGATTACTATAGCAGGAATAATGTCTGTCTGTGGTTGTCGCTGCTTTTCAGACGAATCCACATCACTAAAGCCACTCTAAATTATCTGAACGGAGACTATGATGTGGAACCAGGAGCTGGAGGAGACAGAAACGCCTACCTGAAGAGAAACAACATTGAAACCTACCTCATTGTGGGCTGCAGTCAGAAAAGGGTACATTTGACTTTTTCCATTAAGGTTGATTTAACCAAAACTGTAATTAATACGAATATATTTCCAATATATTTTGATAAAGTAAGAAAAAAAAAACTGAGTACACTGAATTTTGAACTGCCTATTGTTTATAGCTAAACTGTGAAAGAAGTCGACATAAAGAGTTTAAAGAAGAAAACTTATTTTATGAGGACTATTGTAAAGATTTAGAATTAATAAGTAAAAAGAAAGAAAACTGTTTAAGTCACTTGATCTTCTTGAGTAAGAGCTCAGAGATTCAAAATTTTGCTCAAATTGTTGTCTTTCGTTTTTTGTTTTTTTATTTTGCTTCCAAGGAACTAGACTTTTTGGTATTTTTAGTGGCCCCCTAAACTTTAACGCTAAAATTATTACTTTTTATATAATTTTTGAAATAATGTCTGACATTTACATTTTTGTTCCTTTATTTGTCTTTTAAATAAGACGTTTTTCTAATTATTGCTAAAGTCTCTGTCTCTTTTTCATCCCTTTAGTTGGTATCCAGATTTTTTTGTTTTTGTTTTCTGTTAGAGGAAAAAAAAACTAAATTAATCAGTTTTGAAATCTTTACAGTGGCTCCAATTCAGCTTTAGGATCGATTTTAAAAAGTATTTTATTAGTTTATTAGCTAATTGTCTTAATGGAATTGGACCTTCAATTTTGTTCAGATTTTCTTTTAGTTTTTGGTCCTCCCGGTGCCCTCAGGTCCTCAGCTGGAGGTCAGCTGGTGGTCCTAAAGGTCAGAACAACAATGTGGCGAGACCACGTTTAGCACCGTAGAACTGAGGATGTGAGGGCCTCATCCACTTTGGAAGTTTTGAAGAAAAAAACTAATCGTTTTATCTTTTATTTAATTTGATTATACAGACTGCTTGTTTTTGTAGAATTTAATTTTTTGAACTATTTTTGTTTTATTTATTCATAAAAGTACTTTCTGCAGAATGATAAGTGCTCTATAAATAAAGTTGAATGTACATTTTTGAAAAATCTCTAAAATGTTTTGACCTAGTTTCCACCAATAATCTGACTTATTCCTTTAAAACAAAAAGGGCTTATTAGACTGAATCCTCCTGTTCTTCTTCTTTAGCCGAGACTCTGCTTCATCCCAGCAGTTTTGTGAAGACGACTGACTTTATCTCCGTTTCCCTGCATGTGTTTGTGACTTTATCAGCTGTTGCTGTCCTCCAGCAGATCACAAGCTGCGACTATAGTTAGCTTGTCATGTGAAGTGATATCGTCTTCTCATTCTGCAGCCCATGCTGGGATACAGAGGAACAATTGTGCAGTCTAATTATTTTTTTTTCTATTATTCATTTTTTTTCTCCCCCTGACAAGTTCTCCCCTTGAGCGTCTGTGCAGGCATAATGTCAGATATAAAAGAATTAGTCTTCCAAGTTGGCTTTATGATGGCTTCAGAGGGAGGGAGCACACTTTACGAAAGAATGAAGAGGGTTTGTGGTTGATAGTTTTGGCATACATGAAGCTCAAATGTAAGTTTATAGAAGAAGAAATGAGCATGCAGCTGGACTTTAACTTGAAAAGTTAAAGTCTTTCCACTGATAATTAATGGAGAAGTCCTTGTCAACTTAAAGTATATTCATACAAAATGTTTTTTTTTTTTTTTACTGTCTTGCATATTAAGTCTTGTTTTTTTTTCTCCAACAGAAAGAGGAAAAGGCCATGATCGCCAAAATGAGTCGACAGAGAACCAATTCTGTCACGCACAACAGCGGACACTGGACTGACCGTCCCTTTTACAACCACTTGGGTGGAAACCAGATCTCCAAGGAGATAAGGAGGATGGTGAGGAAACGGTGTTCTGTAGCAACACTCGGGTCTCCAGAGCTATTAGGCTAATGGAGTTATTAATGTGGCGCAGCCAGGTGGCCTTCCTGCCCGTGGCCCGCTCGGCTGTCAGTCGGCGTGGAGGCGGACACGTAGTTGATAATCATAATCCTTTGATCCGCACGGACAGTAGGCAGCAGGGATGGCCCTTCATGACACACAGCTCCTCTCACACCTCACTCTGGCAACGAGAGGCTCTCAGGAGCACTCAGGGACTCGGCAGCTGCAATCAAGTGACAAATGGAGCAGGAGAGTGATGTGATCCTATTGACTTCACTATATATTTATGTGCCGTCGCTGAGCCTGCAAACAAACAGTATACTCACTCAATGAAAAAATGCATTCAGAGTTGACTCGGCCAGAGGATAAAGACTACCCTCCCATGATGCTTCCTTCACGCCGGGCATTTAACGCGCTTTTAGCATACGGTGTTCACACTGGACTGTCGCTGCCCGATACAAGCGCATGTACCTGTAGCTGGAAGAGGCTTTCAAACAGTTGCCATTTCTGTGAATTGAAAAGGAACGCCATCCATACGTCACTATCAAATTCAAGTCTCTGATTGGTCAATGAGTTTCACTTTCAGTGGACTTAAAAACAGACTTGAAGCGTTCATTGAAAGTGGTTCAGGCTGCCACGATTAGTCGACTAATCGACGACTAATCGACTATTAAAATAGTCGACGACTAATTTAATAGTCGATTAGTCGTTACTTTATATTAAATGGAGTCAGTGTAGTAAAGTTGAAAGTTATAATGGTGTTATGCTAGCTTATTGGACTATTTTGGCATTTATTAAGGTTTTTTAGGCTATTTTGGAGTTTTTATTTCAGCTACATGCTAGCTGTCTTTGCTAACTTAGGCTTTTTTTAGGCTAATTTGGCCTTTAACTAATATTTTAGTTGGCTATCAGCATCTTCAGCCATCGTCACTAGCATCTTTTGCGGCCAAATTCAGCTTACATTTCATCTATAATGATGCTAGTGTGAATATATATATATATATATATATATATATAGTTTTTAGTTAGTTTAAAGTGAATGATGGTTAAGATTTGTGTTTTACATCAACTTTGTGCATGACCCGATTAGTCGACTAATCGGAAAAAATAATCGGTGATTAGTCGACAATTAAAATAATCGTTTGTGGCAGCCCTAAAAGTGGTGTGAAAGTGGCTTTACAAACTCCTTCTTTGTTCAAAATGTTTTGAAATTGGTTGGATGTAAAACCTCATCATCGACTGGTTTCATTTATTTGATTGTAAAACAGAAACTTAGCAATAACGTTTTTTCCTTTTTTATTTTTTTGTAAAATTGATCCCAATGTGACATATTTAGGATCTAACAGTAATAAAACAAAAATTCACATCACATCATAAAAGATATGTATTCCAGAAATAGAACCTAAATTGTTTGACTTGTAAATTGGTGAATTCCTGAGAGAAATAAGTTTAGCAAAAGAATTCGACTTTAATGAGACTATAAGAAAAGTGTTTTTGAGTGAGAAGGACAGAACAAGAATAATCCGGAAAACTGAGGAATAGAGTTATCAAAGTGGAATTATGTCATAAGCGATAGAAAAAGAGGTCAAAGTGACAGTGTTAGAAGCAGAAATGTCACCGTGAGTGGTAGAAGACAGGCCATTACAGTCGGATATTAACACATCTGATAAGAATGGATCTTTTTTTGTTGATCCAAAGTAAAATTTGTCAGGAATCTATGATAAAGTGAGGAAAGTTTCTGAACATAATTTGATCTTTTATGAGACTTTAGGTCAAATCTCATGAATTGTTTGTGTGCAGCTACACATCTTATATTTAAACCGTTACTTATTCTGCATTGGTAGACCCTTTTTCATTAGGAAATCATTCGGAATGATTTGGTGTCTTAGGTTTGAGTGACCTGCAGGGGTCTCTGCTGCAGCTCTTCATGCTCTGTAGGAGCATAAGAGTGAGCAGAAAAACAAGAAACGAGTGCCATCTACTGAGTCTGCTGTTTCTTTACATTCAAATAGCGTACGAGATGAAAGAAAGTTATAGTTTCTTTATGAATAAAAGGGTTAGCTTAAGTGGAGACTGATAGATTAACATCAGATCTCCCTTGATAAAGAGATCTAATCTCAATGGGATTTACCAGTAAAATAAAAGTTAAAAAACAAAAACTTAACTGCTTTTAGAAAGTAATGGAACAAATAGAAAAAAAAGATATTTCGGCAGCTGTCTTTTCTCCCGTGGGAGCTCCTTGTGTTGTTGCTGTAACAGCATTGTTCACTAGAGGGAGCCAGAGAGCCACAGTGTCTTTCTAGCGAGCAGACTTGCATTAACAGACATTGTCTGTGTAAGAAGAGATTATTTATTTTTGTGTTCACACCATCTAATTCTCCAGAGAAAGTGTTTAGCATTCATGAAGTGTTTCTGCTCCTACTTGTGAAAAAGTGTCTGACATGAATGTTTTAAAACCTTGCTGCTGTTTCAAAGCATTTTATTTGTCAGTGCACCGCGCTTTATGGTAAAAGAGGCCAACATGTGTTATGTTAATTTCATCTCAACGACATGATGCAACTTAACGTCATCCCTCCTGCATCCATGGGACCTTCTGACCTTTCTTTTGGATTCTGTTTGTTTCAGTGTGTTCTGTGCTTCATTACTCTGGAAAAAAAAGGAATGATGAAATGCAGAAATGTCTCATTCATGAGAAAATGTCTTTTGTGTGCATAAAGTCAATTCTGATGCAAAAAAAGGTGTCTTTTGGGAGCATCAGTTCAAATGGACTTGAATCTGCAACTAACTTTCACTACGATGAAAATCATGTTTTTAACATGTTCTTGTGGCTATTTCTGATGATGGAGGACATGTATAAGGAAAATGAAGTATTTTTTATTTAAATGAATCAGGAGCAGAAAAAAGGCAGATGAAAAAGAACTTATTTGTGATGTAGAAAATATGCTTGGTGGGCCACAAGCTTCCTACTCTGAGCTCTCAGCAACAGGGAGAGGGAAGAGGGGGCGGGGTTGCTCTCCGCCAATGGTCCCGCCCACAACTTAGAGGCAAATTTGCTATTGAACTACTGTCGCTTTGCAAGTTTATTTGATTTTTGGTGAAAAACTGAATAATCATAAGTAAAAGTTAAGTTGAAAATTTAAAGCTAATCTTTTTTTTCTTTTTGCAGGGTTTTGATGATCCCAAGGACAAGTGAGTAACAACGAGACCATTTTCTATTCTTCTTTCTATTTGTATTCGTAGGTTTAAAGTGGGTGTAACTGAGCAGGTGGAAACAGCACAGAAATACAATAACCCAGAATCCTCGAACCAGGAAGTGTGGGATGGTTGTTCTGAAAACCTTGCAGCTTCCAGTATTTTTTTTTTCTAACGCAAAAGCCAAGCAGTTCATCTGTTTTGTGTTTCTGGATTTAAAATGAAGCATTGCTGTGAAAGCTTAAAGCTAGTGATCCGATTAAAAAAAAAAAGTATTGTCCTTCAAATTTTTCTTAACTCAACAAAGTTAGTGCACTTTTTTAAGCAACTAACACTTTATTTTGAATGCTTTTTCCATCTGAAGGAACATTTAACTGATGGTTTTGGCTTTTGCTGCTGATGCTAGAGATATTAAATCATACGCCTAGAAAGGTTATAATCCAGTTTATCTTTATTATTCACTACATCTGTGTCTAGAATGTGAATATAGCGCAATATCTTAAATTTGAAATAATCACATCTTTATTTTTCCTACACTATACATGTTTTATTTTAATTGCAATTGAAATATTTTTATACTTAGACTAGAGGATAAAGTGGATCATCAGAGTATTTGTGATCAGGTGAAGGCAACTGTGGAAGACTTCAGTTAAATGGATAATTTAGCTTATAAAGTCGGAAGATGCCAATTTGATCTCATCTTGTTTTATCCAGGCATTTTATTTTCAGAAACGCACAGGAAAACCTCAACCCAGAGGATGAGGTGGACGAGTTTCTGGGCCGGGCCATCGACGCGCGCAGCATCGACCGCCTGCGCTCCGAACACGTCAAGAAGTTCCTGCTCACCTTCAGGGAGCCTGACCTGGAGAAAAAGGTGCAAACATGCACACGCGTGCAAGATAGCAGCATGACACTTTTTGCAAAAAGAAGCTTCAATTAAAATGGAGTTTAAATGTTAGGGAGATCTCTAAAACGAAAGCAGGAATGAACCACTTCACAGCTAAAGGGGAGTGGCTTCAGCTTAAGATTAGAAATCGATTATTTGAGTGATTTTTCTGGGTTTTACTCTTTTTTTTTATGTATTTATTGAAAAAATGTTCACAAATGCGAAGTATGAATCAAAGGGACTTTTTGAGGAGTTTGTTTGCTGCCAGAACTTCATCCTAGTGATCTACGGCAACAAAAGGGGATCATTTTGAACTGTCAATCTGCTTCCTGTAACAATGAATTTTCACATTTCATTACACAAAAGTCAAAATCCCTTTTTGTTAAAAAAAGAGACTTAGATTAAAAAAAAACCTGCTATACATGTTTATATAGATAGTAAATCTTCCATCAGTAACCTCTTAGGAAGATAAAAACATTGCCCCAATCTGCTTGTGGTTACATGCAAGATAAAAGGATGCTGTCTGTTGCTGTAGTGTGCGCCGTTTCCTTTCTTGTTTCCTTTTTTGTTAGTTTCGGCTCCTAATAAGTGCTTTCAGAACTTTCTAAAGGAAATTTAGCTGTCATGCATCTAAATATCCACATTTATTTGTCTCCAGAGCTTATATTTAGAGTCTGGAGTCTTGAAAGCTGACGGCAGGAGAGCTTTCCCGTCATCCACTGATTGCATGTTTTCAGACTTTATTATTGTTTACTGACTTGATTTTGACTATAAAATACAAAAATATAGGGGTTTGGATGACAACTTAGCCTAAAGCTGTCAAGTGTTTTCTATGTATAAATCCATTTCTTTTCTGAAATGACGATAGGTGAGAGTTTGGAAACACATTTGCTCCTCCAGTAAAGATATGATCACAGGTTTTATTTGTCTACCGTCTGTGTGCTTGGTTCTTTTGTCGCTTTTTAAAATACGTGTCCCTCATGGTGACGGGTCGTAAGGACCCTTTATATTTACTCTGTGCTTCTCTTATGCAGTACTCCAAGCAGGTGGACACCAGATTCGGTGCGTACGTGGCCTGTGCCTCCCTGGTTTTCCTCTTTATCTGCTTCATTCAGATCATCATCGTGCCGAGGTGAGTCGGCCTGTAGCATTCCATGAAAAACGTGCTGGCTTTATTCCTTTATTCTTTGGACAGGTCACCAGTCTGTCGCAGGACTCGTTTATAAAAAAAAAAAAAAAAAAAAAAAAAAAGAGTGTGTGAATTTTTTAAAACTATCTTCCCATTAGATTAAAAAATAAAATAAAGCAAACCCACCAAAACTTTTTTTTGTGTTTTGAATCCTTCCAGAGGCAAATTTTTGCCATCCTCATAAATAATTCCGTCTGTTTTGCTCTCAGTTTGGGAGAAAGATAGGAGGAAGAAAAAAGGGGGCATTTTCTTTCCTAACCTGGCTGCCCATCAAAGGATGGTAGCAAATATGATGAGGTTATGATAAATATGAAATTAAACTGAGATCTTATTTGCAAGAAGTGAAGCGGAGCAATCTGGCCTTGAATTGACTTGTTTTGAATATCAAGTACTTTCACACTCGACTTCACATTATTGATTCAGCCTTCAGCTGCCAGTGAAATAAAATAGCATAAAAAAAATGTTACCCAGTATAGAAATTTTAGGGCAGATTTTTGTCTAAATGAAATAAAAAAGTCATAAACACTGTAAATATTTAACAGAATTTATCTTCTGAGCGTCTACAGCTTCAGGAATCTAGTAATAAAGTGGATATTGATTTAAAACTTGGTATTTGTGGTCAAGAACAACAGATAACAAAAAAGCAGTTGATCTTAGCTTTGAAATCCTCTTTTTCCCTCTTTGTCCTCCCATTCTGTCGTTATCGATCTTCTTTATTAACCTCTGTCCTCCTCCTTCGTTTTTACCTCTTTGTTCTCTCACACGCTACATCCTCCACTCCCCTGTCAATGAAGCAGTCCTCTTCTTTTACTCTTTTTTTACTTCTAAACACACATTAAACCTTTTCTAGCACAGTATTCCCAGCAGCCAAAGCTCATAAATCATTGAGGGAATCATGCAGCACATTCCCCTCTTCTGCTGTCGTACTAGAGAGTCAAATTCAGCCGCAAACTAAACACAGAATTGGCTGAAAATGTGTTTTTGTTTTCCCCTCAGATCCACACTCATGATTGGCTTCTTCATCGCCTGCCTGGTCATCCTGGTGTCAGTCATGTTCATCTCAGCTGTGTACTACTGTTTCGGGGTAAGAAAAAAGAAGAAAGTGAGGAAAAAATAAGAATAAAAATGGCATGTCTCGTTTGATAGGTGCTTTTGCAGAGTTTCTGATGAATATATCTTGGACACTTTTAATCGCTGTTTTGCTTTTTTCCTGATCCATTTAGCCATTTTCCTGCTTCTTATAGGAGAGCTCTTAAGCTCATCTTGGAAATTATCACTTTTTTTAAATTAACTTGAGCCTTATAATACCTATCCACCAATAATTATCATTAAATATTTCGTTTAGAATCCACCAAAGCTACTGTGACTAATATTTACTGAACAGTTTAACAGTTTCTCAGTGTTATTGAAACCTCTTGCTGCTTAAGTTTATTAAAAATTAATAATTACATCTTTGATAGATAGATCTATCCATCCTTAGAATTCACTAAATCCCTTTCGGGATCACATGGTTGCTGGAGCCTATCCTTGAACACCCCAAACAGGCTGCCAGTCTGTTGCAGGGATGGAATAAATCCATATCATTCATGTTTATGTTGTACATGTCATGTTAAAAATGACTGATTAATAACTTTTTCTTGGATTTTTTCTGAAGTGAATAAACTCACCAAATCTCATCTTTTCCTTCCTGTAAACTTTTGATCGATAAGTGTTGAGTCCCTTGTTGACTCATTTTCTCACTGCAGCTGATGAGTCATAAGAGGCAGGAATGATCTAAAAAAAGGTTGTTTTTTTTCTGGATGACTCATAGTTATGATTTTTTTATTCTGTCTGTGTTGATAAGAGAGTTTTGTGCGACAGACTCCAGGTTAGTTTGTATTTGCATTTCTTCTTTTTTCTGCTCCCTCAGATCTTCCCCGTCTCCCTTCAAACTCTTTCCAAGAGGATAGTTCAGTCCAGACTCAACAGCACCCTGGTTGGAGTCTTCACCATCCTCACCGTGTTTCTGTCGGCTTTCATTAATATTGTAAGTGAAGTAAGCATCACAACTCTGTGTTTCTATCAGCGATGGTTGTGCAAAACAATAGTTTTGCTTGATGCACTTTGGACCTGCTTCAGTTCACCTGCAGCGGCGTTGACCTGCGGAGCTGCATCAGTTCAGGGCTCAACATCAGCATGGACAGCGTGAACCCCTGCCACGCCGCCTCCCTCAACTACAGCCTGGACGCACGGCACACGCCCTGCGGCGAGGGTGCCCTCGTCTGCAACTTTCCTGAGGTGAACCTTCGTAACCTCCTTTGAAATGACTCAATTAGCTGCCACTGATTAAATAGACTTTAATCACCAAAATCTAGTTGATGCCCCCTCAAAAAATCTCATCTGTGGATTGTAGCGGATCAAACTTGTAGCTTGACTTTAGTGCTACAGAATCTTCCAGTTAAAGATCTTTTAGGAGCAAACTCAATAGAATAGAGTAGAATAGAAGTTTTTAGGGTAATTTTAAAGCTGATTGTCCTCTCAGATCATAAAAATTCTAGTTATTTTAGGGGCCTTTTAATTATGATTATGCCATTTTTTAGCCAAAAAACATAGTTTCTGCAGACCGGCAGGAGTTCATTAGAAATGAGCCTCTTAAGTTGTGGGCTGGACCATTGGTGCAGAGAAACCACATCCCACTTCTGGTTTCTGCGAGTGCTCCGTTTACATGCTCTCCTCCTGGCTTACAGCCCCCACCCTAACATTACTGCTGCATCAAAAATAGTAAGCAGTTGTACAGTTTTGAGCCAGCTTGGATGAAGAGAACAAAGCTGTACATGGATGCATCCAAATGCAGCGGAGCAGGGAGCTTGTAGCCTACCGACTGTCGCTATTACTACAGTGTATTTTCTACATCACAAAGTATTAATACTCCTCATGAATGCTCTCCCCCTCAGTACTTCTCGTCCTGTGTGCTCCTGAGCCTGCTGGCCTCCTCCGTCTTCCTGCAGATCAGCAGCATCGGCAAACTCTTCCTCATGCTCTTCATCGAGCTGCTCTACCTTCTGATCATGGAGGTGCCCAAAGTGAGCCTGTTTGACAACCAGGACCTGCTGGTCATGGCAAACGCCTTCACTTCTCTGTGAGTCTCATTCGTTTTCTTTCTTTCTATGCTTTTCTTCAACGGTTGGATAAAGGTACTAACCTCTGAGCTTCTCCTCTCTGTTCTCCTCCTCACAGCAAACACACGAACGGGACAAGGTGAGTGTATCATGGCGGAGCACTGTCATCTGTTCAATCTGCACACAAATATAACAACAATGAGCTGCCGGCAACAGATGATGATTATGATGATAATGAGGCAACATCCAGACGGCAGCCGGCTTGAGTTACAACGATGCTGCTGAATTTCTCCTCAGGCTTTTGTTTTTGCTATCTGGGCATGATTGTTTTGGGCAGCTTTGCCTCAGCATAAACCTCTGAAAAGTTCATACATTCATGCGTGTGTTTGTGTGTGCGCTAACCTCCAGCTGTGTGGTAGACACCAAGGTTCCTCTGAAGATCATGACCCCTGTGGTGATCACGGTCTTCGTGCTCGCCCTCTACCTGCACGCTCAGCAGGTGGAGTCCACAGCCAGGCTGGACTTCCTCTGGAAACTGCAGGTTGGTTGAAGGATGCAAACTGATTGTTGCCAACGACAAACCTGACATGAAGGTTTTTTATCCTGGAAATGTTTCAATCGACCTTTTGTGTGATGACTAAACTTACAAACCAAAGTACTGATTTAATAGACGTTGTTCCTTTGAAATAACAAAAGCAAATTGTTATGTATTCTGTAATTAAGATTTGCCTTTCAAGATGAAATGCTTATTTGCATTCCTGTATTTTCTTGAATACATATCTCCCAAAAGTACAACTTATCCTCCTTTTTTTTCATGATATATTTTCTCAAGTTTTTCAAGTTAAAAATTGGCCAATCAGATGCCTCAATAATAGCATGTAGCTTTCTCTGGCCTCCACCCCAAAAGTTCAAAGCGTTTGGTTGATAGATTATCAGACAAATCACTGCCTGCTAACATCATCTGGTCCCAAAACGGTGAAATCGGGCGATATCTGCACCGCGGGAAAATGGCGACTTAATTGACTTCATTTTGTTGGAACCCAGGCTTTTTTTTGTCCATCTCTATTCATGTGAACAAATTACTGCTTTGATTTACAGCTTAATTCTAACATTGTAATCCATATAACTTTATTTAAATAAAAATCCTCCCACTTTTTTTTATTTTTTTTTACCGGCTTCATCTTTTGTGTTTGACATCACCATCTTAGACATATTGGCTAATTCTCAAATCTACTTTTGATAGTTTTTCTGTTTCTCATTACTAGGGATGCAGCGATTCACTTTCCTCACGATTTGGTTCAATTTTTTTGGTCACATGTTTGTTTCTGTTAATTTATCATTTTTGTATTATAAAACTACAAAAACCTAAATAAAAAAATAGAAAAATACTTTTTAAAAATGTTGTTAACAAGCAAGTAACAATAATGAAATGCCTTTCCACTGGTCTATGCTAATCCTGATGTAAGGGAATAAAACAATAAATATGAAATCAGTCATAAATTTAGCTCAACAATTCTTCAGTAAGGGTTCACTTTTCCCACGATACGGTTCAGTTTTATACCAAAAATGGTGGCATCCCTACTGATCACCCTCACTTCTTCAGGCCACGGAGGAGAAGGAGGAGATGGAGGAGCTCCAGGCCTACAACCGTCGTCTGCTCCACAACATCCTTCCTAAAGACGTGGCTGCTCACTTCCTGCAGCGCGAGCGGCGTAACGACGAGCTCTACTACCAGTCTTGCGAGTGCGTGGCCGTCATGTTCGCCTCCATCAGCAACTTCTCTGAGTTCTATGTGGAGCTGGAGGCCAACAATGAGGGAGTGGAGTGTCTGCGGCTGCTCAATGAAATCATAGCAGACTTTGATGAGGTAACCGTGTAAATCAGTACCTGCTCTCTGTGGGCTTTTTTAACCAGTGATTTATGTTGTATGAAAACCACTTGGCTGGAACTGATTTCAATATAATGTGTGATTTATGCAAGTCAAACATTTTCAGAAAACCAATGGAAATAATCTTTAAATATGTAATAAAATCATTTTCTTCTCGAAGGAAAGGTGTTTGTTAAAATTGGCCATCTTTGGTTCACTTCTCAAACCAACCCCATGTTTCTGCATTAGATCATCAGTGAGGATCAGTTCCGCCAGCTGGAAAAGATCAAGACCATCGGCTCCACCTACATGGCGGCCTCAGGCCTCAATGACTCCACTTACGACAAGGCCGGACGCTCACACATTCGAGCCATGGCAGATTACGCCATGAGGATGATGGACCAGATGAAATACATCAATGAGCACTCCTTTAATAACTTCAAGATGAAAATAGGTGTGCATCCCATAGCTGCTCTGTTCCTTCAACCAGAATTACAGCAGCTTCAGTCCAGGACAGACACATAATGTTATATTACATCTAAGAATAAATGCTGCCTCCCATTTTTTTCCTTTTTTTTATAAAGAAGGAACATTGTGACATTTCGTGTCAATTTCCTTCCATAGGTCTTAACATTGGCCCTGTGGTTGCCGGGGTGATCGGGGCCAGAAAGCCTCAGTACGACATTTGGGGGAACACGGTAAACGTTGCAAGTCGCATGGACAGCACAGGGGTCCCAGAGAGAATCCAGGTAATCATAGCTGTTACTTTGACATTTAGGTGAATATCTCAGATTCTTTCATGATTATTTAGCTTAGTTACTAAAGGTAAATAAAACATTCTTAAAACTTTCTTTTTTTGTTTTAAAAAAAAAAGTATTTTGTTGTAGTCTATTTTGTCTTTAAAAAAGGAAATCTACACCTCATTTTCAATAATGGATTAACACAAAATAACAGAAAAAACTTTCAATTTGAAGCTATTTGATTTTTTTTTAAGCTTGTGTCAAGTAAAACAAATCAAATTAAAGCATTTTTTGATAATGTTATTTAAAAAACATTCTTACTTTTTCTTGTATTTATTGCTCTGAAACAAGTGATGCGAAACAACTTTATTTAGATCAGTGATCAAAAGTTTAAAATGTGGGTGTTTTCTGTTCCCATAAACCAAACAAAAACACGTCTAAATGTAAAAAAATCACAAGATGAATTAGATAAATTTTTGCCTCTGCAATTGTTTTGTATGGAAGCTGGCCTATCGAGCTCTTTTACCCCCTTTTTTCATGTGATAATTATATCTACTATCACATTATCACCAGTTTGTTTTCTCTTGATAATGACATGCACTTTTTGTGACCAAAAAAAAAAAACTTGTGATGACGAGATAGTAGATATCGTTATCATGAGAAAACGGGGAAAATGAAGAAACTTAGATGTTTTCATAAGAAAATAGGCAGAGGGGAAGAAAGGTAGATACCATTATCACGAGATAACGAGAAAAAAAGAAGTAATTATCACAAGATAGAGGGAAAAAAAGAAAGGGGATGTCGTTATTGTGAGTCAACAGGAAAAAAAAGAAAGGTAGATGTCATTATCACAAGATAACAGGAAAAAGGTGGATGTTGTTATCACGAGATAACGGGAAATAAATGAAGGGTAGATGTCGTTATCATAAGAAAATGGGAGAAAAAAAACAAAAGGCAGGTGTCGTTATCATGAGATAACGGGGAAAAAAGAAAGGGGGATGTTGTTATAACGGGAAAAAGAAAAGGTAGATATCATTTTCATGAGAAAACGGGGTACCAGAAAGGTAGAAGTTGTTATCTCGAGATAACAGACAAAAAAGAAAGCTAAATGTTGTTACAATCAGAAAATGGGACAAAAAGTAAAGGTAGATGTTACCAAGAGATAACAGGAAAAATAGTAAAGGTAGATATATTATCACAAGATAACAGAAAAAAAGAAAGGTAACATGAAAAAAGAAAGCTAAATGTCGTTATCATGAGATAACAGGAAAATACTAAAGGTAGACGTTGTTATCAAGAGATAAAAAGAAAGGTAGATGCCATTTTCATGAGAAAGAGAGAAAAAAGCAAAATAAGACTTTCACAACTTTTGTATTTTTGACTTGAAAGAAGCAGTGACATCTATTTACTGTAACATTTCTATATAAACCTATATAATAGTTTCACAAAATGTATAGGTTTTCTAAAACGTTTTATTTTCAGAAAATAATTAAGAGAATGTTAATATGTGTATAGCCATTTACCGTGATATTCCTTTAACTCCAATATTTTATTTTCAAGAAACATATTTAATGTTTTTAGTCTAGATTTGATCAATAATTTTTAATTTAAAGTCACATCTCCATCCACTTTTATTTGCAGGTGACAACAGATCTTTACCAGGTACTGAGCTCCTACAACTACACACTGGAATACAGAGGCGTGGTCACAGTCAAGGGGAAAGGAGAGATGATGACCTACTTTCTCACCGAAGGACCCTCGAGTTAACCTTTACTAAGCGGTAAACCGATGGGACGCGACCCTGAGGACATCAGGTCTCTCATAGCTTTCAGCGGACTGAGTTATCCCGGAGTGTGCGGTTGTCTTCAAATCCCTCCTTGCACGTGATGCCAGTCAGGATGAGAGCTCAACCTCAGGAGGGTTTCCGGAGCGCTACAGGGCGCGCTCGCTTGCCTTTTAGACCAAAGATGTCCAATCAAAACAAGATTTAACCACCTGCGTCCTGAAGGAAGAACTCCTACGTGCCAGCTTTGATAGAAAGTTTTGGACAAACCTGCAGGGAGACATGTCACCTCCTTTTCTTTCTCTCTGTTGTGTATGTACATGTAAAACCCCGAAGGCTCTTCGTACTCTTCATCAAACACTTGTCAATGTTGTGTTGTTCGGCTACAAACCTCACTTTTCTTCCACATGATGATTTCAACTCAGTTATTAATAATCTAGATAAAAAAGAGCCACAGTAAGCTTTGCCTTACTTGTCTTAACATTACATGAAATGCGCAGTATTTATGGAAAGCTTCCCATATCAATACCTGCAACCGAAAAAGGATGTCACTGAAGAGCTTTTCTAATCTTGAAGTTTTTGTATTTTGGACTTTGGATCTCCAACCTTGTGAAAGATTTTCCAGATTCTATATTTTGTAAGTTCATATATTAGAGAGCTTGTCTATAAACTCTAGTGTTTTCAGGTGTAGATACTTCAAAGTTATTTCAGAGTCTCACTGCGATATTGCCTGATCCTGGTGTCACTTCAGAGATGTTTTTTTTTTTATTTTGTAAGTGGAAAGTCAACACTCCTCGAGTTCTCCTCTTGAATTTTTGATCTACAGGAAGTCAGCTGTTGGTTGAGTAAACATTGCAGAAGTGAAGGAATCAGCCTGATCCAAGGCTCAGTTTCCGTGACCGATCAGAGGACTTTAAACGCATCACACTCGATGCTTGAAAAGCCATTTTGCACTGTTGTGCTTTGTTTCGCCTGCTCTACAGCCCCCCTCATTTGCTCCACCAGATGGTACGACCCAATGAATGTCCAATGATCTCCGATGAGGCCTTGTTAATACGGACTCTGACAAAGTTGATGATGTTCATCCTCTGGACAGAGCACATGCAGAAATGTGCACTTTTATCTGCTGTTCTTCAGTTTTTCTTCCATGTTGTGTCATTACTAATCACAAAAACACACTAATACCGCTATGATTCTACCAAAACCCTACAGCTGCTACACTTGGTTTGGGTTGAATAAGAGAACAGTAATAAATAAATGAATGTCTGGACAATTTTTGTCCTAGAAACACAATATTCAAACTCTCCTGCATTATATTTATACTTTTGTCATGATTAAAAACCCAAACCTGTTGCTTTGGAGTTCAACTTAAATATGAAATAGAATTAAAAGTTAATTTGAAAAACAAAAGTTTGGGACTATAGGATGCGGATGTTTTACTGCAGTTAAACTAAGGTCATTTCAAAGTTCTACAATTGTCAAAAAAAGTGTCTAAACCTTTATTTGTATCAAATTTTTGAACACAAACTCTGATTGGCCAAGTGTTCTGACCTCTCAGAGCCTTTCTGTACTTTCAATTAGGACTATTGACCTTTTGGTTGTATGCAGTTTCAAAGTTCATGCAGCATTTTGAACTAAATAAAGATATTTTTAAAAAATATATTGACCTGGTTGAATTTTATTCAAAGTGACACATAAAAACAGCAAACTTTTGCAGTGTCTTTTATTACCTTAAAGTAAAATTGTAATAATTTAAAAGACTATGTTTTTCGGATAACACATTCATTGCTTAATTTAATGTGCTAGATCAAGTATTAAAATTCCAGGTATAAATCTTGATTTAGGATAGCATATTAAAACAAAAACTGAATTACAATTTAGCCATTGACCAGATCAGATTATGGGATTATTTTGTATTTTGATGTCGGTATAAAATTAAAATAGCATTACTTCTCCTTTAAAAAGCTTTTTTTTGGTTTTTCTGCCTCTTGTCTTATAAAAAGAAACATGCAAATGTCTCTGGAGATGAAAAAAACCAAAGGAAGTCAGTGGTGGTTAACCCTTTGTTTGTCCTTTACACTGTACTGTACGGCTGCAGCCTCAGCCTCACCTGAAGCGCCGACTCCATTCCCTCCGTCTGACGTGTTGAATGCTGTGCTGCACTGTGCCAACACGAGGCCGTTCGGTTTCCTTTCTGTCTGCTCCGTCTGCATGGATGTCCCACTGCCGAGGTCATTTGGAGAGAAGCACAGATTAGGAATGAAGCTAAAGAATCTTTTATAACTTTTTAACTCTAATTTTTTCTTTTCTGCAGCTATGGATCAGAATGTGTCACAAAAACAGCTCCAAACAGAAACATGGGGGTTGTTTTTATAATACTCGATGTCTTGCTTTTTTTTTTATAAAGGTAAAATAAATTGAGATTTTTTTTAAACGATGCCTGGGTTTATTTCATGTTTTTTTACTAGTCAATTTACTGAAAATGAAGAAAGAGGCTGCTCCAGCATGAGCTGCATTTCCATGATGGTGTTATCGTTTGAGGATCTTTTGCAGAATTGTTCTAAATCTCAGAATGTACTCACGTTAAAGCTGTTGTTGAAGCTCACCAACAGATGGCAGGAGCATCGCATCACTCCTGCTTCAACAGCATCTTTACTTTCACGGCTAAAGGGGAGAAAACAAGTTCCAGTTCTGATGAGAAACCTTCCAACACCGTTTTACCGTTTTACTGTCTGTATTTAGGAGTTTTTTGGTGCAACTGTCTATTAAACTAAACCTCAATCATTTCTCAGTAAATGCTTTTGCATTACATGTACAGAAAGCAGCAGTTTGGAATTCTTCAATGAGTCAATTTTAAAATCCGACTTAAAAGAATGAAAACCAAATGAAGAAATATATTAACTTGGTGTGTTTTTAAATTTCAAAAGAATAATTGGTATAAAATAGATCTTTAAATCGGTGCAAGTATTTCATAATCCTGAACATGTGATGGGTTTTTATGAGTGACTACTAAAAATGTTTTATTATATAACAATTTTAGTGACTGGTATTGATATGTTTGATGTATTAAATACAAATTTACAAAGAGAGCTTAAACAATTTCAGGGGCCTGAAGCTATTTTAGAAATGTCTGCATTTGAAATAAAAAATATACTTTTGATAAGAAATTTGAACCTGATATTTAATAAAAATACTGGCAAAATTTTCCTTTTTTTAAGAGACAATGAATTCACAGTTAAGACAAGAAAGTGGAGTGATGCATATATAGAGAAGGTAGAATTTAACTACAAGATCTTCTTGTTTTAATTATATTATAGTTTTATAAAATATGTACAGGAAGCTTAGTGACAAATCTCTAAAAGAATGTTTTCAATAATGTTTTTAGAAACTTAGACTTTAAGGTAAAACTAAGAACTTGTTTAATTTTTGCTGTACCCTTACAAAAGATCTTTATTAACCCACCGCGAAAAACAAAACAATGAACACATTTTTTTTCTCTTTCTTATTGCCTTAGATGAATTCCCCAAAGGAATATGGAATTAAAAACATTTAGAGCTGATTTCTGGTGAGCAACATAAACTAGTGCTGTTTTATTTCATTTTTTTTACTTGTATGTTACTTTAGGGGTTCCGTAGAGTTCTACACAGACTCAAATTATGTACTCTGTCACTTAAAGAGTTGAGACAAATTGGGGGGATGATTACGCTTGCCCTTACCCTCGTTTTAAGAAAAAAATGTCAAATTTTCTGTCTTACAAGAAAATTATCAAGACCGTTTTTTTTTTAATTGGAAAATAATCTTAGGTTGAGAAAACATCTTAGAGACTAGAATTGTATTTTTTGTCAAAATCAGAATTTTTTGGTAAGATTTATTGTTCTTACCCCATTGCGGTATCTGCCACTGGGGTAAGAATTTTTGATTTAGCACATTTTAATTTTTTGCAGTGTAAGGTCGTCCACATTCTTTCACTATATAGAGCTCTATTGTGTTTTCAATATTTTGTACAGCTGTCCAATTCTACAATCCCCAAATCGAGTGCCCTGGAAGTCTCTCCGAAAAAACAATCTCACTAGATTGGTGAAGATAGACCACAATGCATTGCGTTTGAACAATGTTTGTGATTTTTTTTTTTATTTAATTTGTTTTATTTATAAACCATGCAAATTTTAATCATCAGAACACTGTTAATACATAAACAGTCTTCTTAAAATGCTCGAATTTATTAAGTTTTTACTTTGTGAAATCAGTGACATAATGTTTGTTTTTTGGAAAAAAAAAGTGAGCTTAGTCCTAAAATCCAGAGCACTAGATAGTCCCACAATACAAAGTTTTTTATTTTTTAGTAGTTATGGTTTGGGGTAGGGTTTTGTACATAGCCTAAGAAGGAAATTATTTTGGGGGTTATTAAATAAAATTATTTTATTTCCCATCCTGAACATAGTAATATCACTTAACTCAGTTTAGATCATGAATCACATCTGTAGATGAGCTTCCATAGACACACGTTCACATTGTGCATGAAGTCACAAGAGAAACCTGTGATTTTAATATACAGAACTCAGGATTTGTGTGTCCACTTTAATATTTTCCTACAAATATTTTCAACAGTGAAATGTCCACTAACTTTATACCATCAAACATAGATAACAGTTATTAAATACAATCAGAAAGTGAAATAAATATAAGCACAAATTTATCATCATCTGTGTGAAAGTGAATGCTTCAAAAGTCAGTGTTTAAAATATAACAGTTTGTGTTTATTATCTTGAAACTAAATCTTGTTTTTAACTAATTAATTGTTCTAAATATTAAGACATATGAAGGATTTTACTTCATTTTTCCAAAACTATCAAAAAAGGCACATTTTAGGTTATTTAAGGGTTGATTTTAATTATCCAATGGGATTTAAATCAAAATCTATGATGAATTTAGCCGTCTTTACATCAAGTTTTTTTATTTTTCCAAGTTAAAGTAGTTTGATTCTTACTTTTAGTTTCTTTTTTTATCAGAGGGGAAAGTAATGTAAATTTAGTCTCATTCTAATATCGCTGAACAAAAATTTGACATTTTTTGTATAATTGTATTTTGACCTTTTGCCTTATTTGATTTGTGTTACAAATTTTTAGACAAATATATTTGATTTTCTTAATTCTTAGCATTTGGAGTTTTTCAAAACAACCACACAACAAATGGACAATAATATCTCCTAAAGAGGATGATGAAGAATTGAGTCAGTGAGAAAAACTCCAAAAGCTTCAGCAGTTCCGTGAGAAGAGACATTAAGTCATGTAGGTGTGGCCTTGCTGCTGGAAGCTGGACAAATCTCAGAATAATAATGAATAACATGGGACTTCTGGTTCCTGCTATCCTCTGGCTAAACTGTCCGGCTGATGCCAGATAGACGTGGCATGAAGATATAATGTTAACTTATTTAAAAGGAAAATGTTCCAATCTTAGTGTGGATGTGGAGTTAAACTATGAAGGAATGACGCAATTCTCTCAAATGATGCCTGTTAGGATTTAGTGGAAAGCCAATGCTGTCATTTCCTGAACAAATATCACATTAACTGAAAGGAAATGTGACTTTTCATCACAGTTAATGCACTGCATGAAGTGTGAAAGATGTTTTGTGGTCATAAATAGATGACTTATCTGATGGAAGCCAGAGGCAGACTGAGGACGAACATTACTTCTCTGCTTCTTCATTCTAGGCAAACATTTATAAACATATATGTAACTTCTTCCACTTAATGTTACAGCAATAAAGCAACATATAACAACTGAAAAAAAGATTTTTATTTGTCTCAGTGCAACAACGTACAATCAAATAAAACTTAGAGGCACATTTAGGGCAGCATTCCAAATGTTGAAATAAAGGGTTGGAGAAAATAAATAATAGTAAAAGATGAAATGTGAAAAAAATCAAATTTAGATTTTTGTCCAGATTAAAGGAAACTTGAAGAGTTTATATTTTTATTTTTATATTTTTTGCATTAAATGGTGAGAATGAGGATATCTCCACTTTTATAAGTGAATCTGGAAGAAAACCCTGCCCTTTTTTAATGACAAAAAAGGACAAAAGACAAAAAGCTATCAGCAATGACTGGAATATCTGACATATTTTTTTTGTTTTTCTAAAAAAAAAAAAAAAAAAATTCCCAGAAAGGAGTTTTTGTATTTTGACTGACGATACATCAATTATCTAAAAGGTGGAAAGACTGAAGCTGTAGGGTGAAAGCTGGAAATAAACTGAAATATAAAAAATATATATAAATAAAACTATTTTACATGGGTACTTTGGACTGTAAAGTGAATAATTGGGGGTGTGTTTGACAATATCACGATTCCCAGGTCACAATACAATGTGTATAGTGATATATCCCAAGACTGAGCAAGGACAGTTTTTGATTATTTTAAGATTATTTAAGAGTATGACTTGTAAAAAAAAACTCTACCTGAATATTAATTAGCTGTAATAAAATTGTAAAATTAATTTGATCCAATGATCACAATGTTATCTCAAAAACAAGTTGTTTTTACCCAAGCAATTTTATGGTGTAGTAAATAATTTAAATACCACCATGTCTGCATTTTAAAGCAATACAAGTATCACCAAATAAGTATTGTGATATTTTGCCGAATTGATTTTTCTCTACACTCCTAGTAATAATAACATTAAAATAATTGAAATGTTGGTGTGTTTTGCCTCCTACATACTTGTTTTGTGAAGAGAGCAACCATTTGTAGCTGAAAAGACACTTTTTTTAAACCAGTACCTTTTTTTGGAGTTTGTGTCAAGTCAAATTGTGTCAGTGTTATTTTAGTATCAGAAAATGAAAACCTAAAATAAAATTAGTTTAAAAAAATTAACATCTAAAAAAAAATTTTTTAGAGTGATTCTTTTAGAGTAAATTTTGTTTTTAATCTTTCATTTAATAATCTCACATAAAATGACTCCAGAGGATTTTTGTTAATGTTATAGATGTCTGGACTAGGTGGGTCCAAAAAAAAAAAAAACAGTCTGGATTAAGGTTAAGATCTTCAACCCTTTATTTAGACTAAATGTACTCAAACAAAACTTTATAGATGCAGAACTATGTCATAACAACTCAAACTATGTCCTTTATTTTAGGATTGCTTTAATTATTCTCAGCTCAGTTGAGTCTCTACACAATTGTTTCTGTTGACACGCAATCATGTAAAACACATTTTTATCACACACTCGCCCACATTTGCAATAATGTAATTTTTCTCTTTGGAGTTTGGTTGTCATGTTAGTTTTTGATCTTGTTGTATCATAAATTAGATCAGCAGAAAGTGAAATCTTTGCATGTAGAACAAGAACAGTGACAGCAAGAAAAAAAAACTGAATTCAGACGGGGTAAAACAATGAATTGTTGTCATAGAGGTGAGCTTGTAAAAACTTTAGTCCAATAAAGTCCTGAAGTGGATTCAACTCCAAAATAAGTGTTCTCTCCAGTGATTCAGGCTCTTGTTCTCCTGATCTGTGAGGGCGGAGCTTGCCGTTTCCCATGATCTAGTCCGTCTGTCCGGCTTCGTTTGTTCCCGTTCGTCAGACGTTATAGTCTGGTGATTTTCCCAAGGGTTGCCTGAGTCTGATTTGCAGGGTCATGAAGGCCCCCACTGCCACGTGGAAGAGGATCTGCCAAACGTTCCTCAGTTCATACAGATACATGTTGGACAGACATATGAGTGCGAACGCCAGGAAAGATTTACTGTTCCTCCAGACGGAGAAGTAGGCGAACAGGTAGCACTGAAAAAGGAGAGCGGTAAAAAGATTATTCCAATCCCGCGCGACCAAAAACAGCCATTAGATGACTCTCGTTTCCCTCGCCTGTCTGTCAAATTACAGTGTTCCATTAAGTATCGCGAGCCGAAACGAACGAGCTGATGAAAATGTTTTAAAGGGAAAACGTTGGCGGCGAGTGGTGCATGTTTGTCTAACTGGCAAGCTGCTGAGCTGTAAAGTGCAGGGCTGTTAGTCAGCCGGCGATGGGCTGCGCTCACCGCAGACTATCACTTACCTGATACAGACAGGCAGCTGTGCCGAGGAAGAAGGCAATCACATAATTAAAGTCTTCATCATCATTCTAAACAATGCAAGAAAAGGCACAATGAAAAGAGCTCGCATTCATTCAAGAGAAACTAACACAACAGCTGCATTTACAAGAGGCTCAAATCCCATTTACATTGTTTTGTGATTTCTTGTGTCACTTTCTCGTCTGTTTAGGAGCATTTTTTACCTGCAGGACGCTCTCTATAGCATGGACTCCTCGAAGCAGGTTCAGCCCTCCACAGAGGACGCTCAGCACACAAGATATGACGCCTGGAAGTGTCACGGGCTCCAGCATCTGTGTGGGAGCTGAAAGAAAGTCAAACTCTAAATGCAGTCATCCTGCAGCTTTTGTGATGCCACCCCCTCAGGAAAAGTGATTATTGATTTAAAAAAATTTGAAAAAATGAAGGTATGCACCCATGAAAACAAAAATGCAAGTTTGACCGGCTTGAATTCCAGGACTTCCTGGCACAGAAAAAATAATTGATGGGCCACGACTATCAGATTCAAGCTTCCTCCCTCAGGACAAAATGATTTATGTTCATAGAAAAGTGAGACTGGCAAAGTCTGTAGAAAATAAAAGCTTTTTGTTAGGAGAAACAACACAAGTTTAAAAAAAAAAAAAAAACCTGAGGTGATGTTTCATATAACAGGATTGTTTGTGGAATATTCAAGGGAGAGGAAGTCCTGGAACAATATAAGCTTTAAAACTAAACATCCGATTTCCCGACATACAATATTTGTTTTTAAGAAAAGGGGGAAAAAACACTCAACATTCTCCCATCAGAACAAAAATATCACAATAGTAGTCAAAACTTGTTCAAACGTTTTTGGTTTGACGCATCGAGTGTTGTGATGTAACAGTGCAGCACAATATGTGTGAATACAGAGTCAGCCAGGATGGTTCCAATACACAGTTTTTTAAAAAAAGGTCATCTGGACTTAATAGAATAAAAAAAAAACTAAGTCCAGAAAACTTTTCTGCAGTGCAGTAAAATGAGAAACTAGAGAAAATGTTTTTAACCAACTCTATAATTTATGTGGGGCACAAATAAAGTACAAAGAGTGTAAAAAATATATAAGAAAATCCTCAAAGGGGCAAAAGGTGTGAGGAACAAAAACTTGCTTCTAACTACCTAAATATTTAATATGTTTTTAGAAAAATAGAACCAAAATATATTTATCTTTATAAGGGCTGTAGATCGTTACTTAGACAGTGATCCCATTCACAGATCAAACCACGACTCTATAACTATTTAAAATACTGTGTTTGAATGGTTGCTATATGTACGTTTTTTTTTTTTACTGGATGCATAAAAAGTAAAATACTAAAAAAACTTCAGAAAAAGAAAGCAATGATATTTGTTACTTGAAAAAATGTCACACGCAAACGCTTTTCTCTCAACCTCCAGGTTAACTTCAGCAGTAAACAAAGCATAAATATCACTGTAGCTTTGTAGAATTTTACACTAAATCCTGAAAAATGTTCTCCACACTCTTCAGACTGCACTTCCAGTGATTAGATGACAAGAAGACAGTAAACAAAGACGAAACAACTAAATAAAAATAACCTTAAACGATTAGAGTAATTGAATCTAATCGTTTCCATCAGACCTCTTTTATAAACTGACTTTCATAATGAATTTCATTCTGAATTCAAATGCAAATTCTTTGTCCTGCAGGTAGACAATCTTTTGAGGTAATGTAATTGATCCTGAGATTTTTGTAATATTCTTAATTTCATATTCAATAAATCTTGTTAAACAAACAGTCAGCTATATTTAAAAAAAATGAATTGTCAACATTTAAGTTTGTCAGTAAACTCAAATTTTGATTTCTTTTTTTCATGTACAAAAAATATGGAGAAAAAAATAGTATCACCCCAGATTGTGAATAACTTTGGATTTGTGTGTGTGTAATTCTTGATTTGTGTGCAACTTAGAGGAAGTGATGAGAATAGAGAAACTTTATGGTTGAGTGTTATAAAAAAAAAAAATTAAAAAAAAAAACATATTAGGACTTTTTTATATTATTTACTGGGGTATATCTGTGGGAAAACTACAGATACTATTCACAATCTAAGCTCAAAGCGGCTGTTAAGAGAACTGATGACCCAGCATTCTAGCAGCACTTAAACGCATCACAATTCTTGGAGACGTGAAAAGAGTCTCACATCAGATTTGTGCGTAAATGTGGTTTGTTGTGTGTGCAAGAAGAAAATTGAGCATAGTTTTTAAAGATTTGTGTGTAGAGTTACAGTAGTTTCAAGCTGTTGTAATTTTAATTTGTGCAAGTGTAAATTACATTTTGTATTTTTTGTACTTAATAACTAAATATATTGTATGAGTTACAAATCAGGGATTATGCACACACAAATCCAAAGTTACGCACAAATCAAGAATTACACACGCACAAATTGGGGTGATACTATTTTCTCAACAAAGAAAAACACTTGATAGTTTTACTTTGAAAATGAGGACCTTCACCCACATTTTACTGTGAAGGTTTATTTACTTCCAGTTAAAGTAGCCCAAACGGTTTATATACTTAAAATCCAACATTATTCTGCAATTTTATAGCAATAATTAATCTTCCTGAAGTGTACTTTTACTATACATTACTGTATTTATAAAAATATCAAGAATCAGCAATCTTAGACGTCGCAAATACTCGTTTTTTTCTGGAACCAATCGCAAATATCGAACTATTCAGGCACTTGTCACAGCACTAATCTTTATTGACTGATTTTGGTCCAAAAGGAGACTAGTTTAACAGTAGATGATGTACCCTCTTGAGAGTTAAAACATAAATTGAGGGAATACCTGGAAAGAAATCTTCCTCTACTATTATTAGCAGTTTTCACCTGCTTATGTAGACGGTACTTATCACAGATGAGCTTAACGGCTCAAGTCCTACCTATGCCTTTGTACTTCGAAGGGGTGTGCACCGAGAATCCGTTGATAGCCTGCAGATCTTCAGGGGAAAGCTGATAGGGCGGCCGCAGCTTAATCTCTGTCTGCATGTCAGCCAGGTTGATCTTGGTAGACAAGGAACGAGGATTGTTGTAGCGCTGCTTGGTCTTCTGGATGAAAGTGTCTGGGGAGAGACGGCAACAATGTGAAACCTGCCTGTGAGACATAAAACAACAATTGAAGTACAGCCAAATATCAAATTTAGGTGAAAAAATGCTGATTAAAAATTATTATTTAAAAAAAAAGGTAAATTATTTGTGTTTTATTTTAAGGAACTTTCAACATGTCAGCTGTGGCTAATATAAACTTGATTTTTGAATCCAGGTTAGTGAAAAAAAAAAACTAAACACAAAGGTAACATGTTTCCATAAATGTGCTCATAAAGTGACAGAATAAATGTTTACAACAAACTTGTCATTTTCACAAATTAAACGTATATATTTTAGTAATCGAAATATGAACACAGTTGACAAATCTTCTCCCAAAAACAATTGAAATATTTATTTTTAAGGGGATGATCTACAGAATTATCAAAACTGAACGTTTTATGTCATTCGATTAAAATTTCATTTTAAATTCATTTCTATAATCTTAAGTTAACTAGAATTATGGATTTCTTGCCATGTTTGTTACATTAGTATTGATGAGTAGAAACCATTTTATGAATGTGAACAAAAACAATATGTCTGCAGGTGATGTGAAACGCCTTGAGACTGACCAAATTCAATGAAGGAGTATGGCCGCACGGCGCTGCTGATACGTTTGGGGTCATAGGTGACGATAAACTCCTTCTGTAGTTCGTCCAGGAAGCAGAATGCCAGCACATTTGGATAATTTGCAGTGCAAACCATCAGATATCCAACACCCAGAGAGCTTGTGAAACTAGAACCCACAGAACATACAGAAAACATTGTTATTATCAGTGCATTTCATCAAGGAGAAACACAGCTAATATTCTGATTATAATGTAGTTATAAACTGTTCTTTCTCACTACACCATGTTTACTGCATTTGTCATTTTGGCGAAAACGTTCAAACTTTTCCCCGCTGTGGGCAGTTAATTTTACCCCTCGTAACATGTGGGGATTTTGTCTTTTATTCCTTTCACCATGAATTTGATCATGTCTGATCTGCATTAGAGTTCAAGTGAGAGTTCATGCTCGTCAAAAAACCTAACAGTCCAAAGTAAATAACCCTGGTGCAAATCAAACTTGTCACCCACATGAATGTGTCCTTGGTGTTAAAAAAACAAAAAAACAAAGACCAAATAGATGTTTCAATCTCATACTGATTGAAGTAGTAAAGGGCTCTTGACATGACGACAAATAGTCCTTGAATCTAAAATCAACCCTGATGTTATGGGTACAGCAATTCTGACAGTGACACATTATGATGGAAAAGACTTGCTACAAGTTTTTCTTTCATTTTTGACAACACCGACCTAACAGCAAAGAAAAATCACAAAAGACTCAAATATTTGAACTTAACCTTTAAGTTTTGAGCTTTAACTGCGGTGTTAACAATTTTTCAACTATCATAACTCTCCAACTGTTTACGTATTTAACATAATTTCAGTGCATTTGGGAGCGAAGAAAAGTAACTTTGCACCATTATGCAACACTTCAGGTTAGTAAAGTGTTACATATTGGTGTATAGATGATATCCAAAGCCAATTCTCTTTGCATCAGAGTCAACTTGAAGATTTACTTTGTGTCAAAAGGCGTGAGTTATACATGTTACTAACGCAGGGTAAAAAGCTGATATTTTAATGTGAATTTAATGCTTTCACACCCTCCTGATGGGTAAGGCCAAGTCAAAAAGATAAATGAATTGCTTTCTAATGGATAATTCCAAGTTAATCTGAAATCATTCAAACTATATCTTTAACTATATCTAAGAGAAACAGTCTAATCCCTAACATGTAACTCTGCTTTTAAATTCACTCACATTTTATGACACTTTATCTACATTTTGTGAAAAGCTAAAATTAAAAAAGCAAGTTAAATATAAAAAAACATTTTTAAAATCATATTAGAAGGTGAAATAGTTATTGTTTATAAGTGTTATTTTAAGGTTTTAAAGCAGCTGATTTTTTTTCAGTATAAATACTAACAATTTTTTTTTTTAATATACAAATGTTAGTAAATTACTTAAAATCGGTAAAGTACATGATGTTATGGTAACCTAATATTTTTAACAGGTACAATAGGCATAGAATGAGACCTACTTTACATTATATGGTCCAGACTTAAGTGTGCAGCGGTCGGGGAACTGGTTGAGTTTCCTTGATAGACCTTTGAGGTGTCTCTTTGTCTCCTGAAGCTCTTTCTCCATCTCATAATCCGTGGATGCTGAGAGAGGAAGACCGTCTCCAACACGGACCACAGAAGCAAACAACACCATCGACATGTTAGAGCTTTGGATGTCTCAGTACTGATCTGCAAGCAGATGGAAGGAAAAGCAGACACAGATTACATTTGTTGTTTATCCTCTTTGATAATTACAGGTCTTAATTTATTTATCAATCAATCAGGTTTACGCTCCAACTTCATTGTCTGCATGTAAACTTTTATAAGCAGAAATCAGTATTTTCATGTCAGAAATGTTTGCATATTCCAAGTTTTGTCTACTATGTAATTAATTTATAACAAATGATTTCATTTTAAAGCTGAAGCTAAACTTTTATGCTCATCCAGTTCCATTGTCAGAACCATGGATAGCTCCGCAGCAGCGTGAAGACACGCTAAAGAGGAAGTGATTTAACGCCTTCTGTCCCGAAATGCATCTTCCACAGAAATTTGAACATTTTAACTTGAAGTAAACACTTTCCTTCAAAATACACAAATGAGTATTACAGCTGACATAAACAATAGCTCACTTGTTAGCCACACATTTGAGGATAGTAGCTTAGATCTTAAAAAGCAATAAACTCCTACACAACAGAATTGTACACTGAGTCGTTACACACAAGAGATGCAATGTTCAATAATGTGTTTAAAAAGCAAAAAAGTGTGAGTAAAATGCAAAGAAAACGACCAGGATAATCGTCTGGTAAGTAAGCTAGCATTAGCTGCTAGCAAGAGAAGCAAATGCACTGCCATGGCTTTGCTAACTGCTTTAACCAAAGAAAAGTGACTGAATGTAAACTAATTCAATATCGGAGAACTCATATAACTGACTAACAAAGTGATACCTGGTGAAAAAATGTAACATCATGCGAACATATACAGCGTGCAGCTTTAAAACACTCCAGTTCCTCTGTTTACGTGGCTCTGTCGCTGTGCATTGTGGGTAAAGTTCATTGTAAACGTCATCAAGAATGAAAAGGAAAGTATTAGCTAAATTTTACAAATCGAAAATATAAAATAAAATGAAAAAAATATATACAAATTGTTTTTTCTTTTATATTTTAAGGAAACAACCGTATTTGACACACGCACGTGCGCACACATACGATTGTAGTCAATACAATATTACTTGTTTTTTCCTTCCTTGTCAGCTGTTCCCTTCAGGGCTCACTACAGTAAATCATTGGCTTCTGTCTGTCTATATCCTCTGCATCCTCCGTCACACCAACCACCCTCATGTCCCCATTCATTGCATCCATGGTCCTCTTATTTGGGTTTTCTCTTGGCATGTTTCCTGGTAGTTCAAACAACAATGGGCAGCCATGGTGCAAAGGAAGAGTGGTCAACCTATGGTCAGAAGGTCACAGGTTTGGTTGCCACCCTGCCTGCCAACGTGTCGAAGTGTCCTTGGGAAAGACACTGAACCGTACATATGCTCCAAGTGGTTATAGGTTGGACACATCAGAGCTGAAATCAGTGTGTAAATGTTTGTATGCATGAATAAATAGGACTGTTATTGTAAACCACTTTGCATCTTCTAAGAAAGTAAAGAGCTATACAAATATGTGCATGCCACTGACCATAACCCAACCTCAGCACCCTTTTACAAACTCTAAATGTGTCCAAACCATCTAAATCATTCCGGATCATATCCATCCTCTTACTCCCAAAGACAACTTCAGCACCTCCAGCTCTGCCGCCTGTCTCTAATCCAGGGGTCTGCAACCTGCGGCTCCAGAGCCACATGTGTCTCTTTTATCCCTCCTTGGTGGCTCTCTGGGTGAAGAAAAATAAAATAGTAGTTTTCAAAAATGTGGAGATTGGCTAGCAACATGCTAACATTTTTGGCTAATTTGTTATCTGCTGGGGTTTTTAGGCTAATTTAGATTTTAGCTTCTATTTTAGCAACAGACAAACATTTTTGACTTATTTAGTTTACTGATGAATTTTATGCTAATTTGAGGTTTAGCTAATAAGTTAGCAACATGCAGATTTATTTTTTACTAATTTGTTATCTACTGAAGTTTTGGGGGGATAATTTAGAATTTAGCTTCTATTTTAGAACTCGGTTGACTTTTTTGAGTAATTTAGTTTACTGGGGAATTTTAGGCCATTTAGGAGTTCAGCTAAT
>NC_050532.1:7810584-7815137 GCF_002922805.2 Oryzias melastigma | reverse complement strand
GTAAAAAGTAAAAATGTAAAAAAAAAAAAGTCCCATTTGTAGTTTCTTTTTAGATTTTTGCTTTTGTTAATGCTAAAAAATAGACATATTTCATATTTACATTTTTCAAAAAAAGATGGCCATAAATGCAAATCCAAATTTCCTAAATGCTAAAGTAAGACTATACGGCTCCTTCTAGGTTTTGATCAGTAGAAAACAAGCACAAATGGCTCTTTTACTGTTAAAGGTTGCCGACCCCTGCTCTAAACCAACAACACAGCTGCTCTCACCACAGTCTTCTACACCTTTTCTTCATTTTTTCTGACACAATTTTGTTCCTCATCTCACTTGAAACCCACCCCAACCTGCTTGCACACGCCTCATCTCCTCTTTCCTCCACTTCTCTGTTTCTCTGGATCAAATATGCTACCTACACCCTATAAATCCCTTACTGGACACCACAGGGTCAGGAAGCCTTTTTTGGATTTAGTGTATAATGAAAATTCTCCTTAACCACAATCATCAAAAGAATGAGGGAATAAATGTACAAAGTTCAAAAAGATGTGTGAAAAGATGCTTTCCTGATAAATTATGATATAAAAGGGTTCTATAAGAAAGTAGAACAGTTTCCCAGTTTCATCTCAGACTTTCATATACATTTGCTTATTGTATTTTAATCAGTCATTCTTAGAAGTTCTCAATACTGTTTATTTGGACTGAAACTTGCTCCAGATGTTATTTTCCACGGAGAGCCAGTTAAACATTAGCCTCATTCCAAAGCATCTGATATTGCAGTTTATTTTTTGGGTTAGGACCAAGGCATTAAAAATGAACAATGTGTACACATAAGCGGCCAAGTTTTAGGGCTCCAATCAGACATGAACTACTTTGTATCCATATATTGTCATACATTAGAATGTGAGAAGGGAAGAAACGACTAGAGGAAATGGGAACAGCGCAGGGATGGTAGGCGGCCTCATCGTTCACAGATACCTGTGCAATCTCTCCTGAGCGCAGGGAGTGTGTCAGCCTGAGGGGACCTTCGTGGCCCGTGTGTGTTGGGCGGAGGGGGAGGACGGCAACAAAGAGGGGGGAAAAGATGGAAAGTGGATGATGGATGTGAGCTGCTACTGACAGGTTGATGAATAGCCATAGATTTCTCTGAGTGTTTAGAGCAGGAAAGTGTCAGGTGTGAGGACAGCAGTGTTGTTATTGCAGTGACACAATCTAAACAGAAGATTGGGAGCATCCACTGAATTCAAATGCATCAGTGCCAGCTGGTTTCTACCAACAAAATAAACTTTTTTAGTTCAAAGACACTTTTTAAAAATACAACTACTATTAACTACTATAACTACTAGCATCTTGTTTTAGATTATACAGATCTGAACAAAATAGATGGTACACAGTCACAGAAAAAGGAAATGATAAAATAAATAAATAGGAATATATTAAAAATCAATCAATAACTAAAGGAGTTTTCTCTAATCAGCATCACAAGTGTCTTTAAATGTGTAATTAATCAGTCTTGACAGGGGTGTCAATACTCTTCTGTTGAGTACAACTCTCAACATGAAACACAGAAAGATAAAGGTGTATTAGGGAGATTAGAGTCCATTTGGATGATGAGGATGATAAAGGAAGAGGTTTTAGGAGGTTGTTGTTCCTGTAATTGTTATGCAGATGTTTAAGGTCCTCAGGACCTCCATGGATGTGGCCTCAAGAGGAAAATTGGTATGAATATTTAAGCTATAACTGGTCAAAAAACAACTTCCTCCATGGCTCTTAAGGTGGACTCCAAGGTTATAAGTGTCAGATGACACCATTCGTCAATATTTAAAGACTATCTGATGACATTTGTGATTTAATTGTAGCATTTATCTCATGATGGAGACTATATATGGAGAAACATAAGCTCTAAACTTGTATTTCTGAGTATTTTGCTCATGAAATTGTGGTAAATCAGTAGGAGACAAAAAAAGGCAAAAAGTTTGTAATTTTCAAACCAAAGTGAACTTCACTGGAGATGACTAAGGATTATACAACCATCCATCCATCTTCTTGGCCGCTTCTTCCCTTTCGGGGTCGCGGGGGTGCCGGAGCCTAACCCGGCTACTGATGGGGGAAGGCGGGGTACACCCTGGACAGGTCGCCAGTCCGTCGCAGGGCGATTATACAACCAGTTATAAAATATTACCAAAGTGCTTTCTAAGACATAAAGCTTCTGGGAGAATATTTCTAGAACAGATTAAACAAAACAGATGAATTAAAGTACACAAAGACAAGAAGGCTGCTCTTGCTGTGAAACGTAACATTCTTGGTTTTATATACTGGAATGTTTCACTTTGTCTGATAGAGGCTACCAGAATCGGTTCAAGAAGTCTAAAGTATTTCAAAGCATTCAGAAGCAATATGTGCTGCGTAGTGTTGGTAACCTTGTAGATCATGGGTCTTTGAACAGGGTAATAACTAAAACAAACAAACGAAAAACAACCAAGAATGTCTAAAAGAAAAAAGGTTGAACTATTCTGAAGAAATATACTAGGGGTCCTCATAGAAATACAGTTGAATTTGGAGATAAAATCCACTCATAAGGTTTGTAAATTAATAAATTCATATTCAAAAGTGTTACGCAACATCATGTCTTGTGAGTCCAAGAAATTACTTAAAGAATGTACAAAAAAAAAATACATTTTCATGAAACGAAATTCTTATGGAAGCTCTTTAAACTGGATTTTGAAGTTCTTGCACACACAATCCTAACAATGAGCACAACGTACTCAGTAAAAGTCTGCAGGAATTGTGTTCCTTTAATGCCTCATGTGTAACATATTCACAGTTATTCATATATTTTTGAAGGTCATAAAACAAAATTAACATTGATGCTTATTAGCTTGCTGCTCAGAAGTGAGTCTATCTTAATAATATATTTATTGGTTACAAAAATAGCACAAACATTGCTGCTGTCAGTCAGTGGGTTCATCTGTGCATCCTCATTTTTTGAGACTATTCCTGAAACTGAGTACAGGTTTTCTAAATATAAATGACCTGTTTAAGGCAAAAACATGTAAATAGATGATTGAATACATTCCAGATAAATTTGTGTTTTATTAACATTTGAGATGTTCCTGAGAAGTTGCATTTGTCTGATCCTCAAAGTTTAATTAAATTGTATCGTAGTTCCAAAACTTTATTGTATTCAAATCCTTAGCATTTTACATTTAGTTCCAGTTGCAAAATATACAAATAAATGCTTTATAAAAAAAAAAAAAAAGCAGTTGACCTTATGTGAGACACAAGTAGCGACGATTTGACTCAAAATAATAATAATAAAAAAATTAGAAACTGCCAAAAAACGTATATTTGCAGCAGCTTGCTGATGACTTATAAAATTGCCTCTAGAGGATTTCAAACTTTATTCTAGAAAGATCTGAACTAGAAGGTTGGCTTCATTCTGGAGTAAGGATTTCCTATAGACCTCATTTGCATTCAGTAAAGGATTTAAACACTTGACATTTTCACAACACTGTTCTGATGGATTTCTCTCACTACGGCGGTCTAAATTATTTAAGAAACGCCACAGATTTATGTTCAGATTCAAAATATTGATTGATGTCATTAGAAGAAATGGATGTGTTGTGAGAAATGAGAGGAAGCCTTCAGCTGCTCCAAACTTTTTTTTTTGTTTCAAATTTTGATTTATGATCTAATACGTCTCACAAAGAGCATAATAAATTAAAATGATAAAAAAAACTACAAAATACCAATTTGGGGATGAGTCCAAAAAACATCTAAAGTGGCATTTTAGAGATAAAAGTAAAAGAGTAACATCCATTAAACAAGGACGCTTCATCTGATCTCTTCAAGTCTTCCAGCTGTGGGATCTAAGCAGCACACATTAATCCTGATAAATCCTGGTTACTCAAATTATGGAATTAATTCAAATACTTTCAAATTGAAACTTTTTAATTTTTTTGTCCAAACATTCAATCACAGAGTTAGTACTGTTGGTTTGCTCTGCCTCCTCTCTCTAAACCAACAGCTCTTACCACAGTCTTCTATATATTTTCTTCATTTTTTCTGACACAATTCTGCTGCACATTTTATTTTTATTTTTGGTTGTTTTAATGGCAATTTCTGGTCAGCTGGTTCCAAAAATGACTGTGAAAGTTAAAAAGCATCACAAGAAATTACTTAAAAAAAAAAGACTTTTAAAACGTTAAAATGTAGAACAAACGTGTTTATTACAGAAAATGCCAAAAAAAAAAAACATTCTTTGTGATATTTTTGGCTTTATTTTATTACTGCAAAAGGAGAGAACTGTTCAGTTGGCTGGACATAAAAGCAAAACAAAAGAAAAGAAAAAGGCAACAATGACTTCTTGGCATAAAATGTGAAATATTACACAAATGGACACCTTTGGGATAAAAAAATGAGACTTTTACGGCTTAACGAGTGCATGAAACAAAGTAATTACTCAAAAATGATTGTAATAATTATGTCAATATCACCAAACTGCATGAGGCCTTAAATCAGAGTGCTCACACTTATGAATGAAACTTTAATAATCACCA
>NC_050532.1:7807946-7810568 GCF_002922805.2 Oryzias melastigma | reverse complement strand
AAAAAAAAAAAAAAGTCTGATACCAGCCAGAACTTGAGACCCGGTCCATTTGGACAATATTCACTCAGAAAAATAACCAGCATTTGAGCAGAAACAGTTCACTGACAACAGAACTGGTTCGACTCATGAAACGGTGCATAAACATAAAAATGGATTTGAAAGGAAAATGTAAACAATATTTAGTTTGGTGGTGTGTAAATCAGCTGGAATGAAAACGTAATAACAAATGCACTCCCAATAAGTGGGTTTCACTATCCCTGAGAATCGTATTCATCATGAAAATTTATAATAATAAAACTCAAGTGCAGCTACATATATGACTTTGTATGAATACAGGCCAAGGCAAGGGGGTTGGATTAAAAAAAAGGCGTCTGGTGGATGGAAAGGAGGGCAGACAGATAGACTTTGATTGATAAATGTGGATAAGATTGGATGGAACGCATTAAAAGAGTTTGTGCATTTTTTAAATCAAAACCCTGAATGTGAGTTTAGAGATCTGCAGCATTCCTGCGGTGTGAAATCACAATAAAAAATGATTTTGACCATTCTGTAATGCAGAACTAAACCAAATCCTAAGCAATGATATAAATGGATCTCTTTTGCTTCAATGACTTCCTGTTCGGTGCTGGAGATGAAATGTCACCCTGTGTATATAAAGGAGCGTGCGCAGCGACATTTGGCATCAAATGTACACATTATTTCTTCTTCTGTTCAAGTCTTGAGAACGTAAAAGGACACCAGGCCTCGGAGTTCTCCAAAATTTAGATTTTTACAGTGCCAGATATTTTACTTTCTTTTATCTTTTAAGGCCACATTTTGAAGTAAACCAAAAGAATTCAAGTCAGAGAAAACAACCAATGAGGGTGCAGACCCAAACAGAATACTGATCTTAAAAAAAATAAAAGTACACAGCTTCTTCTAACTTACTGCAGTGCTTCACATTTGACGTTACAAGTTTGAATGATTAGTGAGTGATAAATCATTTATCCATATCATTGATGGAACTAAAGTTCTGTACAAAACCAAAGACCATACAGGTGTGTGTAGATAAATCGTCCATAAAGACAAACTGGACAGGAACCTTTGTGTAATGATGGACAATAGAAGTTCTACTTCAGCCTTGATGCCCTCGTTAGACATCAACACAGTCACATAGACCCCCTCGGGGCTAAGCAGGGGTCACTATTGCATAGATACAGTTTAGGGTGTCGTTTTTCACATATTCACAGTGGGTGGGCAAAAAACAGTCAGTTTTGTTTCTATGTTTTTCTTTTCTTGCCCCATCAGAATACATATGGAGAAATCAAACGGGAAAACAAGTCTCAAGTGGTTGGACTGTAAATAATCCACTGGTATTATTACAAACAGGGTCACCCAGAAATAGAAAAAACAAAAAAAGAAAAAAAGAAAAAACAGCCGTTGCTGAGGTCATCAGTATCTCCCATATCAGTGCTGACTGGGCCGAGCTCGAGGGTGAGTGTGCATCGTCCCCTCGCCCGGCTCAGAGCTCCTCCTTCCTCTTGACTACCTTCTCCTGGTCTCGTCCTCTTAAGCTGCGCATGAATCCCGTGAAGCCCGCCTCCTGCAGAATATGCAACAACCATGGTTTACTGTTGTATCTTTTTAGAGTAAAAGTCATGGTTTTGTGTGTATTTTGGCCACTTGTACTAAGGAGTAACATACAGTTGCAAGAAAAAGTATGCAAATCCTTTGGGATTACTTGGATTTCTGCACAAATATGTCATAAAATATGTTCAGATCTACATCTAATACATGATAAAAACAGTCTGCTTTAACAAATACAGCTTCAACTTGGTTGAACTTATTGCAGCCAAAGGAGGGTCAACAAGGGTTCACATATTTTTTCCACCCTTCACTATGAATGTGTACACATGTTGTTTAATAAAAACACAAAAACTTATATTGCTTTTATATATATATAAAAAAAAAAAAAGACTTAATAATCTCACAAACCCAGATATGGATACGTGATTACTGATGCTATTGTAGAACTCTTCAAAATAAATAAACTCTTAATTTGTGCATTGTAAATCAGATATAACATCAATGCTACCATGTAGCGATGAGGCTAAAAACTTGAAGGTAGCGTCTCTCATAAATGATGGAAACGTTTAGTTCTTGAACACCTTATTTGACATCTGGACGGGAATTTGATGTGTGAATTGTGATTAGTGTGAACGCAGATTGGTGGATTTTCTCCTAAAAAGGCAATTTATACTCCGGAGCGGCTAACATGCTTTTTTTTTGGCTTCTGCGATTTATACTCTTGTGTGACCTATCCTCCAAAAATATGGTGTTTTAGCATTTTTTAACTTCAGGTGTTTTTTTGTCCTGAGAGTCATTTAAAAGTGCTATAATAAAACAGTGACAATGTTGTTGCCAAATAACATCATAAGAATCACAAAATATATTTGTGTTCAAAATGCTACTTTAAGCAGAATTCAATAGTGGCAAAATAGCAGTTTATTATTGTGCTTGTTTATCATATCTTTCTTTTCAGTGTATAATGGTGACTTACCCCACGCTCTCCATTATATCGTTCCACAAACTTGCCGTAGTTGTAGTAGTTGAATGTTGGGTAACCTTCCACCCCTTCCTGCT
>NC_050532.1:7715454-7807563 GCF_002922805.2 Oryzias melastigma | reverse complement strand
AGCAGTTTATTTTTGTGCTTGTTTATCATATCTTTCTTTTCAGTGTATAATGGTGACTTACCCCACGCTCTCCATTATATCGTTCCACAAACTTGCCGTAGTTGTAGTAGTTGAATGTTGGGTAACCTTCCACCCCTTCCTGCTTACAGACTTCATGGTTCTGTCCTTTTGTGCAGTCCACTGCAGCATAAACGATCTAAACAGACAAAAAACACACAATCAAGAGAGCTTGTTTACACTCTACATTTGAACTGTATATTTACACAAAGCATTAACCCCATACTTCCTGGAATCGTTTTTTTTCTTGTGTATAATAAAAAAAAACACATAAAATAATTATTTTTATTTCTAAGCATTTTTAAAGAAAATATATTATATAATATATTAAAAATATATATTTTTATAAAAAAAAAGATTCTTGTAGCTGGAACATTTTAAAAGGTGCTGTCATTCACATTTAGAAGAAATACAAGGTCAGGAAATGAAAATAAAATTAGCTAAAACAAAAAAAGCTAAACAATGTGTTAGGACATTAATCTGCTTCCCCAATAAATACATAACTGTATAAATAGAAAATGTTAACTCTAAAATGTGACCATAACCAATCCTTAACAGATTAAATGGCGACATCATTGGCGGCTTGCGTGAGAATTACTAATCATTTCTATTTTTGTGGATTTTATAGATTTTTACCTGTGATTTTGGTTCATATTTTATGATGATCAGTAGAGATGTTCCAAATGGATTTTTGTTTACCAGGTAAATAAAACAAATGTCTGCTTTAAAACATTTTAAATTCCCAGACATTTTAGTGAAATTGTCTCATACTTCCCTCCATTCATCGAAGTTGGGAAACAAATCTCTACCATGTCAATCGAGCTAACAAATAGATAGTATTTACACAGTTGAGCTGTTGCATAAATTAGTGACAAACTGTCCCAACGGGGGATAAATGTTGCCTTACTGACGCATCACTCACTCAGGGTGTCATGTTTGACAGTTGAAATGTGTCTCTCTCGGAGTGCCGAGTCCTGCAGGTTTAACTTGTCACTATCAGAAATTCCCCCTCGTGTCTGTTCAAGTGGATTGTGGAGAGATTTGTTCCAGAAGGAAACTATGTTTGGATCTTTTACAAGAAGTCCCTTTTCAAAGTATATTAAGCAATAAAAGTAAGATTATTTATTAAGAGTTACACAACAAAAATTATGCTAATTGTGCAACCCAACGTGGATTTGAACTTCATGCTCTGCATTTACAGCCCAACATATTAAATAGCTGTAAAGTTCCATGGCAAGCAAACTTAAACATGTCCAGACTGAAGTGCTTCACAAATGTATCGTAAAAACTGTGAAAATTGTCTGTAGAAAGTTCTTGTTTTCTAGCGTGGTTGCTGCCTCCGCAGATCAATCCTCATACAAAAAGTAAAATTCTCTAAATTTGCTCTCAAATGTTTCTTTCAGGGGAAAAACATTTTACCAGCTGGATATATTTGGTCACCAGAAAACAAGAAAATGAGTAACACTATTCATTTTTCACTAGCAGGTTTTTCTTTATATAAAAATTTTTTTCTTAATATGTTTGGATTTTGATATATTTTTTGGAGTACAAGTCGTGTTTTTTTTCATAGTTTGGCCACTTTAACTTAACTTTTATAAACATAAATCATCTCACATGTTCGTAATATTCCCACTAACACCCGGGTAACCTTTAGTGATTGTTTCTCATAAGCGTTAAATTTGACGCATGTCAAAAGAGTCAGCAGACTTGACGTTCGGTGTGAACATTATGGTGGGCTTAGCAGATTTGTTCAGAAGCTTTTCTCTCAAAAGTGTTATTTAAATAGGTTTTTTTTAATACTTTATTATGCAAATTTTGGCTCCTGCAACATGCACTCCGGAAAATACGGGTTATATAAAAAAAAAAAAAAAAGTACAATCAATAAGGAAGAAACTGCAACCCTTTTATCATTGTTGAGATTTCAAATATGTGTGTAATTCTACATCTTCTTTTACTTTTTTCCAATCAATTTATGACTAATTATCCTAATCAGTTTGCTATATGTGTATTTATAGATCAATATTTCTTTGGTTTCTTTAACTTTTTTTTGACTGCTAGAAAGAAAAATCGTTTTTTTTTTTTTTACAATCGTCTGCATAACTCATAGTTATAACTGTCAGAATGAGTGCATGTGTGTCCCTCTTTGTTCTTGAGCACAGAATGCAAAATTATATACGGGCTGCTCTGATTAAGAGGTTAAAAGAGAACGTATAAAAGCTTCTGAGGTAAAACGAGTTTCGTAAGCCGAGGGAAAGTATGTAAAAGGACAGAGCAGCAAATTAAAAATGTTTAAAGTTAAAAAGGATTAATTAGTAGTATGGCGGAGATTTTACCACAAATGAAATATAAAATGATTTTTAATTAAAGAAATCCTAAAGCTACATTAATAGCAGCGATGCAGAGTGCATTTGATAATTCCTGTAATTACCTCTTAGATTAAACCTGTCACATCAGAGCCAGAGCATGCCGCCTTTGAGAACATACAATAGCAGACTTTATGTAACTTTAATTCAGCTACTCATTCAGAAAGACAACAATCACTGCACAGCACAATGGGAACTTTTACATGCTTGCCTCTAGAGGGAACATTTAAAGGTAAACGTGTGTTTTTAATGATAAATGGCGGCGCTGAAAGCACACTGTGACCATCTTCAGCTTCCTGTGGTGCACCGAGGCTCGTCTTGATAGTCACATGTGAACACACTCTATTCAGACAAAAACGGAAACTTCCTTTGGACCCTTAGGAGATGACAAACAGAAAAAGATCTTGGATTCGAGCACTAACAGAACATGAGTCTCCTGCCGGGATGCTTGTGAAACTCGTAGTGGGGCGCAGGTCAGAGGGCTGATCCAAACCTCACTTCTAAATAGTGTAGCCAAAATGCCTTAAGCGCTTTTGGACTCAAGATCTTAAAAAAAGAAAAAAAGAAAAGGAAAACATTTCATGCGGTTGTAGAAATATTCAGGTTGTTTGGTTCTCTAATGGCTTGGCTGGCTTTTAGTGCTTTTCTCTGCATGTAATCAACATGTCTGCCAAATTCCAGCTCCCCTTTAGGAAAATAGAAATACTTTAATTCAATATATGGTACATCCTACAAAAGCATACGAAAGAGTTCGAAATATGATTAGTGAAGTCAACAGATGCGTAAATGAATTTCAGCTGTTGGTGCAGCAGAGCGGCTCAGAGATGAATGTCTGATTGTGCCGGATACTGTTGCACATACTCTGACCGTGATCTAGAAAAATTCCAAAGACATGAAAGATCCACTTTGGCTGAGAGCAGTGAGAGGAGCTCTTCACCGAGCTTTTCATAAAAATGTTTGGTTAATTCGAGATGATGAATTAGCATAAATGTTCCCGTGTTTTCTCAGTTTGAGAGAAAAAGAGAGGTGGGCGATACAAAGTTAAAAAGGTGATGAAATGGGTCTCGCAGCCAGAGTATGAACAGGAAAATGTAGAGTGGGAGGGTGTCAGGACCCAAGCCTTAGACAGAGAAGTAAAAGGGAGGGAGCAGAGATGATGGATGACAAGGATCTCAATCTCCTGAGCTGCAAATGAACCTCCAAAAACCTCCAAATCCCAAAAGTGCAAAACATCTAGAGACTGCGTATGTTTTAGCAAACCTATCGCATGTCTGGTTGTTGAAGAAAAACATGAGAATTAATGTAAGATCTGGAAACACGAAACTTTATAAATATGAACATGTGAGTGGGATTTATGTACATATTTGAGGTATTTTGACTAAATTCCTCTCATAGCGCTATACTTAAAGGCCAAACTGAATACCACACAAAACAAACAAGACAAGATTGTATGTACAGTTGCTAAACATTTCAGACCCACTCATGAAAATTGTGTTTTTGTTTACGGTAATTAAGATGTTCTTGTGGGATTTTTTTTTCATGATCGAGGATATATATGAAAAAAAATTAAGCTCAAAATTGTATTTATGAGTATTTCTTCATTCAAATTGTTGTGAATCAGGAAAAAATGCTGTTTGAAAACGCCTGTAGATGTTAATTAGAAGCTGCTACAGCAAGACAAGCTCCCTGCTGTACGCCACATACATTGGTAGATAAATGGATGTACGCTTTCGTACTGAGCTGGCATCTGGGTTAAAACTGTACGGCAGGATAACTCAGATATTAATCAACATTTTTGTTGTACTACTAATGTTAGGTTGGGGTTGCTAGTGACAGAGAGTGTAAACAGGTGGAAATGATCCTGCCCACAACTCAAAGACAAGTTTCTAGTAAACTATGTCCAAGAAAATGAAATTGTTTTTTTAAATTAATATTTTTATGGCTAAGAACAGCATAATCATAAATAAAGAGCACTGGGAATATATTTTTTGTAGCATTTTTCTCATAATTAATCAGGAATTAATCATAATTAATTGGATCAGGACCAGAGGAAAACCAGATGCTTGAAAAAGCTAGGGTTTACTTTCCAGCCACTGCCATGGCTGGACCAAAGTCTACGATTCTGATAGATCCATGAACATCTTCCTTTTCCTTTTTTGAGCTGCCATCTGGCTCTAAACTGTTCGGCTGGATAGCTCCAATACTGCTCCCGTTTTTTTGCTATACTAATGTTAGCTTGGGCTTGTGAGGTGCTATATAGCTAGCGGGATAGAGTGTAAACAAAAGGCTGATGAGAAAATGACCTCAGCTTCTGCGCTAACATTCCTGCCCACAATCCAGATGAGCATTTCTGTGTGTTGCACTGCAGAAAATATGTCTTAAAAAAAGACCACTGGGATTAATTTTACAATAGAGAAAATATAGTTGGAGTAGGTAGATCATAAGATGATCAAAGTGGAACATTGATATAAAACTGGTTTAATAACTGTTAAATGTCAAGTTTTGTCATCAAAAACTGTTTCAATTTTAGTGGTGTATTAATCTGGAGATGCTGCTGTAACTTTCCCTTCATATTCTATTTTCGCCACATTTGCAGAAATCTTACAGTGCTCCCTTGGAGCTGTGGGTGTGAAGACAGGTAATATTAGAAGCATAAAAACTAGCAAGAAGGTTATATTACAAACTCTTCACTTCAGAGCTGCACGTTTAGATCAGGCATGAGTGAGCTCTTTTTAGAAATTGCACTATCCTTTAATTAGAATCAACTATATGTTTGAACAATAAATGAAATGCATATTGACTAGAAAAATGTCCAACAAGATTTTTATTTTATTTAAATTTCATAGTTTATTATTATTGGAAAAGTCCCAGAACATGACAACTGGGAACAAATATAAACATTTTTACTGAAGGAATTAAATTAAAAACAAACAAAAAAAATCAGATTTGTTGCCAGTAGATGTATAGAGCTTTAAAATGCATCTAACCCTTAAAATAATATAAGACAATGCAAGTCTTTATAAATATAAACTTTTAAAGCACATATTCTTTTTTTGTGTGCGTAAACGGAAGACATTTTGATCATTCAGATTTAAACATACTCATAAATAATCATTTACAATGGAAAAACAAAGAAAAATCTGACCTTGCGATCCTCCTTAAAGAGCTCTGCCGCCGTGGTGAAGTGTGGAACGGCGTTTTTACAATGAGGACACCCTGAAGGAAACAAACAGATGGGAGGGATTCAATGACAGAAAATGTAGCATTTCACCTGAGACTTAAAAAAACTAACATTTCATGAACATTCTAAAACCTAATGTTGGTTTATGCTTTTTGCTTTTGTGCCTCCAAATGATCAAAAAGATAAACAATCAAACTTGTGTACAAGGTATTGCACAAGAACAAATGATGACATGTTCGTAAATGCTGCAGTGTCATATTTTAGGTAATAAAACACTGAGCAGATGAAGATTAAGTCATTCATCACATATCCATCAGGACAATACAGCTTACTTCGCCTTGGTTTAGCAGCAGCTCTCAATTCATGCAGCAATTATGCAGCTGCTCAGCACGGCCTCATAAGAGAACATTATTTCCTGCTGAAGTGCCCTTTTAGCTGCAACATTAAATGGCCTTTGCAAGTTATAAGAGTGATGTTATCAAAAACCCAGCAGTGTGCCATGTCTCTCACATTAGAACCGTGAAGGTTGATGCAGTATCTAAGCAATTGCCTGAAATTGCAGCAGATGAAGATCAAGTTCTAAAAAGAGATGGAGGCTTAAGAATCGGGTTACAGGTGAAAAGGCGTTTAATTCATTGCTTACTTATACGAGTCAGTGTAGCTTCATTATGAAAATCTTCTATTGATTAAAAAAAAAAATCATAATTCTTTTTTTTTTTAAAGCTTTATCAGATCTTGGATTGATGTCTCCATTATTACTGTTATTTCATATGGAGAGTAAGTTAAAGCTAATAGAAGCTTTCTAACTTTGATATTTGCTGTAACAAGAAAAACAAATTAAAATCATTTTGACATGGTTAAACATTAAATTAATAATTTCTGTTGTACATTTCAAAAACTTTGATATTTTATAGAAAATGATCAAAAATCGCAGAAACTTTCCAACAATCGACACAAACTCCAAAAATGTTCAACTTTTAATAAGCTAAATGAGCTTTGCTATGGAGGCAACATCATGCTGTTTCAAGGCTAATCTCAACCTAATCCTAATCTTGGATCCTTTTACACCAGCATCAATTTTTACCGTAAACAGTCATGTTCCTGTGAACCAATCAACACCCTTTCACAGTGCTAAAACTGTGAAATCAAAGAAAAAAAACTTCACGTTGAAACCTTTCGTTGCAGGAGTTCAGAGACTAATCAGACACAGTGAGGCTGGGGCAAATAGATGTGTGTGGAGCCATGCTGTTGGATGATGCCTCTTTTTAAAAAGGCAGCACCAAATGGAAGGATCGAGAAAAACGTTTGACCATCACACTGAACGACCTTTGAAACCTTCATCAGATGGGCAGGAGACGGTCTGCAGAAGTATTCCTATTTGACATTTATGTTGTTTTTTTTTTTTTTTTTATAGAAGCTTATATGTTATTCTTTCAGGGCTGTAAAAAATATACTGGGTTCAAACACACACTCCAATGGAAATTATGTTTTAGGTGTTTTTAACATGTTCTTGTAGCATTTTTTTTATGATGGAGGACATATTCATAATGGAGAACAAAAAAAGTAATATTATACATTTACAAGAAAAAAAAGTCCTAAATTTAGCCTATAACTTTTAAAGTAAAAATATGTTAATTTATTCTTGTAATTTAACAGTTGGAACTTTATTCTTGTAAATTTACAAGATTTATAGTAATTAAAAAAATGTTTTTGTAAAATGGCTCAAATAGTTCGACATATATATATATTAAGAAAAGTAAGATTATTTCTGAGTATTTCTTCATTCAAATTGTGAATAATGCAAAATAATGTAATCGGAAAAAACTTGTAGTAGAGACGTAGAAACTCTGCATCCCTCCACATCCACGTCTTTGTTTTCCTTGTCTGAGCTGACATCTGGTTTAAAACTGTACGACTAGATGGCTTCGAAATTGTTCCCTAATTTAGTTGTTCTGCTAATTTTAAGTTGGGGGTGTGAGGAGCTGTAAGCTAGCAGGAGAGCATTTAAACAGATGGATGATGGGAAGTAAAGGCAGGCTTACTCCACGCCAACAGTGCCCCCCACAACTTGGATACATGTCCTAGAAAACAACACCGTTTTTTTTTAGCTAAAAAGAGTATAATCATAATTTAAAGACAACTGGGAACACTTTTACAAAAGATTAAAAGATTATTGGAGTGGGTCTTTAAACGGTTTTGTTCCAGAAATCATAAATAAATGTATTACCACCCACAACTGAGGTGGATGTGGTCATATTGCAAAAATGTGACAATTTGTTGTGTTACCAAGTTTAGTTTAGTTTAACTAATACATATTAATAATCAGCTTTTTTGCATGGCGAAAAATGAAATCTAATAACTCAACCAAAATACTATTCTGAGAACCTGGAATACGAGGAAGAACAGATTTTCCTCTTCTCACTTTGTGCAATATTATTCTTTGTGATGAAAGTTATTCCAGAGACTCCCAGAGGCTTAGGTGGAGCTTAAACGCTGTGCAATGATGGGATTGGCAAGCAGCTCGCAGCTACATATGCACGCTGGTTTAAACCCAGGACACGATCACACTAAGTCCAGAGAACATAGCTGTGATCACACTTGGCTCCCACAACTTCACACCCATTTGATATTTTAATCAAGCCAGTCAAGCAAAACAAATTCAACAGTTTGTGCTGAGGTTTTTTCATGCCCAGATATCTATAGAATTTAGACTAAAAAAAAAAAAAAACCTTCTTACAGGGGGCGTAGAACATGACCAAAGCGTGCTTTTTCTTCTTCAGAGCTTCTCTGAAATCTTCTGATCCAAGATGGCTCACACTTGAGGGCTTATCCTCCCATGACAGCTCTGGCGGTGGAGGTGCCTGTGGACTGCAGGGACATGCATGTAACTATATCCATAAATATGATCATAAATTACGTTTGGCACACTAAAGAACACATTTTTATTAAATAGGAGCTCTCTTTTCTCTTTTTCGTGAGGAATTAACATTATAATACACTTAAAAGATAAATAATATACTGTAGGCTCTTTAAGTAAATATTGAACTTTTTAAAGAGAATAAATACTGTGCCATCCAAAAAGCTTACATATTTAACTGGTGACACATGTGAACTGTCACCATATTCCATATAAATATGCTATGATGTGTTATTGTTAGTGATGCTGAAATGGGGAAACTGGAATGATCTCATAGCAAATCTATTAGGTTTTTTAAATACATCTCTAAAAGATAAGACTTCAGGCCATATAGATGTTTTTTTTTTAAAACATGAGTGTGTGACTCACTTGTGCATGTATTCCACTATCATATTTTTAGTTCGAAGGTGTGGCAACGTGTATCTCTCTTCTCCTTTTTCAAAATATTTAACGGTTGGGAAACCAGAGATCTTAAAGCGCTCCCCCAAAGCTTTGTGCACTGTGGCATCCACTGCTGCCAACACTCCTGGACTCTGGAGAGACAACAAAACAACAGCAAACATGGTTTAAAACTGCTGTTCTTCTGAATCACAAGCAGACCCTTCAAAACGCTTTTTTGTTCATTTACAGTTCCTGAACAACCTGTTTTTTTCTCCTTTTGGCACAGTGTTAAAAATGCTCAAATCATGGAAAACAAGAGTGAAGATGAACCTCAGCCACTAGAAGCAGTGAATGCACTGCTGGATTAAAGATCTGCTAATTAAAGAGCAGCAATTGTCCTGATGCAGATCTGATGCCAAGCTACAAGAGCACTTCTTCTAATGCATGCTGTCCTGTTGTTCCTGGAGCCTCTCAATCCAGAACTAACAGGAGGCAGGCCTTTTCTCATGCAGACTCTCCTTCTGGGGAACATTCTAGTGCATATATAGTATGCTTATGGTTGCTATGCTGGATTATTGTGATGATTTATTTTACTTGCAGAAGTGTAGTACATTATCCTAGTTTTAACTGTAGAACAGTGGCAGGCTGTACATTTAGGTATTTCTTTTATTTGACTTTGAACATGGTTTGGCCCCTTCATTACCTTTCAGTGCTGCTGCACCCTTTTGTTCCCTCTTGCACACTTATCAGCTACTTCTAACCGTGCCAAAGACAAAACACAAGCGCTGATGGGTCTGCACTTCTGGTGCTGCGCCTCCAAACCTCTGAAACAATGTGCCAATCCACTTTAGACAAGCTTCTACACGGTTTGGTTTTAATTCTCTCTTCTTGAACCAATCTATTTATTTGAGCTTGTAAAACCAAATATGTTGGGATATTTGGGTGTATTCAGACGGGAAAAGTCCGTTGGTCCAGAGCGAGTCTGCTTAATTTGGTCCGTATCGAGTCACCAGTGGCCGTCTGGTCCAGTTGTTCAGCTCCGAGTAGGGAGCCTATTCAGACTGAGAAAATCTTAGAGCGAACTGGAGCCCAGTTTAATTGGAAACCATCCAAAGGTGTGTTTGAAAGCGATTTCTGGTCCTAAACTGAAGATTTATTTCAGGTTATTATTCACTTTAAGCCAGGGCTGCTCATTCCTGGTCCCCCAGATCTACCACCCTCCCTGTTTTCCAGATCTCCAAGCCCTACCAGCTGCTGATTAGCTCAGTCACATGTCCTCAATCTGATTGAGTGAACAAACCTAGTCCAGGTATTCAGCAGCAGCCAGAGCAGGGAGAGCTGGAACACAGGCAGGGTGGAAGATCTGGAGCACCAGGTATGAGCATCCGTGCTTTAAGCCAACCAAATGTGTCCAGTCTAAATACACTAATTTTGTCCTATTTATTCATTTGGACCAGATTTGTTATTTTATAGCTTTGAACATTTACAGTATTTTTTTAAACACATAATTGTACTTGAATTAGTTTTCATGTACTTTAGTCTGTAAAGCACTCAGCTTAAGTGTAGTTGTTCTGTGACATGCCCACAAATAAGGTTAGATTAGATTACTAAAGTGTTGTTGAGTTGGATTAATTTAGTGTAAACAAAAATGCATTAGTAAAATTAGTGGCAGGATTTTTAGCATTGACTGTGGCTTCTACTTTTGTTTACTGAATTAGAAAACTGTGAGGCTTTCTACACTGACCCTCCAGCCTGGGCAGTGAGCCACAAGGATGCAAAGTCAGATGCTTAGAGATGAGATAATCGACAGGCCAAAGTCTCATGAGCCCTGCCCCAGGCTGGGGAGTTTAAAGTTATCATAGAAGAGGATGGCGGAGAGGACGGATGAAGAACACCACTGACAAATGGAGGATTTAACTGTTGGCTGACCTGCATGCTAACCTCAAAATCTAACAGCCTTCAGGCCAAGCGGTGGGACTATTACAACCTTTAATGAGCCAAATGTTTGCTTGTTACACTTGAAAACACAACACATAGGGTTGTACTGACGCATGTTCTGTGCTCATTTACCCACAACAACAAGGTCACAACACTTACATCTGCATCTTTGTTGAGTATTTCAGCAGCTTCATCATATTCTGGCTTCATTTTCTTGCAGTGGCCACACCCTATAGAGAAATCAAAACTCTTTACAGCCTGAATCAGGACACTTTTTTGATTAATCTTCATCATTCAAAAAAAATAAAAAAGAAAATAAAACTAAAATGTTTAACAAGAAACTTGGTACAGGAATCAACAAATGTGATAAAACAGTAACAGCTGGTTGGTTCTGCATCACTGAGACCTTCTGATTAAATACTTACGTTGTTAGAGTAGAACTTATGTACAGCAAGAAAGAAAACAGATTTACTAAGTGGACCGCTGTTGTCTGAGTTCATGCGTTTAAATCTGATAGTGAGACCAAACGAGGCTGGCACCGTCACAAGGAGTGGGAAAGGGCTTGACAATTTTGCTAATCAGCAGCATGGGTGGGACGAGCGCTCCAGTCAAGCTCACTTCATCAGCAATCAGTTTTGTTGTCCTCCTGAGGCACAGTTATAGAATGACAAATGGAGGAAGATGCTCAGCCGTTTTTATTTTGTACACTCAGCCTCTAGCGCCCTGGCAGAGTGTCAACACAATCGCACAACTGTGTAAATGTTCAGACAGATATACTGGGCTCCAGTGGGTGCTTAAAGAAAAAATAAATACCCCACCCCAAACAGAACTTTGAGAGAGCAAAGAACTGTGAACTACAGAACGAATAGAAGCAAATCTCTTTAGTTTGACATTAAATAGTTATTAAGTGATGTGTAAAATAAGTTGGTTTTAATCGTTTATTCACACTGAACTTTTTAGTATAAATAATGAGATTAAATATAAAAATGTACAAAATATGCCAGAAATGAGGACAAAGAAAGTGACTGTTCTGCTTATTTTTTTTTTGTTTTTAAGGGGGTAGTCAACAATTGAAAGTGAGCTTGATTCAATAAAAATGTGCAAGTAAATTAAGTTGGGGACCCAGTTTTAAAGTTCCACTCTGATCATGCCTTGATCTATTTTAAAACCATTCCCAGCGGTCTTTTAATCGTGTTTACACCACATGCGTGGTGTAGACCGCTAGGGTGTCATTGCGTCATTGTAATGCGATGGAGGTCATCCAGCAGCTCGTTTTTTTTTTTTTTTTTGCTTTATGTCTGGTACATCGTGCATAACAAGAATTTAATGTTGTTTGAAAGAAGATTGTGGGCGGCTAAGAATAAAGAGGAAAAGAGAAATGCTAGCATAATGCTATATTGGCGCTTTCTAATGTCCTCATCACTTTCTGCCAATCAATGGGTGGCTACAGTGGCTCCGCCCCAACCGTTCCGTTCTATTTTTCTACCTTCAATGGAGGTACGGTTTGGTACTGTTTAGTGGGTCCATTTCACAATGGAAACACTCAAAATACCGGACCAGACCGGACCGTACCGGACCGCTCAGTGGAAATGAGGCTTTAAAAAGCAGTTCCTTAAGTTTTGGTATTAGGTCTGTTCACCAAGAAGTAACTCATGCATACATGCAGAGATGCATTTATACTTTTTAAAATGATTTTCTACATTTTTACTTTTTGAAAGGAAAATACCTTTAGGTTTGTTCTAATATTTGTGCGCTTTGACAGTGATAAGCGGTGTGTTTACTGAATAAGCACAAAGACAACCTTGGGGTTTTTCCAAACCTTTTCAAATTGCCCTTGTCAAAACGGTTTAGGAATTCCTTTCTTCAATTTACAATGCAGCTTTGATGGAAGCTATACATCAACCTCACAGGGAAAAATAAACTTCATCTTTCTCAACTTTGTCAGTGGAGTGTGCAACAATGCACTAAAGTTTCTGTGCAGTTTTATCAGAAAAACAACTGAGAAGACTTTGACTCTTCAAAGTGATGAGCCAGAGAAAAACCGTCCGTCTGTGCTGCATTAGTCCTGCATTCAGAAGCAGTGGTGCATGAGGTCAGCTCGTGTGCATGTGGGAGGGGCAGGCTTACAAGACAACGCTGAAATATTGCTGATTCAGGCAAAAAGTGGGTGGAGAAGGGATCAGAGTGAAGAGCATCACCATGCTGGCTACAAACCAGTATAGCTATAATCTACAAAAAAGGGTGCAACAGAACTGAACAGACACTTTTTAAGTGCTTTATTTAAATCTGCAAACAGAAAATTAAAATTATTTCTGGACGGAACACTGCCAGCAACCTTAGTCATCTCTACGGAAGCAACTTTCAATATGTCGATGTGTTTACCCAACACTGGCTGAAAGGAACTTTTGTTTCCACTTGGGACATAATAAGGTTCACTCTGGGAAGCAGCATTCAATTGGAGGTTGAGCCACAACACAAAGCTACACGCGAAACTCTCCCGCTGTGATGCTCAGAGGACGGTGAGAACGGACAGAAATACAATTTGATGGGGTTTGTTGGGAGACCATTAATCTCACTCTGACAGCGGGGCCATTAAGAAACTGCACTGAAGCAGCAAGGCTGGACATCTATGTCTGCATGCCTGCATACGAGAGACGGAGAGCTGCGCGGTGTAATTGTGTACAATAAATGCTTTGTTCTGGTGTGAAATACGAGTTTGATGGGTCACACTCACTAAAGAAGTGGTTGCGTGTGTGCAGGCTGAGAGAGGATGATGCCGCTGGTTTCAGTCGACTGCTTTGGAACTAACATCTTGTTGATTGGCTGCTGTCTGCAAGTTATCATTTGACAATAATGCTGCATAATTTGAAAAAAAGTAGTTGTCACATATTTTAAATAGGGGTGTAGGAAAAAAATCGATGTGGTAATATATCGCAACATTTTGCATGTTGATACTTGTATCGATTTAAAATGCTGACAAGACAATATTTAATTAATTATTTATGAGCGTTCTTTGTCGTCTTACTTTTGTTTTCCACCTATACTTAAAGTATATTCTTAAGAGGTAGAATTAAAAAAGTTTTAATTTCTTCCTACTCCATTTCAAACAACATATTGATGTCATTTATTTTAATTCATAATCTATATAAAATTTCCTTTGTTTTTTCTTTAGCTGTTTTTATTATTTTCTTTGCATTGTTCAAAATAAAGGACTAACGAACAAACAAACCAAAAAAAAAAAGTCCCCCGCCCACTAGGTGGCAGCACAGCACACCGAGCCTCTTTGAGCAGCTCTACAGCGAACCAAAACAAAAAGTTCCCAGTCAAGCTCCGTTCAGGCTCAACTGTTTAAATGCAACATTTAGCAATGTTGGAAATAAAAAGCATTTTATTTACTCTACTTTTTTTTGTATAATGAACAATATTTTTTGTAGAAGTCAGACAATGTTGACTGTTCTCTTTAAAAAGAAATCTTTCTTAATTTACGAAAAGAAACAAACTTTAAATTTGCTTGGGTAAAAGCAACATGTGTATGAGATAGAGTTGCAGTAGTTAATGTTGTGATCATTAAACAAAATGAATGTTATCATTTTATTACAATTACCATTAAAAAAGTGAAAAATAGCTCTTGAGTTTTGGGATATATCACGATATGTATAGGATAGTGAGACACATATCGGGATACATATCATATCACCAGCCTCTTGTCAGTACACACCACTAATTTTAAAGATACCAAGTAACAAAATAATTTATAAGTTAAATCATCCAGAACTCTCTACATGAATATGTACTTCAGTGAGCCATAACTCAATTGTGAAACTTGTGTACTAGTCTCATATGTTTACTTTTAAGACCAACAGTTCTGTCCACAACTCAGAGGCGAATTTCTAATGAACTACTGTCCCTCTGCAGAAACTATGTCCAAGAAAACCACACAGGATTTTTGATTTAGGCTAAAAACAGAATAATCATTATTAAAAGACCTTTAAAATAGACCAAAATATGATCAGAGTGGGACTTTAAAGTGACATCCTCATTGGATAACTTTCCTTTAAAATATTTGACTGACAAAACATTGAGAGAGAAAACTGACATAGACTGCTAAGGTGCATTGCACAAGTCACCATCATGAAGGGCAATAAGTGATTTGGGCTTTTTTCCTGCTGGCACAGGATTTGAGGGCATTACAGTTACAGTATTGAGGTTTCCAAGTCCTCTGAAATTCACTGTATCAAAGGAAGCGCAGCAGCAAAACAAACAAAAGTGCTATAAAAAAGTGCATCAAGGTGCTGCAGGTAAATTCAGTCTCAACTGAAGTGATGTGGTGGGTTTTTAAAATATATATGTAAAATAATTAAATAATTATAATAATTTAAAAATGTTCAAAACAGATACTATAAAGAAAACCAAATTGATCTTCAGCAGTATTTACCTTAACAGTTGGCAAAAGAAACACCAGAAAACATCTGCTTTAATTATTATTTAAGTACAAATTTAGTGGAGTTTTGGGCAAAGTTTGGCTCACTTTAACATAACGGTGAGAGTGTTGCTCTTAGTTGAGGCACAGTATACAAATGCACACCAAAAAGCAAGATCAAATCTTGAAAATGAAGAATCATTGCTTTGGCTCATGCTGTTGTTATGGTTCACCTATCTATTTTTACAAGCCTGAGACTGAAACAAGACGAGGGAAAGAAAGCAGATGGTGGAGCAGACAAGGAGGTGATGACGACAGATGGAACAGTTTGAAGAAAGAAAGCACAAAAAAATGAAACATGATTTAAATTGTTTGATTCAATTAACAGCTTTGAGTTTGACCAAACTTGTGGTGAAGAATAAAAATCACAACAATAAATGTGTTTGAATTAAAAAAGGATGCATGGAATGAAATGACAAGCAGGCTTATGTGAACCATATGGCAGCGATAAGGAGGTGTTGTGTGAAGAGTTGTGAAGAGAAACCACTGAAAGTGTTAAAGTCATCCTTACATTTACAAGCAGAATGTTGATGTTAATCAAAGTAAAAATTATGTCATTCTTAATAATAATTCAATGAAATTTAAGCATCTCGCTCATGTTTCATATGACCAAGCACTCTTATGACAGCATTTAAATATATAAAAATACATTAAAAAAAGTTCTTAAATTTTAGCACTTGATTAATAAATTTCCGCTAACAACTGATTACTCACACGGGGCGTAAAACATGATCAGGGCTGCAGGGTGTTCCTCTAAGAAGCTGTCAAACGTGTCGTCAGCGAGATGAAAGACGGCTGAATCCGTCTCTGACCACGGCACCTCTGGAGTTTTTGGCTTTGGGGGCTGAGGGCTGCAACCACAAGAGAGGACAGTAGAGGAAACTGAGATGAGACACTTTAATCCACTGGGGTTATCATTTACTTATAGAGTAATTAAAAAGGGAAAGTATGAAAAAATTCAAAATTAGATATGAATGAAGCCCACTGTCCTCCAAACGTGTAATTGTTGAAGATCCTGATCGTAGCTCAATGATGGCATACAGTGATAATGTGCTAAAGACTTAAGTGTGTGTAAATGAAAGGTCCAGACCACATGTATCAAAGTCAAGGCCCATTTCTAACTTCTGTAACTTTGACAAAATATATTTTAATGGAGAATAAAATAGTGAAAGTTACTTAAGGTTAAAGTCGATTTATTCTGGAATAATATTCGATTTATTCTGGAATAATATTCCTGCCTGTTTTTATTCATCGTAATGTTATAAAGCTAAGTTTTTAAAGTTTTAAAAACGTTGTTTTAGTGTGTTCAATAAATGTTTATTCTGTTCGTCCCGTGACCTACGGTGTGTTTTGGATTTTGGCTCAATGTGTGATTGAGTTTGACACCGCTGGTCTAGACAAATACATTTAGTTTAAAATAGAAATGTCAACAGTGTTTTGCTGGCATGATAAACTTGTTAGACTAATTTTACGTTCACACCAGGCATGGTGTGCATTCTTGATGTATTCTTGAAGCACGTTTAGCCCATGGTGTTCATACTGGACTGCCGCTATCTGATTCTAGCACATGTCCACCACCTACAATTAGAAGAGGTTTGGTGACAAATCTCAAAGCGGTACAAATCCAGTGAATTTTGCTCCAGGCATTTCTTTTCAATGCTTTATTGCGATATATATTGCGTTTCCAGAACATTCTAGTTTTTACGGCTTCCTGTCTGTGTACTCTTTTGGTCACGAGTCTATATTGAAAATACCAGCAAACAGCAAGGCCTGGTCTGTGGTGGAACTGCAAACATTCCTTGCCATTCTTGGCGACAGTGTGATACAGGGTGAGCTAGCGGCACGCTAGCGGTCTACGAAAACAAACCGCTCAGTGAAAGCGCGGCTGAACTGAGTGGAAACGCTCGTCAGAACTAACTGAACCGTACCGTAACACTCTTTATCGTTCCGGAGCGGACCGGACTGCTCACTGGAAACAAGGCTTTAGAGTCCCTGATTGGTCAGCGATCAACCTGGTTTTTAACTTTCAATGGGTGTTCAATGGAAGCGTGTTTTATGTGTAGAAAATATCATAGCGATGCATGCAATCAGGACTCTTTCTTTATCCATCTAAATGTAATCCTATTGACAAGAGACAAAAAATAAAGTACTGAACAATAATAAACAGCTCACCACCAGGGGTTTAGAAACATGTAGGAATCCAAATTAAAATGGACTTTGAATGGAGAAACATAAAAACAGAATATAAAGAACAAATACAAAGAAGACAAAATCCAACCTTTATACAACTGAATGTATAGCCTTAATAATAGTTCACCTGAAAGGTAAAAAAAAAATCCAAAAGCCAACTTTATTTCCAATGAATTTTTCTTATTTTTAACAAATTCAAACTATATTAAAATCACAATAGATAATTCTAAAGGCAGAAAATATATCGGTGTCTCAATGTTCAAGGATTCAGTGGTTTATAAAAGGCTCAGGATTAATGTTTATCAGAGGCTGAAGCAACACTTGAGATAAAATATTTAGTTGGTCAGATACCATCAAAAAGATGCTAATCATACCTCCACTCTCGTGAAAAGTTGTTGCCATGACACTAAAGTCTAGAATAATTCATGATTTATATCTACTACATGTCAGGGAGCTGCTATACGCTGCGCATAAGAGAAAAGGACTTCTCTTCCAAAACGTGGTTTGAGCTGAGCATACCTCTAACACTCACTACACCTGCTGTTTTAAATATAACATGTAAATTTTATATTTAATTAAGAAAATAATTATAAAAATGAAAGGAACACATGCAGAGTTGAGATAAAGTGTTTGGGGAAAATAATTAAAGAGAAAATTAACGGGAAAAACATCTCAAGGCAAAATAAAATGATGTTTGTGTAAAGCTTTTCTGCTTTGTTTACCTGCTTTGTCATATCAGCAGTAACGCTGAATAAAAAATCCTCTAATGTGCAGAATCCTCTGATATGGTTCAGGAAGCTAGTGTTCCATCTTTCTGTCATGCACACCGCATTAACTAATATCTCCTACATCCAGACTTTTCATGAGAAAACATCTTAATTCACCTCAGGAGAAAAAAGCAGATTCTTTTTTAAGAAGATCAGCACAGAAGACCATATTTTATAGTAATATCAATGATCATCCTAAACATGAAAATTGCTCTATCAATGTAAGTGCTTTAGTGGTTTGCCAAGCAACCACTTACCCCACAGGACCCTGATTAGGCCTGGTGGTGAAAAGCTAAGAAAAAAAAAGAAAGTTTCCTGTGAAACAGATTGATGCAGCCTTGGAGAGAATAGTGTCACAGGCAGAGCTGTGAGCCAGAGTGGCAATGACGAATGGGACAAAAACAAAACATGTGCTGCTTGAAGACACCTCGGTGAGGTAGGTCTAGGTGAGAAGGAGCAGGAACAGGTGTGATGAACAGAGACAGAAAAAAAGGTGATGATAGAGTCCTGGAGTGTAGAAATTCCGCAGAGAAATGTTAGGTCTTGGTATTTATATATTCATTAGAGCTCTTTCTTTGTCATCAAAGACTCACCACATGAGGCAAATTTGGTTGCAGATAAAAGTCAAACTTACTTCTTCAGCCAGTCTGTAATATCCTTGGCTGTAGCACCATAGTTTTCATAGTGATAAAGGAATTTTCCCTTCCTGAAAGACAAAAAACAATATTCAGGTTTTGCAAGAATTAGGAAGTATATCTGTGAAACTTCCTTGAAGTTTCACAGATATACATTTAAGAAGGAAGTATAGAGAAACACAGACGGAAAGAAGTGCTGCAATTTGACCTCCAGCTATCTCTGTCATAAAGCCCTTCTATCCATCCATTCATCTGTACGGAGAAAGAGATTTCTAACACTCATCTGGTGACAGATCACAAGGTCAATAGTTTAGGAATTGATTTCCAGACCTCTCTGCACACAGCAATCACTGCAGCTCTTGTGTTCGGCTGAGATGCGATATATGAATTCTCCGAGGGTTATTTGCCTTGGATCACCTTCAGTCAGTTGGGTTTAAACAATTCACCTAAAAGAATGTCTTCCCTGTGCTCAAACAACCTTGAGTGTTTTGTTTGCATATAGAAGACAAGCAACTCTAAAAATCTCCTGAATTATTAAAGGAGTCACAGCCTTTCTAAAGAAAATATATGTTTTCAGGAACTATTTTAAGATTTATATGTCTCACTGAGTATTTTTGGGACCAATATGTTTGTAACAGGTGATAGAGTGACTCCTAGTTTTACAAAAAAAAACTGAAAACCCTTCAAACATTATGGGATTTGTGACAAACTGTTTCAGAAGGATAAAATATCACTAACAAAGAAAGACCAACTCTGATGAAAATAGTGTTTTTTGTTTCTAATATGCTCCTGTGGCATTATTTCTGATGATGGAAGACGTATATAAAGAAAATTTAAGGCTTGAAATTGCTTTTCTAAACAATGTCTTTATTGAAATCGTTGTGAATCAAGAGCAGACAAAAATATACCTAGAGAAAGCTTATCGCTGTGAGGTAGAAGCGACAACAGTAAGCCACAAGCTCCCTGTTCTGTTCCATTCTGATGCATCATCAACTTGCAGACGACTAGATTAATGTACATCTTTGTTTTCCTTGTCTGAGCTTAAATCTCGCTCAAAACTGTATGACTGGATGGCTGCAATATTGTTCGCCAATTTTTCTTGGACCAGTCATGTTAGGTTGGGGCTGTAAGCTAGTAGGAGAGTGTAAATACTGTATTTCTTTGGTGTATAAGTTGACGTTTTTTTCATAGTTTGACAAGGAGTGAGAGTTATTTTGTGTTTTTTTAAACATAAATAGGCTCATATATTTGTTATTTTCCCACTAACAACCGGTTGCTCATTAGCGGTTGTTTCCGCTAAGAAAACATCTTTTGACGAGCAATGAGCATCCAATTTGACCTGCGTCAAAAGAGGCAGTGGACACAAATCTGATGTGTGAATCACGTTCGGTGTGAACGCAGCGTTACACTGAGTTTGCCAGATTTGTTCTGAAACCTCAGAATTTTCTACACTCCGGAGTGACTTATATATGGTTTTCTTCTTTCTAATAAGACATTATTTGCTCCTGCCACCTATACTCCAGGAAATACGGTAAATGGATGACGGAAAGAAGGTTATTCCTCGTCAACAGTACTGTGCACTAATCAAAGAAGACACTGTGGCCTAGAAAACGACACCATTTTTTGTTTTGACTAAAAGCAACATAATCCTAATCAAAAGACCACTGGGAATTCTTTTAAAATAACTCAAACAATGATCAGAGTGGGACTAAGTTAAAAATGTGTCAAAGTCAAACGATTCATCAAGAAAGAAAAAACAAAAGTAAGCAGCAACTTTTAACTGCCATGCATTTAAAAAGGAGCATCGCTGGACAAACATTAATCTGGGAGTGGGATTATAGACAAGTCAACAGACACACATCTGAACATAATGTTGACAGATCCCTGATGTTTTCTACAAACTACAAGAATGTTTTGACATACTTGATGACGGCTGCTGCTGCTGGAGCAGCTGAAAAACATAGCCGGCACTATTAAAAGGTGATAAATGATAGCCCTTAATGGAGTTTTTTAAGAACATGGATTAGGTAAACTGATTCCAACAACAAACCATGAGTGCTTGGAATTTAATCATCGAGATTTATGATCGCTTTTTCTCTGCTGTTCTGAAATACAGTGAAACTTGCCAAAATCATTTCAAATTTAAAATGATTCCTTTTTGGCAGACAGCCTTTGTTATTTTTACTTGAAAGGATGAATAAGTCAAGTTATAAGTTAGATAATGAGACAGGAAGTCTTTCATAATCTGTTTTGAATTTAGTTCGACTTTTATGTAGCTTGTTTTATTATAAGAAAGAATGGAAAACTTAAAAAGACCTTGAAAACTGTCCTCCAGCCGGTGCAACAGCGTGATAACACACCAACACTGTTGATACCGATTTACCCAGCAGTGATTAGCCGCTGTTTATCACCGAGTGGCTTATTACTGAAGTCAGTGGGCACGGATGGTCATTAGCTAGCCGTGCATTGACACTAATGCTCTCCCAGCTAACAGAACGGCTCTGGCTCTGCTGCACAATGCGCACACGTGCACAGTAGAGAGGGGAAAATGTGCTAGAAGAAGGCGAGGGCACACACAATTGTTAACCACAAAGGCACTTCATCAGTCCTGACTTAATCAAAAGGCCAGACTGGACGGAGCGAGCAATTAATGTGGAAACGAGGGATGATAAAGTTGGTGCAAAGGATAGAAGAAGCTCAGCAAGTCAACATCACAGGAGTCTACGTCACAAAGGCTGCAATGTCACGAGGTGTAACCCTCACTTCTCCTTGTATACACAATCCTCTATTTTCTTGGTCTTTTCCTATTAATCGGAAAAAAAAAAACAATATAGCAAAAGATCTAAATGCAGAAGCAGGCATGAAAACAGGAGGAAAAGCTAAGAAGTAAATGTATACTGAAGCAGTGCAGTGATCCTACAAACACCATCCATCAAACGGGTCGCTTAGTGTCTTGACTTAAGCCTGCATGAGTGTCTATTTCTGCATTTTAAGGCTTTGTTCCAGAAGATCCTAAGGGCCTGAGATTCAAAACAACTGAATACATTGTGATTATGTGCTATAAAAAAATTCCACATGGTTCTGTAAACCATCACAAGAAAACACTTTTGATTTAGAGTCCAAAAATTCAGAAACTCATGTACTTTGTCATTGTCAAGCATAGAAGTGGAAGAGTAATAGTTTGGGCTTGCCCTGCTGCTAACGGACCAGGGCAAAACTGCATAATGTAAGATTAAAATTGAATGGAAATGTACTTTGCACATATAAACAGACAAAAAACCAAAAGTATTTTAGAATGGAAGTGCCAAATTTAAGACTTCTATAAAAAATGTGGCAATGGTAACCAAAAGGAGTGTTACAACTTGTACTTCAGCCGCTAAGCTTACCGCTGTATATTCCAAATCTACATGTGTATCAGAGGTCAAGTCAAATTTAATTTTGTTGAGAAAATTTTATTTCTTGTCAGATTCTTTCTTGCTTTTTTTTTGGCAAAAACATAGAACTTTATTTCATTTAATCATGCAAAAATTAAAAATTAAGTTTATTATAATCTTCACTTTGGCTCAGTTTAAATAACCATTTATCTTAAAACTACATTAAAAAAACTTCATAAAATTAAATAGAAAATTGAGAGAAAAAAAAGGAAAAGATGCTTTATAAAACTGCATTACACATCTTTTTTTTGGTACCGTTTGCTGAAGATACAAAGATAAAAATGAACAAGGAGCTTAAAGGGGTAATTTCTCTCTGTAACATATAAATGTACAATGGGAGGCTGAATCATGGCTCCAAAGGTTGCTTTCAAGAAATACATTTATAGTTCCAATCGATCAGACAATAATTCTCTGTATCAAGCTAGTAAAAAGTCACATTTTTAAAGTATACCCTGTCAATAACCAGGAATAAATAAATAAATACAAGTTTACATTTCTGAGAAATGATAGAACTCACTCAAAGTAACAAAAGGTTGGATAGCCTTTGACACTGTATTCCTGCTTGAGGCCATCGAACTCCGTTGGATGGACGTTCATTCCTGCCAATACCTTAAAGATGGAAGAACAGAAAAATCTGTTATTATTGTCCAAAAACGAGAGAAGAAGCATGGTGTCTGGAAAAAATGCAATCAACTACAGTCAAGAACTAACTTCAAGCAATGGACAAGAGAAGCTCGCTGTTGAAACCAAACTGTTTACAGACATTTTTTCATTCATTTTTAGAGACTCACTTGTATTTTGGTTGGTTTAAAACAATAACAAGAGGTTGTAACTCTAAACACTAGCAGAAAAACTTGAGTCTTAATTGTTTCTAAAGTTAAATATAGTTGAATCTTCTCAGCAGATTCAGACTTCTGCTGCAAAGCATTTCAAATCAATAAAGAAAACCAAATTACTCCCAGGAGGGGATTTAACTTTTCATCAGCGTGCTTCAGAAAGACTCAAGTGTTTTAGTTCATCATCATTTCCTCTTTTTTACCATAAGAGTAGAGGAAAGTGGTCCATCATTAAGCTTTAATTCTCTCTGCTATCCATTAGAGTAACATTTTTTTTCCAATGGATCTCTTTTTTTCTACTCTGAAAACTGATAGGAGAGAAAAATCAATAAAAGCCACAAAAAAAAAAAAAAAAAAAAAAAAAGACGACAGGCAAAAAACAAGCAAACATATAGATGATATTTCCACTGGTAATTGATATTTTGCTTAACAATGGATATATTAATGTATTCTACAAGTCAAACACAGATGTGAATATGTTTAGACATTGAGAAATATAGATGTTTTCATTATTATTATGTTATAAATGAAGGAGAAGATAAATCAGACTTACAAACTGTCCTTTTGCCTCAGTGGCTGCTTGCTGAAAAATGGGCTGCATTCTTTTACAAACTCCACACCCTGCAACAAACATCAACAAAAAAACGTCGGAATAGCATGCACGTATTTACATCCTCATTGATTTATTTTATTTTTTTAAGCAATTTTCTTTATGAAACAGTTTTAGTATAAGACGGAAACTTTTATTCTTGCCGAACAATGTCCAGACTTCCTGACAAATGTCTGCCCACTATTTTAGTCGCTAAAAATGACAATAAAAAGGAGACTTACAGGGAGCATAAAACATCATGAGCACTGGCTTCTCTTCTTTCTTCAGCAACTTTCTGAAGTCCTTAAGACAAGGGACACGAGAATGAGAAAACTTTCACAATTTATCAAAGCTGCATACAAAGAACTAGAGAAGACAAATCGCCAATCTTAAAATCTAGACATTTTTAAACCACATGTATCAGCCTTTAGATCTCTGCTGAGTAATCAAAGCCACAAGCCTTTGTAGGGTCTTCTGTGAACTTATAAAGACGTTTTTCTCATCTTTATCTTCAATACTTTCAAAGTGAGACATTTATCACCATTTTGTATTGACATCCACAACAAGATATAAGGAGAGAACGGGTGATTGTTCACTGTCAGGTTTGGTGTTCATTAAAGTAGCTTGCAAATGATGTAAAATGGACCAAACGAGAGCTCTGAACTGTCAGGTAAATGTCACAAGGACTTTGACACAGGTGTGATTTGGATGAAGGTCTGAGGTGTCTGAAGATGTTTTCAGGAGCAAGTGGTAGATGAAAAACTAAACCAGCTCCTCAAGCTTTTCTATTTCAACATTGAACTCAGTCTTTACCAGGACCTGGTTACTTACTTTTTCTGTTTCAACGTGGACCACATCTTTTGCGTCAGGGTTTTCCTCCCAAAGTGGAGGGCCTGATGGGTCTTTTAGAAATGCTACCATTGACTGTATGACAGAAACATGCAGCAGAACAAGACGGAAAAAAAACAGTCAGAAATGGAAAACTACGCTAGTGTATCTTTTGTTTTCCTTTTTTAAATGTATTTCTTCTTGTCGCTCTGTCCAAGGAGTAAATAAAAAACCCTCTAGCCTCTAATGTTACAAAAAATAATCCTCCCATCAACTTTTTTTGTTTTCTTAACAACTAAAACAAAATAAAATATAGAGAGCATCCTAAGCAGTAACAATGTATGTGAATACTACCATTAAAGTCCCACCTCAACTGTATATTTCTCTATTGTAAAATTGTTTCCAGTGATCTTTTAATTCTGATTATGAAGCTTTAAACTAAAATCAAAAAGTCTGTCGTTTTTCAACCCAGTCGTACAGTTTTGAATTACAATTAACTACAGCACAAGTGTTGAATATTCATCATGTCTCGCACTCCTAGACTTTGAAAGTAGACTTCGACACAATTTTTTCAGTAGCTGCGTCATTAGTCAGAGAATTTTCAAGCATCTGGTTTTCATCTGCTCCTGATTTAAATAAGAAGTACTCAGAAATGTAGTTTTAATCGTAACTTCTTTCATATAAGTCCTCTATTATGAGTAAAAATGCTTCAACAACATGTATAAAACACAATTTTCGTTGGATCTTTAATCACTTGTTCAAGCCACATAGAAGGATGTTAAGAGTTACCATCTCTGGAGGTAAAATCAGTAAGTTATCATTTTTCTGTGTTATTAATTTTATCAACAGGCAAAACATTAAATACTTTTAATAATGAATTATTTTTATTTTATTATTAGAACTACAAGGGTTTAAAAATAAGTTTGTGGTGTTTCATGCCTCCCTGTCAGAAAAAGGACTACCAAGGAGAAATATAGTTGCTGGTAGAAAATTAAAGAAGTTTGTCTTCTTTTAAGAAATAGATCAGCTCCCTACATACTTTATGTATAGTAGTAGTATCTACTTAGACTCGGATTTGAAATTGAGTCCATGAATAAAAACAAAACAGATTCAATACTATTTCTGATCTCAGGTGTTTACTGGAAAGAAATCCCAAATAATCTACCAAACAGACATTTTTGTATAGTTTATGAATATAGATTTAAGGTAGAGACAAATGTAAGATTCACCTTTATTGTAGTAGGTCTGTTGTATTCTGTATGAAAGGTTCCATCTCTACAAGACACAGAAGGCACCAAAATAATAATGGTAAAATAATTACTTTTTAAGCTGCAGGAAAAAAACACCACTTTGCACAAAGCAGTGAGGTGTCAGAAAGTGTCAGGCAGCCACCTGGATGTCTTGTTACTCACTTGTAATGCAGCAGCTCTACTCCTCCTTGTTTTGAACTTGGGTCCACTTTTACCTTCTTACAGAGTTTACGGCCCTCTGAATCTCTGCAATGACAAAACAAAAAAAACTTTTTGAACAAAACATTCTTCTGTGAAGACCAAAAATTACAGAGGATTCAGGGAGACATATTTTTAAATGAATTATAACCACTCTACCTCTACGATCCGATCACTAATTACATTTTCTGAAGGGGTCAAGTTGAAGGAGTCATTCCTGGTTGTGATAAATTCAAAAGCTATCATTTCCAATATACTGGGGTGTTTGTAGAGTATGTGAATCTACCCTTCAAATCATGTCTTTTTCAAGGAAGGACGTGTTCTTCAGCAAGAAAACGTAAACCCACAAGTTGTGATTTTAATAACAGAAGAGCGACCAGCTCAAAGATCTAGGATCAGAGGGTCTGCCATAAGACTACAAGGTTTAGTGTTTAAAAATCCTGTTCTTTCAATTATGATTAAGCCATTTTTAGCCAAAATAAAAAACACTTGTGTCGTTTTCTGGGAGATAGTTTCTGCAGAGCGGCCGTAGTTCATTAGAAATCTACCTCTGAGTTTCTCCGTTTACATGCTCTCAAGGTATCTTTCAGACGGCGAGCAACATAAGGAAGACGTTCATGGGTCAAGTCGTCTACAAGTGGATGGATCAGAATGGAGCGGAGCAGGAAGCTTGTGGCCACCCAGCAAATTTTCAACCAAACAAATAAGCTCTTGTTCAAAGTGTCTTTTTTTCCTCTTCTCCTGATTCACAACTATTTGAATAAAGATATACTCAGAAATGAAAACTGAAGCAAAATGTACTTAATACATGTCAGTCATCATGAAAAAAATGTTACAAGAACATGTTAGAAAAATCTAAAAACACCACAGTGGGTCTTCAAGAGGTTGCATCGGGGGGTTAAACCACAAAACGTTTCTTAGACGTGGCTGTAGCTCCTCCTTCCCTATATAGGTAAATGTGGAAAATAAATTTCATACACCTAGACGTACGACAACCAGTGGGACTTTAACCTTTGACAAAGAAGTGTCTGGGTGTTATATTGACTTGTCAGGAGTTCATATAGAGGAGTGTCCTGTGGGTTTTCAATGTCAATCTGCTTAAACACTCTTGATTTAGCTCAACATCAACCTTTGTAGAGACTATACAATAACTGTCAAACAGTTGGGTAGAAAACGTGCAGGAGAGTGTGGCCTGAGTAGGACAGACTGCTGACTTGACAGAAAACTGAGGAAGGAAAAAGTGTGGCAGGAAAAGCTCCAACAGGGATAACCCGGCCTTGAGAGGATTGTCGAGCAAAATCCGTTCAAGAATTTGTGGGGGCATCACATGGAGTGGAATAGGGGAAAAAAAGATGATCAGTGGTACAAAGCGCTCTTTTCAGATGAAAGAAAAGTTTTTATTTCCTTTAGAAATCAAGACATTGAGGCACCTGTTAATGTGAGAGAGGAATGGTTGAAGACTTCTGTCTCTTTATGGTTTAAGCTTTTGTTGTGTAATATGAACTGACTGTTCAGTCCCTTTGTTTTCAAACGGCTAAAAGCTGCAGCTCATACAGCCCCTCCTGTTAGAGATTTTATTTCTTGATTTCATTTCTTGTGGATTTGGAAAAGAACACACAACATGTAGGATCAAAATATTTTGATTTCTGTAGAAACGTTTCTAAATCTAACTGCGCTTAAACAAACAGAACTATATCTTAAAGCTATCGTTGAAAAGAAAATGGATTCAGCTGTCATCCATTGCCATTTTCTAGTTATGTTCATCGGTGAGGACTTTAAAAGACAGTACACTGGAGTACTTCTAACCCAAGGCTATGTAGACGTTTCGAAGAAAAATATTTCTTGTAATATTTTGCCCGTTTTCTTTAAAGCTTTGATCAAAGAGTGTTGCACTTGTTCATAAAATGCACCTAACAAAAACATTTCAGTTGAATTTGAGGTCTGGGTCTGTTGATGCACACTTAGTCTTTCTTTTTTCAGTCAGTATCTTATCTTTCATCAGTGAGTTTGAGATCGTAGTTTTGATATCTGACAAACATTTCAAGTTTGATAGGCGGATCTATAGCCTCTTATTTTTCACTAGAATATTTTGGTGTGTAGAGAAATTAATGCATTAATGATAAATTCTTTGGTTCTATGATTAAAATACAGGACTGTATTATAATGCCACCATGGATCTATAAATGCTATTTGTTTTTTTAAAAACAAATAAAACCTCTAAATGGATTAAAATCATTGCTAATCCCATTCAGTTCTGTCGGAGTTCATTGACAGCAGCCATTGTTCAAAGTTTTTAAGATCTCTTTTAAAGGTTTTAATTTATAGTTGCCTGAATAAATTATGTTATACTGTTTATTTTGTAAAACAGAAAATAACTTTTGCTTGTTGGTTTGTATGGAGACATATTTTGATTCTCATAATGCATCATTTGTTTTTAATAACTGATAAATGGAAAATTATAAAGTTTCATCTAAGGTTTTATTAGTTTGTAGATTTTTTTTTTTAACCAATTGACTTATTTATTCATTTTTAACAGAAGAAAACAGTTAATTTTTCATTTAGAATGATCTAAAATGCGTTTATGTTTGTACACAAGTTGTCAGAAAGTGCTGCAGGTAGTGTACATAATTTAGTTATTTTAGGCCAAACTACAGATGGCAGATGGCAGCAACAGGACACAACAGGAGCAGATGTAACCTCTACACACACTTGGAGATGACGTGCAGTAACCTGATTCACGATAAATTTGCTACTCCTAGCTGTTCCAACGGCTGCCACAACACGAAACAACAAATACAAATAAAAAACACACAAATAACTGAATAAAATTGACCTAAAATTTATAAAAAGAGAAGCTACTTTTATTTTTAGAAGGTACTTTAAGAAATACTATTAACAATAGAATTTATATGTGACTTAAAGTGTGGCGAGTACAAAAATATAACTAAACATTTGTCAATATAAGGAATTCAAATCCATGTGTTTGTAACTAAATCTTCAAATCTAACAAATTACAAATATATAATAACAAATATTTTAAGATACAAAAAAAGGAAAAAAAAATGTGAAAGACAAGAACTATTGATTTAATAGTATCTGACTTTTGGATTTTCAAATGTCTTCCAAAGCCAACCTGAAGCACCTGAAGCAATGTGGGGTTCATCGTCTTGCCTTTGGGCATTTAGATACACGGGTTGGGAAGGCAGGAACCCGACCTGTGATCCTTCCATCAAAGCTCGACTGTTCTACCTCTGCAGCACGGCCACCCAAAATCAGCAAAATAACCAACGTAATATTGGATTAAAATACCAGGTGATTCATGGAAAATTACCTTTTATCAAACAGTTTGAGCAACCCACACACCAGGTTCTATAATTAGATGGTACTTTCATCTTTTCACTCTTTCATGTGAGTTAAGTCGACAGCAGACATTAAACCTTTGTGTTTCTGAACTGCTGCCTTAATATGCCAACAGAGACATAATAATGATTACCACTTCAGTTATTTTTAAACAAAAAGGAAGGAGGAAAAAACTTGATAGCGTATTTTAACAGCATTGTCTGTCTTTTCTTAAAGCTAATAAACTAACAAACTGTGTAAAACGGAAGCCATGCTGAGTGTGTTTATTATATAGCAAAGTCTGCATGTTTTTTTTTTTTTTTTTAATAGGATGAATATTTTAAAGACCAACTCCAATGAGAATTATGTTTTTGGTGTTTTTAATATGTCCTTGTGGCATTTTTCTAATTTTATATAAACAAAACTAGTATTTTTTCTTAATTCAAATCATTGTGAATCAGAACCAGACGAAAGAATGTCGTTTGAAAAGGTTTGTAGTTGTAGCTCCCTGCACCACTCCATTCCAATGAATCCACTTGCAGACAAATAGATCCATGAACGTCTTTGTTTTCCTTAAAACTGTACGACTGCAGAGCTCCAGTATTGCTTACCACTTTTCTTGCAGTGGTAATGTTAGGTTGGGGTTGTGAGGGGCTGTAAGCTAGCGGGAGAGTGTGTTATCAAAGGGATGATGGGAAATGAGTGCAGCCTTACTTCTGCGCCAACAACTCAATGGCAAATTTTGAATGAACTAATGGGAATTATTTTTTTTGTTGGATTAAAAATATTTTCTAATAACTATTTTTGCCTGTTCTAACAATAAAAGACTGTTATTTCTGAAGTATGACTAGAGAGGAGAAAAAAAAAATATTTAATTGCTTTTGACAAGACCGCTCACACAGTAATCTTCTGTCCCCTCTAAATTTCTAGAGGATTTGGGGAGAAAAAAAAAAGCATCTCTACTCTGTTTTTCTTTCCTGTATGAGATCATGCATCCCACTGGTGGAACCCAGTTGGCCAACACTCAGATTGCTCTCATCTGTTCAAAGTGTGCCATTCTGGCCCTGGTGACTCTCTTCTTTGGCAGAGCTGACAGTTCTCACGCTGCGCTATGCACTTTGGTCTCTTTCTCCCTCTGTCCGCCATGAGGTCTCAGCTGGAATTTTGGTTTGGAACCGGTCCATTTGGGATGGTAGAAATACATGCCAAAAAGCACAATACCTTGCAGCAGATCCTGGGACTCGATCTGTGTCCTTTAGTGATAAACCCAGTAGAAATCTGGCTAAGCATACATTTTTTTAAAAGATGTCTTTAGCAGAAATACTCTTGACAATATTTGTCGGCAACATTAAGTATTCTAATATTTCCAAAAACACTGAAGAAGACAAGCTTTGGTTTTAACAGACAGGTAAACATTTGGTATTCTAAGTGGAGTACTAACTGGTCCTTCTTTTTCTTTCTGTTTGGTTTTCATCTCGGAGGAGCTTGAGACACGTTCTGTACGCTGGAATGAGCACCGAGTGACAAAAACGAATTACACGTTTTCTCTCTTGGCCTCCTGTTGTATGACACACTTTTTGTTTTAGCCAGTAAGACAGTTCACACTGTTGAAGGGTAGACTGGTATGTTGAAAACAAATGAAGAATAGTGTGTGAAAAGAACGACCAAAGTAAAAAGGCCCTGAATCTCCAGAGCATCTGTATTTATCACTTCCCCAAAAAAATCCTATACATTTGATTCTGTCTATCAAAAGGCTGGATAATACAAGAAAAATATTTAGCAAGTGAATCTGATTGTTGTCAAAAAGTACCGTTCAAACTTAGCTGTCCCAGTTACGCCTTAGAATTGAGATGACCACCACAGGATTCCTGAGAGTGGTTGTGACTGCAGCACACAGCAGAAGGTCGCATGTGGAGAACAATTTTCAACTAATGGCACTTTAAGTTTGGAGTTTAGCCTGTTGTTACTGCCTAAAAGGCCACTGCGGCATAAAGCAAGGCCTCCTTGCAGAGAACTTGCATGCAGACTGAGAGACAATGGTTCCTTCCATTGTTCCTGAAAAGACCATGAACCAGAGAAAAAACAGGACGCCTAACGCCAAATGACCTCAAAGAAAAAAAAAACCCAAACTGAAGGCAAACTTACAGAACATCTAGAAACCATAAAAATGTTGACTAGTTTTGAAACTTTCAGCTTCATAAACTGCACCCATAAAATAACATGATTTATCTAAAATGTCCTAAATCAGTAGAATTGTCCAAACAAAGCCTCCTTACAGGCACCAAACAAAATTTTTTGCAATTTGATTTGTTTAAAAGTGAGTTTGGAAATATGTAAACACTTCACACTTATGAATGTAAATTCATACTGCTTTAAGAACAGGCAGATAAACGCCTGTGTAAGTCAGAGCTCCAGCTTTTGAATGTTAAAATCTTTGTTAAAAAAAGATCAAATTAAGGCAGAAACAAGTTAAACTTAAATGACTTAAAAACTATTTTTTTTACAAGAAAATATATATTTTTTAAACATTTAGTCACAAACTTTCATTCACATATAGCCTCACTTTTGGCAAAGTTCCCATGGAAATAAAGTGGTTAAGAAAGCATGTTAGCATCTAATAAGATATAGCAAATATAAAAAGGAATCAGTTATTTAAAATGTTCTAGATCTCAATGAAAATTGACGATGAAAGTGGAATTCAGAAAAACAAGTTCCGGATTGTCCTATTATTGTGTAGGTTTGTAGATATTCTGTAAGTACAGATTGAAATACAGTTATAAATACGTTTTGTTATTAGAGGCTATTGGATGCTGATGGCAAAAGCTGTATTTATAGACTGTTTTTACAAACCCACACAAACCATCTTTTCAGCCCCACTGTGATGTGTCATTAGCAATGTTATAAATCAGCCAAGCATTTATAGTGTTTTTGCCATGTGATATATATGAGACAGTCTTGTGATATAGTAATAGAGGTGTTTATGTGGCTGAGGGAGAACATTGACTGCATAAGAGAAACGGACTGAGTGATTCCTCCTCCCTCACATTCCAAACAGGAAGTACCAAAATCTTTGACAGATTCTCCTGAAATGGTAGGAATGTGGCCTTCCAACAAGCTCACTGCTGATTGGTGAGAGTGGTTGCCATAGAAATGTAAACTAAGACCAACTTGAACCAATCACTGCTTATTGTGGACTTCTGGTTCCAACATGGCGACGTCCGCAAGGCAAAAAAAATGAATCGACTTTTCTATGAGTCGTGTCACACTCACTCAGTCCAGTTCTCATATACAGTCAGTGGTGGAGATAGAAGAGAAGCACACAACGCTCTTTACAATCAGGCTCTCGTAAGTCCGCCTTTTGATTTGTGATTGTGGTTTGCTGTGCATATACCGAACCACTACAATTTTACTGTACCCGTGCAGACCTTTTTTTTCTTTTTTAAAAGGAGCATTTTATGTTGTCTTACTTTTAAATCAAATGACTACTTACCCACAATTGACCCAGGCAATGGTCCCTTGGCCTTTTACTGTTTGTGCAACATCGGACAGCAGCTTCAAATGGGAGTCTCCCGACGTTGCTACGGACAGAAAATAATCTCCGATCAGTCTGGTCACTGAAGCTGCTAAACAGCTCAGGACAATCCCGAGCCACGAGACAGAGAAGACACTGTCATGTCAAATACGGTGTAGAGGAATTAAGTTACAGTGCAGCTCAATAGTCTGCTGAAAACAAAAGAGATGAGGGACTTTGGGTTAGAGTGGAGATGGAGGAGCATTCTCTCAAGCCTTTGACAGGAAGGGTTTAGGGGAGTGGCTAGTGTTACTTCAGCTTTTATCTCACAAAAGACTGACCCTCCAAAAGATGGAGGGATTATACAATGAATGCTAAAGCAAACTACATTTCCAGCAAAGAGAGACAAATGTATCCTGAGGCACTAAGAAAAATGTCTTAACAATTAAAAATGCATGGTGTTTATCAGTAAGAAAACACAGTAGCTGTAAACACTTTGCTTTTTAGAAAAAGAGACAACCTGGTATTGAGTGCTACACTGAAAAAACGTAACGATTTTTGTTTTTCCAGTAAAGCAGAATAAAGCGGTGCGCTGTCTTGACTGAATAAAATAAGAACTGTATTGTGTACATAATGTTGTGATGTTATTATTTCACTGAAAGTAAATGTGTTTTACCTGATCAAAAATAGCCTTTCGATGTTTCAGGAAGTCCAATACTTAATAAATTCAGACTCAATGTCATGAGTCTCCTTATTGAGCCCTGAATCCCTCTGAAACAGTTTACTGAACCAACTGATATCTGCGATTAAAATAAAGTTTAAGTAATTATATCTCAAGTGAGCAGATAAACTACGTATAATCTGTTTAAACCTTTAAATAAATCAATTACAAGGAAATCGATTACATAAATCTCAGTCAAAACAAGCGCTTTAGCACATTTCTGAGTACTAATCTAGCAGGAATCAGAACTGCAGAAAAAAATATAATTGCTAAAGATGAGACATATTTACAATGCAGGTAAAAAAAACTTTATTGACACTAAATTTCTAATAAAGTTCAACACAAATGTTAGACACATTTCATACAGTTTGATGCTTAATAACTGTAGATGATACAGGTTTCTGTTTCTTCATATTCATGCATTTTATTCCAAACATCTCGTAAGGCTTTTATAATTATTCAAAAGTTGTTTTTTTTTTTTGGCAAAAGAAATATCAGATAGCAATTAAGTTGGGAATAGTTTTCGCCAGTGAGTAATTGAGAATTTAGATGAAATATCCATAAAAAAAAGTAGTTTAGTCTCCAGTTCTAAAAATATTAAAAGTTAATTTTCATGCACATTGACTGTTTTTTTAAATCAAACATTGCAGGATTTATGTCATTAATATATATGAATGCTAAAATGTTAAAGTACTTTCAAACTGTATTTTTTAATCCAAATAGTTAATATAAGAGCCTAACTTAAACAACTCATATAAACACGTTAAACAACCAGTACAACTCTACACAGTGATGTTCTGAAAGGTTTTTACTTTTAGAATTTAAGTCGTAAAAAAACAAAACAATATGAGCATCAAAAAGGAGGTAATTTAGTTACACAATTCACTTACATTTGGCTTTGACAAAATACTTCAAACAGTATCCTCTCATTGGAACAGCTTTAGAGTCAAGAAAGTTCAAATACATCTCTACTTTTGCTCTTTTTTAGCTCAAAGCTTCATGAAAGCTCAAGCAAATAAACAGGGACACTGCTGCGGTTTTGATTAAACCAAAAGAAAAAAAAAAGCAAGGCAAGTGTCTGAAAAAAAGGGTTTCAGACAGTGTTAATGAGTCAGAGGCAGAGCAGCACTGTGATTGCTGAAGTGAGAAAAAGAATGAAGTAGCTGGAAGAGGTGGGAAGATCAAAACCTGCAGGAGAGAATCCTCTGCTGTCTTTGAAGGTGGGTCTTTATGAACCATCAGCCTCTGATCAATCAGAGCTGGAGCTCAATCTATGGAAGCCACAACCAGTACATCTGAGCTGGTGTGCCTCGTGAATCGTGAAACAAGCAAGAGGCTGTGGAGCTCTGACAGGCTGCTGGCGCTTATGGAGCACAGTACGGGTCCTCTGGAAGGAGCCATTAGTGAGGGCCTCTCTGTACCAGACCATTGAGCTCATTCGCATCACATCTTCTTGTTGGAGAAACAATACAAACTAAAAAACCTCCTGGAGCACATGTTTTTGTTTCAAAACAGATGATTGGAATAATTATTTCAGCTTGTTTTTAGCAACTAAACTGTTTCTAAGCTAATAAACTAATATTCATCTTAAAACATACTGTCGTAGTAGAAGGTTCTCCTGAATTACTTTTTCTTGGATATATTTTTATTAAAAGAAAATCAACATTTCTTTTTATAAAAAAAAAAAAACGTTTAAATATTTAATACAAATGCATATTTTCTATTTTGTCTTGGCCAATTCTGCTGCCTCTCACTTTTTTCGCTCTCCGTTTACAGTATAATGTTATGGGACCGGTTTGGCCGTAGTGTAAGCATAAAAAGTAATTTGTCTCTGGGTGGCCTGGTCATTTGGTTTAATGACAGCAAAGGGAAGTCTCCAACCTTGCAAAGTGTATATAAATGGCAGATCTTTCTAAACACTAAAGAGCACTTTGAGTCTCCGACCAGCTACAAGGCTCATAAAATGTGCAAAACAAGTATAAATGTAGACAATCAGACAGTCATCCTGACACTTCAATCATGAACAAAAAAAGTTTACTGTTTTACCCCAAAGGTGTGAAAGGAATCAGGTGTTAAAGCAAATTTGAACACTAAAATCAGCAATTAAGAACTCGTTATTTTTTTCAATGGAAGTTTAACTTTCCTTCTATTCAAATCACTGACTGTGAAAAACAACCTAAATAAAAAAAAGCTGTTCTGTAATTAAAATTCGACAAATTAATTGAAATTTAATGGGGCTGTGTTGATGGTAATACCTAGCTTTAATTAATTTAATGTGAAATATTGGTCTGGCTTCCTTTTCATCAGTGTTGTTATTCCAGTTAATGTATTTAGTTTGTGTGATTCAAGCACAGATGTTAAGAGAATTACCATTATGTTCTTAGATTTCATATTTAATGTGGAAAAATATTTTAAGTTATGTAAACACAGTTTTGATGTAAAGACTATTTCTGGAGAGCATGGGACTAATAATTTATTTCTCTCTTGTTGTTCACAATCTCATGTGACTGGCTGGCCTGAGACAGGAGAAGAAAGAAGCCTTGTCTGAAATAATTCAATTCTTTTGACCGTTTTAAAACTGTATCTGAATTGGTCTTGTAAGAAAATGCAAAAATGTATATATTTTAGAGTGGAAAGTGTTATATTTCAGGTCATCATACATCCAAACGGTACCTGTTTTTGTGTAGAGCACCAGAACGTTGGTTCTTGTCCTGAGAAGCTTCTTGAAGTCTTTGTGGTCCCCAACTTTCTCTATTAGAGGAGACACTTTGACAGCGTCCAACGCCGACAGCAGCATCAACTGGAAAAACAGAGACAAGTTAAACGCTCTAAATTAAAAAAAAAAAGTTACTTTTAGATTTTGAAAATTCAATTTGTTCATAACATAAAATAAAGAAGCAAAAACAATCCAACAATCGAACATTTTATGTTCATTTACCATTTTAATTCCACTTTCTTTGTATAATTTCATCATAGTCTCATCAGTTTCAACTTAAAACATCAGTTTTACTGTGTAAATCTAAGGCAATAATATATATACATACTTTATAACTTTAGTATTTAAATATTTCTTTAGACAGCTTCTAAATATACTGCAGTTTTGAGCTTTTCCTAAAACATAAAGCAAAAGTGTATATGAAATTTGTCAGAGTTTACTGAGGAACATCTCCATCATGTCAATAGTTCCTTCAATATAATTAACTCCAATAAATAATACAGGAAACAAACACATGGGAGTGAGCTGTGTACTTTAATCATTAAATTCAAAAATGTAAAAATGAGTGGGTTGTGCTTCAGCCCCAGTGGGCTGTTTCCATGCATTCTCATTTTCTCCATTCCATCACCATTCATTAAATAGTCCCTCATTAAGGTGCACAGAGAACTAAATTAGATGCCAGACCTCGTCTGCTCACTCAGCGGATTGAGTCGGATGAGTGACATCACTCAGAATGAAAACAAGCATCTGTCTGCCTCGTTTTCCTTTTTAATTCCAACTAGATGTTCTTCTGAGTGAAAACACTTGGACTGTAAGATGTGGTGTTTCTGTCATTTGTTTTCCACCAGTAAAGAAAAGAAAAGAAACCTCAATTTAAATCAGAAGACATTAGTAAGATTATGAACTGGTGAGTATTGTCTTTCTTCATGGATTCACATTACTCATAGAAAATAACTCAATAATAAAGTGATTGTGGTTAAGTGACACTTCTTTTTCTCAATAATATTCAAAAGTTCTGTGGTGCACAAGGGAGTTATGCCAACAATGTCTTCCTTTCCAAAGAATACAGCTAATCAAAGATGGAACTTTGAAAGGGATTAATCCTCTAGTAAATACTTTTTTTTAAAATCCACTCATCTCCTTTATTCACATTAACGCGGTGAGTAGTTTTTAGATTAAATTGGTCAAGTAAAGTTTAGAGACCCACTTCAATGAAAATTGTATGCATTTCTGAGTATTCCTTTATATAAATTGCTCTCATTCAGGAGCAGAGGGAAATTTCCCATTTGTAAAAGCTTGTAGCTGTGGTGTAGAAGCTACAATGGCAGGTCACAAGCCCCCTGTTCTGCTCCATTCTGATGCATCCACTTATAGATGAATACATCCATGTACTTCTTCATTTTCCTCGTCTGCGCTGAAATCTGGCTGGATAATTCAGAAATTTGTCGCCATTTTTGTTCCACCAATAATGTTGGGTTGGAGACATGAGGGGCTGTAAGCTAGCGGGAGAACATGTAAAAAGATGGATGATGGGAAGTAACAGTCCCACTGACAACTAAGAAGAGAGTTTCTAATAAACTATTGCCGCTCTGCAGAAACTATGTCCAAGAAAACGACACAGATTTTTTGATTTTGGCTAAAAATCGCATAATCACAATTTAAACTTTTACTTTTACAGTAGATCAAATGATGATTGAAGTGGGACTTTTAAAAAAATGATATCGATTAGATGTCCGACAACCATGTAACAGACAAACAAAGCTACCTGTGCTTAATACAAATGCTGATCAGAGATTCTGAGAAAGTCAGAGTGTCAGTATTCAATGCAACATAAAGATTTTAGTTTTATGTTTTAACCAATGAAGTTAAACTCCCTAGAAAGACATTTTAAGTCACAAATTACATTGTTTTGTACATAAATCATAGCTCTTAATAAGATTAGTCAATATTAATGATGTTAGACATAGAGAGCATTTTTCACAGGCTGAATAGCCCATTGTCATCCACGGACATGTTAACAATAAAAACCACAAAAGTTTACAGTTTCTCCATAAAAATGATCATGTGAAGTGCCAGCTTGTGTTTTACAGAAGTCTTGATGATTGAAGAAACTGTTATTTTAAGATTAGGACGTTCCAAAGGCCGAGCATTCCAAAACATAGTTTATTTTTTTTTTTTATGTCTGTCGCTGATTTGTACCAATCAAAGTATTAATTTGCTCTAAACTGAAGTTTTGAAAAAAAAAGCCATCTCCAGCCTTACTGAAGGCCGAAATCTCCACCTAAAACAGTGTAATTTTCCAGAATAATACATAACGGGAAGCCAGACAAATTCCTCTCAAATCCACTGGTGCTGATCTGCTGTGGCTCACTGCATCCGCTTAACACCACTGGTTCTAAAATAAAATCTAAAAACTTGAGCCGGTGCGAACGCAGCTTCAACGTAGCATTATTGTGACATTTGAGATGTGGTTAATACAGAAATATATATATATATATATATATATATATATATAAAACTCTAGATGTAAATGCAAGAATGGACATTTTTTAAAGCCAAAACACACCGGGTTGGATGCCGCCTCAGCCAACTACCAGTAGAACCTTGACAGCAGCTCCTTATTCCTGTTCTCCCACAATTACTTCCTTCTGAAAAAACGTGATAATGCAAGAGGCATTGCAATGTGATGTTTGGGCATGTTCCCAAGACCATCCTTCGCCATTATCTCCACAGACTTTAACACATGCTGCAGGTGGAAAGCCTGATTGCTATAAAGTAGATCAATAGTGAAGAGACCAAGTAGACCAGCACGATTTGGTACAACAGAGTCATTTTTCACTGTTACACAGATACCGGGCACGCATTAGGAATGCTCAATGAGGAAAAGTGCAAAAACAAGAAGAAAATAAGTCTTAAGGCATCACATAAAGCTGCACATTATTAACTTAAGAAGTGAATTAGCTAAATAATCTATCAGATAAAGAATTTAATATTTTTTAACTTTGTAAACAGTTTCAAAAATAACTTCAATTAAAGAATCGTCTATTACAAATAAAACACAATAAAAAAAATGTACTGACTTCATGTGTCAGCCTAGATTTAAAAAATAATTTACTGTCATTTCCACAAAAAAATGCTCAACCTTCTGCTTCATTGGCACAAATGTGTGTTTGTCATGCTACTTAAAAACAACAAGAAATATTATTGCTTTTTTTATATTTGTTTCTTCCCCTGAATCACAACAATTTGAATGAAGAACTACCCAGAAATGCAAATTGAAGCTTAATTTTCTAAATATAAGTCATACCAAAAAAACTACTTTTGGAGTGGATCTCTAAAAGTATCACAAAGGAATGCTCTAGAAAGAATATGATCAGTTTATAACTTTATAAGACTAGAAATGCAAACATTAATGTAAAAATATCAAAATAATAACATCTTTGACAGTTATTTTTAGAAACAAAAAAGATAAGTTATCCTGAATTGTGAACCTGTCTCACCTCTGACAGGTATTAAATGACTTTAAAAAGTGAGGAGCTTAAAGAGAAAAACGTGCAAATTAATTCATAAATCATTTTGTGTAAGAACATATTCAGTCTTCCATATGCATACATGTATATAAGCTACCGATAACTCCAATTTGGTGGACATTAGGATTTTTTAGCGGTCTGTTAACATGTTACAAAACCTATAAGAGATATATTTTCTCCAGACAGCCAGCATGACAATCCCCACTAAATAAAATGCTATTTTAAAATATTTTATCCACTTACTACCCCGAAAAAAATAGTACATTTGAGAAGAAGACTTGTTCAGCTTATCTGCCTGCTGGCCAACTAAGCAAAAACATTATTGTGTGTATTTTAGTAGGAAATTGTTTTGACAGGCAGGCCCGAACAACAAGACAGCTCTCCTCGAAAAAACTGCTGCAGTGGTTAATCACCTCCGCGCTCACTGCAGCGCCTCTTCAAAACATGACAAGATAAGCAACAACCCCAAACAAAAACCACCACTAGTAGAGGAACAAAAAATAAGCAGAAATAATGACAACAATGGCTGATATGATGGAACAATTGAGGTCAGTCTATCTGGATGATTTTAATCCCAATTACTATAGATTTCCTGCTATTGTACTTCTCTGTAAGAGCGAAACATATCAAATAAATAATTCTGCTTCTAACAGATTCTTCTGCATTGAAACAGAAAACTAGAGCAGAAGTGAGAACTTTCCCAGCCATCAGTGCAAAACAAAAACAAAAAAATATCATTATTCATTTGGATTAACATCACAAAGATTTGCCACTAAAGTCCTACTATTTTTTTTAATAATAAAAAACACAAATTAAATAATTTCTTCAACCTGATTCTCACGTCAGTTTGAAATCAGCAGAACTGAAAAAAATTCAGTGTCTTTAATCTCATTCTAGTGCATTTTTTAATGTAAAGATATATAACAGAGACATTACTCATATTTTCAGCATTAGAGTCTTAAGTTATCAGTGTGCCTTAAATATATGTTTTGAATTTTTTTGGTGACGGCCATAATGGTTAATATTTACCTTTTTTTACACCCTATTTGAGGATTTAAGTCCATGTCAAATTACAGCAGAGTCACCACCTAAAATTCAAACTCCTGGGTGCCTTTTAGCTACAAAGAGCTGTGGCTTTTAGCCAGGAAAACAAACAGTTTCCCTGCCCAAAAAGCACACAGTGTGTAAAAAAAAAAAAACACTTGAGTCCCAGCAAAGCTTGTAAAATTTACTCTACAACAGGAAGCAAAGCAGGAAAAGGTTATGTCGCCATTGAGCAGCGGGTAAAGTTGCAAGAATGCCATGATATTGCTTGCTCTAACAAAGCTAAAAGCCTCAGTTATCTTTGAGGGATCCACGTCTACAAGGAACATTTGAAGGACTCATTTATTATGAAACTGACTCAATTTTGTCCCTAAATTCAGACAGTCTTTGTCTTTTGATGGAGCACACATTAAATGTGATTATTTTCATTTACATTTGGGTTGATCACATTCAGTAAGTACAATTTTAGCAACTTTGTTTTGTTTTAGACCTGAAATATCAATTGAAAGACTTTTGCAGTAGAATGTAACCTTTATCTCAATTTATTTAGCTTTCCATCCACGCATCCCTTCTCCTGTTTGTTCAAGGTAACGTTTCTAAATACAAACAAAAACAAGTCGAGCTGCTTTTTCTCTAGCTTCCACACTTTTCTCATCTCAATTGAGACGTATAGATCCTATAGTGAGCTTGAAAATGTGCAATTATTCAAATTTTTTGTACAGAACTTTGGGTTTAAAATAATTAAAAAATCCTCATCGCCGAATCAAACCACTTTAGTCCTTCTCATATGTCTTGCTCGACAAAAATCTTTCGAGCCGTCATCCTGAACCTAAACTTGCAATTAGAGGTAGACAGATTAATCGTCAGCTGACAAATTGGCTCAATTTTTGCCATTTTAAAATAATAGACATATAGGGTAATGTCTGGACAGATCGCACTGATTAACAGCGCATACTTTTCCAGCAAGTTGTTGCTGTGGAAACGGAATAGGATATGGAGAAACTGATCCTTTTTGTCAATTAAAGTGTCAAAAGCTATAATAGTTAAAGTGGAGCTCAAGCTCAGAGGATTTGGGACAGGGGTGTCCAAACTTTTAGCAAAGAGGGGCAGATTTGGTGAAATGAAAATGTGAGAGAGCCAATCATTTGCCTGCATTATTTGAATCCTTGTATTCACATTAAATGTAATGTAAATTTGCATTTTTTTAAACTAAAATTACTGTGAATTTTATATTTGTAGACCAGAAATAAAATAAAGAAAAAGTCTATCTACATTAAAAAAAAAATAAATAAATTTGGGTTCATATTGACATGTTGTCCACGATTAAATGCTCACTGTAAACTTTTATATTTAAATCTTGTAAATAGGGAAGTAAAAAACACAGGAGTCTTGATCGCATAAACACATAATTCTATTCTTCTCATTTGGCTCTAAAGATCAACTAACTGCAGGTTGTTGCCATATTTTTGCCAATCATGAAGTCATACACACACTTTTAGGAAAGTGTTGGGGCTGCATATATATTAATGCTATAGCAAGAACCTGAGGACCAGTGGAAATGTGGGCCAGACTTTGGACATGCCTGATTTAAAATATGCAACAATTAAAAAAAAAAAAGTGGAATGTTTATTATTGTCAATTTTTATAAGGTTAAATTGATTTTTTGAAATATATGTTTTACTTTTAATGTTTTAATTAGTTAATTTGTCAAATTAGCTCTTAAAAAATAGAACAAATTTAAATCTAGCATGCAAATAAATGCGAAAATCAAAACTACCATAACATGACTAAGTCTTACACAAGCTGCTGGAGTTATAAACTTTCGTTTCCGCTTTGTGACTTTTGTAGCCTCTCGATTAGCTGCTAAGATTCATGGCTGTTTTGGCTAGACAGATGTGTGTGAAACAAACCATTGAAAGTTTTTTTTTAAGGTTTCTGTCTGTTTTGACTGATTGTACAGCGCGTGCAGGAGGCTCGCCACGAAACTGCATTGTGTAAACAGTAAATAAACAACACAAGTCACGTCACATGCGCAGCAGAAACCACATTAAAAAAAAAAAAAAAAGTTTTACTAGCTTGTTATAGCTGAGCTACCAAGTTCAGTCAGGGGCTGTCAACTTCCCTCCCGTACCTGCTGCACCAGCAGGCTAGGAGACGTGCTGAGAACCATAGCGATTCATTTGCCCTCTCTTCTCTTTCCAAACCAGCGAGAGCCCCAAACTCCCGCCTGCCCCACACCAAACCGCCGAGACTCATTCAAAAACACCAATCCTTCGACTCACCAGCAGCACCAGCATGGACATTTTCGCCTCTCTCATCCTACTCCCGTTGCGGTTCCAAGAGGCCATGATGCCGTTGCCACGTCTGGATACGCAAGCGCACTCCGATTTTCCCGGATTGTCGAGCGGGGCGCAAGCGCCTCTGGGAAATGAAGTCCTGGTAAAATAAACCAGTACTTGAACCTGAAACCCACGTTATTACTCCTTTTTTTAATCAAAAAATGTATTTGTTTAAAGAATGGATACATCAAGACTATTGTTGTTTGCTATTATTTCTATATTGCAGCCATATTGCAACTCAGTTAATTACACTCGAGGACAATTAGTAAATTGGCTCATGACTGAATGACACTCAATTAACATAGTTCTTTATCAACACTACTCAGTAGTTGAAAACGTTGTGTACTTATGTACTTCATGTTCTGATTGTTGCAATTCATTTTATATAAAATGTTATGATAAAAGGTTTAAAATAAAAAATATATAATAATATATAAATTACATATTATAAACAATCTTTCTGATATGGTACAGCTCAAATATTATCGGAAGCAGAAAACATTTTATTACCAAAAACATAATAAATGACTTAATTAAAATATAGAAAAAAAATCTGGGGAAATTGTAAATTTATTATATATAAGGCAAACAAAATGATTTTGTGTGTACATATTTGGAGTAAATAAAGCCAGTTTAGACTAAAAACAATGTTCAAACACAGGAGTTTAAGAACAAATATAATAATATGAGTATTGATTGATGTTTTCACATGCAAAGAAAAAAAATAAATTGTGATAGATCTTTTGAATATGAACTTAAATTGTGTGCAGATGCACCTACATGTTGGGGAATAGGATTTAAATGGAACCAAATGAGAGATTATATGTGACAATGTGTATATTTATCCTTAAGTATATATATGAGGGCCATGAAACGGAATATGTACTCATTGCAGAGGACTATAACAAATGGTGGGTGCCCTGGGTGGTAACACATTTGATCAAGGGCAGCAGTCTACAAACTTTATCGCTGATAGAGCCGATTGGTCCAGTTTCTCATTGATAAAACTTAAAAAACACACTTTATTTAGGTTTTTGAGGCCGGTAAGCCATTTATTTAAAAAATGGGCCTTTTAAATATCAACCAATAACTAATTTAGTAGAATTTTCTTTGCATAAGAATTTTAACTTTATTTTTGACAGCAACAAATACAAGTTCCCTTCAAAAAAAAACACCCTGTGCCAAATAAGATCCCCCTGCTGTATAAAAAAATGCAAGAAAGTTAAATCAAACAAAGCATTTTCCACCATTGTGATTTTGATGCACCATCATCACCTCATGACATTAATGGTCTAGGAACTATTTTTTAATTAAATCTACATGTGGGACCGCACAGTGGAGAAGTGGTTTGTGCCCTTGCCTCACAGTGAGAATGCCCTGGTTCAAAACTCATATCATACCTTCTGATTGGAGCCGGCATGTCTTCCTCATGCATTGGGCCCTCTACGGGTGCTCCAGCTTCCTCCCACGGTCCAAAAACGTGCTTGGTTAAATGGTTACTAAAGTGTCCCTATATGTGCATGTGCGGCCCTGGGAAAGACTGGCAACTCGTCCAGGGTGTACACCACCCTCACCCAACAACAGCTAGGACAGGCCCCAGCAACCCTGTGACCCCAACAGCCTATAAATGGTTTGGAAAATACCATTATTTTTCTCAGATATAAAATCCTAATTATAATAAACAAAACTTGATTAACTAAAGAAATGAACCCTTAAAAAGCTGAAATCATTGCCATTAATTTTCAAAGCCAATGGTGGCTGATGGAGCTAATGCCTCAGGGTGTAATGGGTGAGACCATTTATAAGGCTTTTACTGCTTTTCGGATATTTCTAGCATTATTATTTTTTAAATCTCCAATTTTTCCTTTTAAAGTAAATAGAATATTATCATCAATTAGTCAATTATCTTCTAAACATGTTTGTGTTTGTTACATATGAAGAGATTCACCTGATTTGATGAGTTTATTTTTGCAAATCTGTGACAAAGCAGCTCTTTTCCCTTTGGGTTCTATCGCCAGGTTACCCTCACATTCACAAACACAAAACATAAAACAGGAGGCGTCCCAGAACGCCACATGGGGGGTAAACCTTCCCCTGGAGTTCGTTTGACTCTCCCAGGACCTCGCTAACATTCTCGGTTCCTTGTGTGTGATGGACCGGCGCACAACGGCAACAACACGCTCTCATCACTTCAGGGTGTCCGTGCGCACTTCCTCCTCCCTGCGCCTCCGAATCGACCCAGTCTTTCTTCCTTTTCATCCTCTTTTCCCTTTTTTTTAAACTCGTCCTCCCCCCACCTCTCCGCCCGGTGGTATCGCCCGACGGTGAAGCGGAGAGCGCAGTTATCGGCTGCAGGTCGCGCGGAGAGGAACGCAGATCTACGGACCCTCGAACCTGTTTCTGGTCTGCTCAAAGTGCAAGTCCCGTTCGCTTTTTGTAAATCTGGCGTTTTTCATCAACTTGGGAAATACTAAACAGCCTTGAAGGTAAAAGAAAAAACACTTTCCTCCTGTTTTTTTGTTTTATTTGTTAGTGAAATACCTGAAATGACTAATACAAAGCACTTTTTGGGTGTGTTACTTACTCGTTTGTCAGATTTACTTACTAATTATCAAGCAATAGGTTATTCGACTTTATTCTGTGTATTTTATTTTATTTTATTAATTGCACAATAGAAGAAAAAAGCGCACATCACCACTCGAGAGCTGGATTCAGCTTTGGATCCGCGTCCCGCTCCGTTTAAAGCACAATTTGATCATCACAACACTTCTTGTTCTTCACTATATAGATATTTTTTCTTGTGTTTTCTTCTCGCTTTGCTGCGGGGTAAGTGATCCGTGCGTGGATATAAGGTGTTGTTCTCGCGTCTCGCCAGTTTTACTTTCCACTCACGTTTCATCCCAGGATCAGAGGCGCATTTGTGGACTGCAGGAGCTGCCTGTTCCTGCTACAGCAGCACCAGCGCGGGCTCGAACTTCACTTTGTTTAGGCTGCACGCTGCACCACAGCTAATTCAAACGGACAACTTTTAAGTGGAAACTTGTTTTTTTTTTTTTTTACTACTTTCACTTAGATTGCAATCATCTTGTTAGATGTGAAACTTGCAGTCATTTTGTTCAAATCTTTTTTGTTTTTTATTGTCAAACCTCATTCATTATTTAATCATGTTTTGCTTTTATTAAATTAGTGTACATTTTAATATATTTTTTAAAATCAGAATAGACAATTCTAAAACACTCTTTGGAGAACTTTTTTGGAGCTATAACTTGTGTGACAAACTTTGCTTGTTTAGAAAACATTCAATCCTTACTGTATATTTACAATATGTTTCTTAATAAAATACAAAGTTATATTAATAAAGTTACATTTGAATCGTCACAATTAAAATCTGTTCACAGTCGAACGACAGAGGGCAGTATTGAGCAGCTTTGTGCAGCTGGAAAGACACCTTTTCCAGGTGAAGTTTTCAACATCCAGTGATGAAGAACCTGTGAGCTCCATCTGAATTAAACGCAAACACAGCAGACATACATTCCTACTCTCTACCAAAAAAATAGAATAAGAAAAAACATCCCATCATGACTTTTTTGTTTCCTTTTTTTTTAAATTTATCTCATAATATTGCTTGCACTGAAGAGAATGAGTGAAAATCTGCATTCCTTTGAAGGTTATTTTCCTGCATAAGTAACCTTCGCCAGGCTCTGTGAAAGCGACTCGTTTCTGTCTGAGCCACACTTCATCTTCATCATCCGTAAAGGTTGTATTCATTAGCGGCTCTCAAATGCAACAGGTGTTTGCCACGGCGCCGCTCATTAGTGCATGTTGTCTTTTCCGGATGCTAAAGGCTTTTGCTTTAAAACGTAGGAGATTTGAGACTCCTGTTTTAGATCACAACAACCTCATTTATCTCCTGCGAGGTTCAACCTCGGCTTTGACCCCACTCATTCATCACCACGTGTGAAAACGCCGCTGCGCTCCCGTCGGTTGATGGATATTCATATATCCTTACAAGTTTTGTCATGCCCGCATGCTTGTCTTATGGATGATTAACGCTTTTGTCGTTTGATGACTGGCTTTAGTGTCCACGATCGGCTCTTTCAAATGGAAAGCAGGTTTTCATCTCTGATGAACTTATGAGGGCACTTGACAGGGGTGGAGGGGGGACCCAGCTATTACACAAAGCACAAACTGGACCTCTTCTTCTTTTTTTTTACATTATTCCTCCTTCTTTCTCCTCTTCTTGAGCGTGTTCTGTTTCAGGTCGCATCTTCATGTCACCTGATTAATAATTCACCACCATTAACAAATATAAGTGTGGAGTAGATGAGGGCTGTAGTGTCCTTATCGCATTTTTTAATGATGCCTAAGTTGTAACTGTGTCAGGGGGCTGGAATCATCTGAGCGGGACAAACGGATATGAAAGTTTGAAGATTGCAGATCGAGATCTTCCTCCTTCTGGTATTAGCCTTCGGAGAACAGAAAACCTGGGCGTGAGCCGTGCAGTCAAGCCTGCAGAAGATTGTGTGGAGATAGCATACGGGTTTCAACCACAAGTGTGATTATGTCTGGTCTCACGGCATACTGTTTGGGTTGTAATCAGAGTTAGATAAAAGGAGGAAAAAGTTGGATAGAAAAATATTGCCCTTTTATCCCAGACAGTCTCTTTGTTGTTCTATTAAGGTGGTATTATCACCTAAAGGGTGATGTAAACTGATAGCTTTCACATCATTTTGTCGCTGCCGCTGTCCAATGGATCAACTTTTTAAGTCTTAAAATATATATTTCTGGAATATTTTTTATTTTTGCAACATTTCTGCTGTTTTTTTTTTTTTTTTTTGGCTCTGATTTGCAGAACCAACTTCTGTTCAGCCCCACTACGGGGTGCAGGTAGAATATTAGAGTGAGCAAGTTTTCGTGTGCAGAGAGTTTGGGGTGTCATATCCCTTCGAGCCCCTAACAAGCATAGAAAACCATGCTATCATTTGATCATTTTATTCATTTTCTAAACCTGTTGTATCCCTCTTGGGGTCACAGGGACTACCAGAGCCTCACGAGTACACCCCGGACTGGTCACGAGTCTGTTGCAGGGCCACACAAGTCACACCTAGGCACAATTTAGAGCAGGGGCCCCAAAACTTTTTCTTGTGAGGGCCACAAAGCTGTTTCCTTCTTGGATGTGGGGCCAGGGTCAGTTTGTAGGCTAGCTAACAGTCGCAGGATGCGTCCAAATCAGGGTTCTCAAACTCAGTTTAACTTGGGGCCACTGAAGGCAGCGTCTGACTGAGGCTGGGCCATATGGGGTTCCATTTGCGCCAAAAATATGTCTTTGGTCCATTATCTATGTGTACTGAACAAGTTTATTGAACATTTGTTCATGTCTATGAACTACTAAGCAATATCTTCTGCTTGTTCTGTGAAACGACAGGAGCTAACGATGCTACCAACTGTTGCTAAGGCCTTATCTGATGACCAGATCCAACGACAATAGCAAATGCAAAGTTTTAAGCATAAAGTAGGCTGAAACATCATAAAGCAAATACAAAGCTATCATCAACGAAGTGTGAACATGCAGAAGATATTGCTTAGTAGACATTGAACTCTTATATTAGAGCAGGGGCAGCAAAATATCAACTTGGTGGCCGCAAATGGTCCGCGGGCCTCCAGTTTCGCGCGTAATTTCGCAGCCAATTTTATCAATTTAAACGTAAACATTTACATTTTTCCAGAAAGCCACAAATAACCAGAGAGGAGAAAATACTGCAGAAGAGTGACATGAAAAGTCACATTCAATGGGGTCTCGATTTACTTGAAAAGTAGACAAAAAATGCTCTGACAGTGTTTAGGGGGCCAGGCCACTTGTGGGGCACAGTTTGGGGACCCCTGATTTGGAGTAATCTTTCAACCATGATGCAAGTCATTGGACTGTAGGAGGAAGATGAACATACAAACTCCACACTGAAAGCTCCCTGCTGGGATTTGAGGCCGGACCTTCTTGCTTCGAGGCAAAGGCGCTAACCGCTGCACCACCGTGCTGCCTCCTTACCAAAAATCTATCTTCTCCTTTGATCTACTTCATATGTCTTATACTTTTTATGTTGAATACTCTTCCCTCCTCAGCATTCACCGGGACAGACACAGGCACTGGTTTGTGCCTTCTTCAGGCTGGATTTATCCATTTTTTATGTCTGTCTGTCCATTTTTTGTCTTATAATTTATTTATTTATTTGTATTTTTGTTTCTTTTTTTTGATAATATTATTTCTTCAGTTAATTGGGAATTTTTGCAAGCTATACAATTTTAGGGGGGCAGTTTAGAGGGGCATTGGCCCCCCTTTCCCTATGCATATATCCGACCTTGTTTCTGTTACAGGGTAACACTGTAGAAAGGAAAGCAATCACTTATCTTTAGGAAGGATGTTCTCAGCTTTGTAAGGTATTGGAGTTCGCTCATCTGAGGCATCGCGGTCTGTTGATCAAGGTTTTTTTCTGTGTAGCGCTGATTTTGTGAAGGTGAAAAAGAGAAATATTAGACTTTTAAAGTGGCCACACTGAGAGCAGGATTCACATGGAAATGAGGTCAGGAAAACAAGCCCGTCTACATTCAAAGAGAGGAGAAGAACGCACCACCTTTTTCTGTCGGTGTTTCAAGGAAACAGCCATGTTGACGTGTCTGTAAAAAAAAAAAAAAATGCAAGACTTGAAATTGCAACTTCAGGCGATGAAGCAATCTTTTTGGGGACATCACTTAAATATTTATTTTTTCATGCATGTTCCATTAGAAACCTGGTTAAGGTTGCACATTTGATTGCAAACCTGAAAATCAGCTGTTGGACAACTTGACCATTGAATTGTTCTCTTTTCCCTTCTTTTTGTGGGTGAGCATTGGTTTTCAGACTGTGGCCAATTTCCCTGTCAGCACCAAACTGCAGTTTGACAGAAGCACTTGGCCTCACCTGAGCAGCAACCTGTAGGGAATCTGCATTTGACTTCAGCTGCTTCTTTTCTCGTGATAGCCAGACACTTTGAACTGGGGGGACAGCAGTCAGAGCCACTGGGTTGAAATGAATTATTCCACAGTGTCTGTCTGGGCACCCCCCACCCACCCACCACCCCTCGCAGGATCCCATTGTTTCCGAATGCACTTGGTGTGGCCTTCACCCGCCGCAGCCTCAGTCTGTTTGAAACCTGGCCTTTTTCTGCCTCGACACACAGCTTTGCTGTCTGTGAAATCCAATATGGAAGCGACGTCTCTCTGCTTTGTCTGTAACCCAGCTAATTAGAGCTTGATCCGACCCAACAGTCTCAATTTGTTTGTGGGACGCCATCCTCTTTGTTTACCCTCCACTTTCTTCTGTTAGTTCTGCGTCTTCATGAGCGCACAGAAACGCATCGAAATGGGAAATAGGGAGGAGGATTTTGTTCTACATGTTTTGTGTTTTACTCTGCTGTGATTTCTTGTTCTAATTAAACAGAACAAGCAGTCGGAATATGTAAAATCAGCACTGGAATTAGATTTTTAAGGCAGAGGCAATATATGCAAAAAGAGCAGATTAGAGTCGTTTTTATGGACAATAAAAAAAATTTATAGCTCTGGTTTAATTGCACTCACATTTATACATTGAAGGATGAGGTTTTTATTTTTATTTTTTTATTTTAAACAGACGTTTTCTCCCTGTTCGTACATTATTACCACCCATCTGGAGATTACAGCAGGTATGTGAGAGGGTAAGAGGTTTGCTCTCATCCATGCATGTGCGCATGCGTGCATGTCTGAGCAATCCCATTTTTTCTTCCTTCTTTGTGTGCATGCAAAGAGGACGTGAAGGCATGTGCCTTTTTCTGTCCCACCGCTCCTCTGTTGAGCCCCAACTAGGTTTGAGCTGGGTGGGAATAAAAGTGGGGCAAAAAAAGAAAAAAAAAAAAAGAAAAAAGGAGGAGAAGGAAGGTACTCCCACATTTGATTTGTCTATTGTCTATGTGTGTGCGCATGTGTGTGTGTTAGTGTGTAGTGAGACGGACACTATTTCCATTGATGCTCTGGATGTATGACTGAAACCCCCAGACCCTTTAGGAAGGGAGCTCATTCAAGGCTTGATGTGACCCGGAGGACGGGGTTAGAAGATTGTTGTTGAGCCCTTTTGTGGGGTCGGTGGGAACATTGTTCCCGTTCAGCCGCTTTTATGCCGCAGAGCTGCTGAATTCGGTGAGCTGGATGGGCTTTTAGGTTGTCTGCTTCATTTTAAAGTCAATAAAATATGTGTCGTTCCCTGTTACAAGTCATTAAAATGATTTCAGGGGACATTTTCCACAGGCTATGATTCATATTTTGTGATTTATTACAAGCTGGGCTGACCTTTTAACGAATCTGATATCCATATGCTGAGTTTTTAGAGGTGTAATATAGAAAAACGAGTGTAATATGCACTTTACTGGGAATTAGAGACTGAATAATTATGTGACGAATTGCAATACCAGCACAGAACACGAGTTTCGGTGGCAAAACTAGCATGGAAATAAATGACAAATCATAGAAAAGCATTGCCACTCATTAATCGTGAGGGACATTTTTAATTACGGTTTTAAATTTGCGTAGTTTTACAGATTTTCATTCTTTCAAAATAAATTATTGCTTCTTGTATCAGTGACTTTACAAATTATGGCATTTTTGACCCTATTCTAATAAAAAAACTGTTGTATTCCTATTTTCAAAAAAACATACATTTTTTTGGTCTGCCCAAAAAAATATCTTAAGTCCAGTCACACATAATGAGTTAAAAAAACTTTTTTTGGAGTCTGCACTCTACAAATTATTAGTTTTGCTGTTAGACTTTCAAACAAGGCTTGAATTGTGATGCACTGGGAAATGCTTGAGCATTTATTCAGCCATCCTACAAATAGAAATGAAATGACTTCATGACACAGACTTTTGTTTGTTTGACGCCGTTGAAAACTAGAAATAACATGACTGAGAGTTGTTGCAGTGAGGAGGTTATTACGAAAAGCAAACCTGAGTTCTTCATCCCTTTAGTCACAGTTTTAATGACTTTGGCTTGTTTCCTGTGTTTGACTTTGACTTGCTGACCCCGATTGGCCTTAAAGAAAGGTGCAATGTGAGGTTCAGTGTCTTGCCCAAGGACACTTCAACATGTGTCAGGACAGGGCGGGAACCAAACCTGCGATTTTCTGATCAGAGGTCGACTGCTCTGCCTCCACAGCCGCCCCCTTTAATGACATAAAAATCATTTTTAGGGAGTTATTTGTAGTCTATGATTTGGTGATAGTTCAGCATTAGATAGGATTCTAAAAAGTGTTGCTGCATTCAGATCAGAACTTTAAATATTACATATTTATCACCATTTATGATTTATAAAACTTGCAAGCACTCCTAACTGCATCTTAATACTTTATCCCAAAATATGTCATTTTTGTGATTTGGTTTTTGTCTTTTTCTTTTGGTTAAAGGCTAAATGTGTGTTTTTAATGCTGTTACCCAAACTATAAGCTGGAAATTGATGTTTTGCTTTCAAGTTAAAGCAGATAAAATGTTCTGACAAGTAATTCCCGTAGAATTTCGATTCTTCTACTTATTTGGATTCAGCTCTGTGTGAAGTTTGGAAGTTTTCTCCAGGGACACTGACTGCCTCCTACAGTCCCAAAACATGCTTCATAGGTTATTTTGTGTCTTTAAATTGTCCCTATATGTGCATGTTAGAGTTCATGTGTGGCCTTGCGACAGACTGGCCACCTGATTAGGGTGCGCCCCACCTTTACCCAACAGTAGCCGGTGTGAGTCCATGACCCCAAAAGGGATTTTGGAGTCATGTATGGCGGCAGAACCACCATTAGTGTGTGAATGGGTGTTTGCATGCATGGATGAACAGGATTTGTAACTGCAAAGTGCTTTGGGCCCAAATGGAAGAGAAGAACTGTATGATAATAATCATTTACTGTACAGCAAATTGATAAGTTAAACATTTGGGCAACATTGAAAATTGAACATTGCACCGATTCATAACAATAAGAGAGATTTTAACAAGTTGATAGGCCAATTTATTGTAGTTACAACAATGATTAGATATAATCTGTGTCTTCACTAATGACTCTAGTAAACAAACAAAATGTTCATATTGTGAATAATTAAATATCTAATGATGTAATCATCTGACTAACTGTTTGTGATGACTTCTTTTTTTTGTCTAATTTATTTACCTGGTACTCTTTTGTTGGCTGTCATCTAAGCAGCAAATCTGAGTCTTTGGCGCTGTAGAGCTCATTACTGAAGAAAATACAAGTCTGCCCTGTGATAATTAGCATCTATGACCAGGGTTAGGGTTAGAAAAAAAAACTTTGATTCAATCTCTCCACTCAGAAAGTGTAAAATTAAGTACTAAAATGTATACATTAAAATTTATTTAGGCATTTCTAGTAAAAGTTGCAAAATTACCAGAAAACGTGCATAATTTTAAACTCTCATAAGTGTTGATAGTATGTAACGTGGCTTCAAAAGCATAAATTAATTGAAATAACTCAAAACATCTGCTGGTATTAATTTCCATGTGAGTCAAAGCGCCTTATCCATTTATCATTGGAATTTTAAATATGCTTTGAAAATGTACACAAAAGCCCTTATCTCAAAGTTGTCAAAGCCTTCTTTTGAGCCATTTCTTTAAGTTCTTTTTCACAGAGGAGAAAAGGGGAGAGACCTGCAAGGAGCTGGAGGCTAGTAAAAGTAAAATATGACAGATAGGCCTTTGAATAACAAGCGCACGGGCTGCACTTTTTAGCACGCCAGCCTGATCCAATTCCAAGATGGGAGTCTTACTTTTCACCTTAAACCCCTCCCAATTTATGTCACATGGTAAAAAAATGGTAAATGGCGTATACTTGTATAGCGCTTTCTACCCTCCTTCGAGGGCCCAAAGCGCTTCACAGTCACAGACCCATTCACCCATTCACACACACATTCACACACTGGTGGTACACATGATGTACAATTGTATTGTGGTGTCATGAACTACATTTTGAATGGTTCAAGTTAGGGTTTGGGTCAACCCTTTGATTGTACGTGAGAACTGGACTGAGTGAGTGTGACATCATCCATACAAAATGAGCTTCAGTGAAATGAAGTCAATTCATTCACCATTTTTTCATGATATGGATGACTCCATGTTGGAGCCAGACGACATCAGCTAGCAACGGCAATGATGCGACTAGATTCAATTAAATAAGAATTTCCTTGAGGTTGGCGTCACAACTCAAGTTTGATACAACCTTCAAACATTGTTCACACCTTGTTGCAGGCTGTTGACCCCCAATGAGACAGAGAAGTTTTAACTTTTTGCAAGTCCAAGTAAGAATTTGGGTCAAAAGTCGAGGACATCTGATTAAAATGGGCATTATGTAGTCACAAAATGTCTCTATGGCAAGGCAAGGCAAGTTTATTTGTATAGCACATTTCATGTACAGAGACAATTCAAAGTGCTTTACATAAAACATTAAAAGAAACAATCAAAAGAAATAGTAAAAATGTCATTCATCATCATTCAAATCCTTAAAATAAAATTAAAAGAAAATAAAAAGATTTTAATTTAAAACAAGCATAGATAAAAAGTGCGGACGTAAACTTTTGAACACATATTAATCAAATGCAGCTGAGAACAGGTGAGTCTTTAACCTGGATTTAAATACACTGAGTGTTTCAGCTGATCTAAGGTTTTCTGGAAGTCTGTTCCAGATCTGTGGTGCATAGAAGCTGAATGCAGCTTCTCCATGTTTAGTTCTGACTCTAGGAACTGATAAAAGACCGGATCCAGATGACCGGAGAGGTCTGGCTGGTACATACTGGGTCAGGAGGTCAGTCATGTATTTTGGTGCTAAACCATTCAAAGCTTTATAAACCAGTAACAGAACTTTAAAGTCTATCCTCTGACAGACAGGTAACCAGTGTAAAGACCTCAGAACTGGACTGATGTGGTCTACTTTCTTGGTCCTTGTGAGAACCCGAGCAGCAGAGTTCTGAATAAGCTGCAGTTTCCTGATGGATTTTTTTGGTAGTCCTGTAAAAACACTGTTACAGTAATCAAGTCGACTAAAGATGAAAGCATGCACTAGTTTCTCCAGGTCCTGCTTAGACATCAGATCTTTAATCCTTGAGATATTTTTGAGATGATAATAGGCTGATTTAGTGACTGCCTTAATGTGTTTATCAAAATTTAGGTCTGTGTCTATCACTACACCCAAGTTTCTGGCCTGGTTGGTAGTTTTTAGTTGAATAGATTGAAGCTCTGTAGTGACGTCTAACCTTTTTTCTTTAGCCCCAAAGACAATAACCTCAGTTTTGTTTTTGTTTAATTGAAGTAAGTTGTGACACATCCAGTCATTAATGTCCTCAATGCATTTACCAAGAGCCTGTACAGGGCCTCGGTCTCCTGGTGTCAGTCTAATATATATCTGTGTGTCATCTGCATAGCTATGGTAACTAATGTTGTTGTTCTTTATAACCTGGGCCAGTGGGAGCATGTAGATGTTAAATAGAAGTGGTCCCAGGATGGAGCCTTGGGGCACTCCACATGTAATTTCTGTTGGCTCAGAGGTGAACTCCAAAACACCTTGGTGAGCTCTTCTTGCTCTCTCAGGCTGTGCTGTGATGCGCTGTGCAATAACGCATAGCTGGCCTAGCCTGGCGCGGGGGCGCTGTGTGTGTTGATCTTTCGTTTTTGGATTAGCGCTGCTTGATCTGAGCGGCTGCTGCAAACCTCTGAGCAATTTGGATGTGTTGCTCTACCACCAATTTCCCTTAGGATCAATAAAGTTTATTTTCCTGATCTTGTCAGAACAACTGCTTGACATTACAGTACTGTAAATGATAAACTACTTGATGAAAACAGACTTTTTTAGGTTTGGAAGTAGATAAAAAGGATGGATAAATTATATTTGGTCAAAGTTTAAGCTTCAAGTTTTTTTCTTTGGTCTGTGGTGTCAACTCGTGTCTTACGCCAGTGTCCATAACTTTTATGTGATTCAAGTCAAAGTCTCAAATAAACATGAAGTTTAATGGAAACATCTAAATCACCTAAAATTTGTACGCATCTTGAAAATATGTTAGAGGTTTCATTTATTCATTTCTAGATAACCTTCCACCACCAGCCAAGGAGGCCCAAAGTGCTGGACACAAGGAGAGCAGAATGCATTATATAATCATAAAAATATAGAAAGGATAAAAGAGATTAAAACAGATTAAAACCAACAATCTGATGTATATTTATTTATACACAAGAACATTTTCAGGTGTGCCTTTCTTCTCTTGCTTGCACAAAAGTGAAAAAAAGATTGAGCTGACACTGAATTGCAGAGGTTTTAGTGTACTAAAGTTTGACATAAGAGTTCTATCAGTATTCTAAGTCCTGTTTGGGTTTTGGAATGCTTTACTCTCCTGCCTTTTATGTCTCAGTGGTCTAAAATGCAGCTTTTGATACCTTTTGAGCCAGAAAGTCTTCTGAGGTCTTTGACAAAGGATTATCCAGTGACAGATGTAAGAAAAAATATAAATTACATTTCATTCAGAGTGGGTTATTTAGGTGTTAAAATGTTTCTTAAAGATTAAGGCCAGCATGTAATGCATTATCTAAGTGGGTTGTTTGATGTTTTTCCCCCTTTTTATGCAATACTCAAGCCTAATCTGGCATTAGAAGGAAACTGCATTTGTGTATTTTGACATTTCAAAGTATTCTTTCACATTTTTCCTATTCATTGGTTTATGACTTTTGTTAATTTTGTAAGAAACATTCTGGTTTATGAATCGATTATGATCTAAAGTTGTGTGTAAGTGGCTGAGGTTGCTTTTGTACTTTCTTATTAAAGTGTTGCTCATGACCAATTTGTGGGAGATTGCACTACTTAAAGTCCCACTCTGATCATCTTTTGAGCTATTTTGAAAGCGTTCCCAGTGCTCTATTAATTATGATTATGTCTTTTTTAGGCAATTTTTTTTTTAAATGTTGTTTTCAAGGACATAATTTCTGCAGGAGGTAATTAGAAATTCACCTCTGAGATGTGGGCGGGACTACTGGTGTGGATCACAACCTCATAGTTGCATTTTCTTAGTACATGTCTTCCATCATCAGAAACTGCCACCAGAACATGTTAAAAACACAATTTTCATCAGAGTGGGTCTTTGGGAAAATGACCACACTTCTTGTTATGCATGCCAGCCTCTGTACGCTAAGCGTTTTTTTGTTTTTTAATCTTTGCCAAGTGTGCCAAGCTGGTTAAAAAATGCAGCTACAGTCCAATGTGTCACATTTTTCCCCTCAACTTGAAAAGTTCAATTGTTAACACTTTTCCTTTTGACCCACCACCTCACCAGTACCGCTGAGTTTGGTTTGCGGTTGACTTGGGTTGCCATGGCGATAAAGGTGGCTCTCCGGGGGCCAGAGGCTCCGTTTCAGAATGAGGCAGATACAGAAAGAGAGGAGTGTGACAGTGATTAATGTCCTGGCAGAAACAGAGACAGTTACCTCTCAGAAGCCCTCAAGTCACCATCAGAGTATTAACAAGTCCACTCGACCCCCCCCACCCACCTTTCACCACCATCTCCCACCACCACAGGAAAAATGAGATGAGTTTAATTACATAGTGTAATGTGGGGGGAGTCATGTGACAGTCCGGTTACTGCACAGCCTGTTAACAAGGAAGTGAAGTGATGGAGGACCAGGGGCCAGCGTCTGTGTGATGGAGATAAGCAGCCAACCGTGCACCCTCTTCCCACCCCCCCACACCTCAACAAGAAACACTCTACAAACTGTCTGGATTTTTTGTGCCGGAAGTATGGAAAAGCTTTTGTATACTTCTCACAAGCATCAGCTTTTGCATTATTTTAATAGGTTAAATCTGTACTTACAAATACCATCGCACACAACCTATTCTAGCCTCAAATTAGATGCATTTTGAATACTGACTTCAAAGCTTTACCTCTGTAAGTTTCTCCTTTTTCGTGTTCCCCAAGTCAATCTCCGCTCCATTAAAGCTCCTTTTTACCATCTTGCTCCCTTATGGGATTCTTGCACATCACTGCAGTTTTCGCTCTTTTATTTTTTCTTCTTCATGACACTTTGGCTGAACAAAGCTTCTATTTGACCACTATGTTGCAGTGTTTGAGCCCCAGTTAACAAGAAGTAAAAGCTTTGCCCTTTGCTTCTGCAGTGAGTTCTACATTTCTTCCAGCCCAACTTTTTTAGAGCTCTGTGACAGGAGCCTCTGCCCTGCGCTCTCATACTGATAACTCTGTAGTGTAATCCCAGAAGAGTTCATGAAGATGCATGCATCACTTTTACTTCACTTTTCTGTCTTTTGGTCTGAAACAAATGGGGATTTTATTTTCCTGCGCGTGTTTTGGTACACAGGTACTTTGAAAGTGGAGGAGTAGGAGCACTGTTTATCGCGGTGTAAATCAGCTTGATGGTAGGGAGAATGTCTGCTCCCGCGTACGGCAGATTGCTCTTGCTAGTCTTGGCCAGCAGCCCCATTCATCACCTTCCACGAGCGGCTTTAGTTCTTTTGTTTAACTATGGCTGAGGTCCCAGTTGTGGTCCTGAATGTATAGTGTTGCTTCAAATAGTAAATACATCCGTAAACTGACATCTTGGCAGATCAGCGGGATGGTTGAGTACCTTCAATTTTGAAAAAACAATTTCTAAAATGACATTTAATGATTATATATATATTGGTTTGCTCAGTGGTTCAGTGGTTTGCACTCTCACTCTAACAGAAAGGTCTCGGTTCAATGGATCCTTTCTGTGTGCAGTTTGCATTTCGTGGGTACAACCCAAAAACATGCTTCATAGGTTAATAGGTGGCTCTAAATCGTCCCGTGTGTTTGTTCGTGTGGCTCTGCCATACATTGGAAACCTGCCCAGGGTGTACCCCACCCTCACCCAAACAGCAGCTGGGTATGCCATAGCAATCCCATTACCCTCAATGGTATCTAACAAGGACCTGGCCAAGGGGGCAATGTTGACAAAGTTAATGCAGTTTGGAAGATATGAAAAACAAAACAAAAGTATAAAAAATGACAGTCATCAGGAAATAATGGTCCTCTTAAAGCAACAGTTGTATTTTACTCTAATTATTTTTGTCTTGATATTGTCACTGATGGAAATAAATATAATTGAATATTTTTTTTCAAGATTATTCCACCGCCATGGTGCATGGTAGGACTGTAGGCCTATCTAACTGGACAGAAGATCTTTAATGTCACCTCTTGAGTTCTGGATGGCAAAAATGAACCCTGAAGTGGGAACAACACATTTACTTGAGTTTGCTTTGTACAGGTCAACAACAAACAACTCGCCTGCCAATTCAGTTAAATTCAGTTTAATTTCATTTCATTCAATTCAATTTTATTTATTTAGCCCAATATCACAAAAATGGCCTCATTGGGCTTCATGGCAGTAATTGTAAAGAAGCAGAAGATCAGTCATAAAATATAAACAATTGCTAATTGCTAAACTAAACAGACTAAATAAAACTGGTTATCCCTGCCCTTAGACTCCCCTTCTCTGTAAGAAGAAAAACGTAAAAAACCTGATTCAGGAAAAAAAGAAGAAACCTTAGGGATGTCCACATGAAAAAGGAATCCTCTCCCCGGACTGACAGGCTATTTACTAGGACTTTTAAAGAGGAATTATCTTATCTAATTGTACAACTATGTATTTGAAAAGACTTCAGTGCTTAGAAAAAAAAAAAAAAAAGAAAGGAAAAGAGTTCAGCCAAATAGGACTTGGGGACAGGGGGAGGCGAGATCCACAGCCAAGACGAGCTAGAGGCGCGGTCCACGGCCAAGAACAGGAGAACCGACGATCCACCAGGAATCACTCCCACTCTGAGATGTCAGATGACATCAGAGGCGTTGTCCACAGCCAAGAACAATAAAGAAAAAACAAACAAAAAAAGCATCCCTAAAATTGTGCAAATGTAATTCAAATAGAAAAAAAAATCCCACAATTCAAGCGAAAGGAGCACATTGAAATAATACTCAAAGCCAAACTACATCAATATTTATTGTTGGTGTTAAATCAAACTTTTTAGTATTGTGAATTTTTCTCTTTTGGATCCTGCCAGTAGTTATTGGTCGAACTACAACATGCGGTACACTTAAGAAAGCATTAATTCAGGAAAGGACTATGGAGCTATAGGACAATCTTTTCATCTCAAACTTGTCCATTCAAAAGTTAAACTATCTTGAATTAAAATGTAACATTTTTGCTATTTAAAATTAAATTGAGATAATCTGAAGCTATTTGTTATACCCGTTTGAAGTTCTAATTATATTCTGTGTTGCAGTTGTATACAAAGTTGTGTCATCAGCATAAAGATGAACCTTGGGTGAAATGTCTTGAATGTAATTACTTAAAAAAAGTATAAAAAGGTGAAAGGTAGATCTTGGTGCATGCCTCCAGTTATCTTAAGAAATAACTGATTTGCAGCCCTTCACCTGGAAAGATTGAGCCCTACATGTGTGACAACAACCTTTAGGGTTGAAAATATGAATAAATGCATTTTAAATTACAGAATGTAAGTATACTACTTTCCTCTCAGGCTCTGGTGTTCATTATTTCTTATTCTAACCTGTCTTTATAGTCATTTTAATTTAAATTCAAAGATCTGACCCTTTATCTCAGCAGCAAATGCAATTTACATCCTCCTGCAGGGCTTTATTTACTTGATTATGCTACAATGGTTTTGGTTTGCTGAACACCTGGCTGCACAATGAAGATGCGTTTGCCACATAACCACTTCAGAAACAGCAATTATCCTACAGGTCAAGCGGTCCTCTGTGTGTTATTTAGACGCATGCCTCTCTCTCATTTTCCGCATTGTAGTCTTCCTTTTCATTTCACTACTAGCACTTTATGACACCCTCTGGAAACAGACTGCAGGAAGCAAGACAAATACACACTTCACTCAAGACTTTCAAAAGAATTTTAAATTGCAGCCAAAACTTTTGCTTCTCAAACTCTAAATTACTCTTTAAGAGCTTTAAGATGATTAAAGAACATATAGTGATTTTGTCTTATGAACATCCTGATGTTAAGTCATGGCAGAAGTTTAAATTCGGGTTTAGAATTTTTATTTTTTACCAGTATCCAGTCTCGTGGTTCTTAAGCTGCCACATCAATCAAATCCAAAAATGACAGCAAGTCAGCAATTATAGGCATGATTTTTTTATTCATGCACTATTTGTAGGCATTTTCATAATAGCGTAGAAAGGCATGATATAGCACTTCAATATGCAGACACTAAGATTTTATTTAGTAATTTAACAGCCTGTCTAAACGTAAAAACTGAGGAGAGGACCTATTGAGATCCTCTTAAAAATATATACTGTATGTAAGGAAAGGACATTAACCTAAATAGTGTCAATTTGATGATGTTAAGGAGCGAAATCAGTTCAACAGTTTGGAGTTTAAGAAAAAATCTCACACCAAAAATGTTCTTTGTGCTTCAACTTTGCACGGTATCACCTGATGAATGAAGTGACCCATGTTTTTGTGGATCTGTTCCCTTAAAAAAAGATAGAAAAATTATTGTGAGATTAAAGTGTAGGTCAGTCTCCGATTCTGCAGTTTGTTCCACTTAAAAAGATGAGACAGGTCTATAATGTCCATCATTTAACTGTGGGAGATGGAATGTAAGTAAAGAATCCATCCTTTCCTTGATATGGATCACTCAGATCAGTCCTTCTGTCCCCTTTGCAGAAAAGCAGCCCCAAAACATGATGTTTCCACCACCATGCTTTACAGTGGGCTCGCTGTTCTAGGGACGTAACTCAGCACTCTTCTCACTGAATTACAACATCTAGTGCTTATGCTAGAGTTACGTTTTATCTAAGGGTGTGGACAGGTGTCTTTAACACAGATAACCAGCTCAAACAGTAACAGTTTTCTTTGTACAAACAAATGACATTTTTAAATAAAAAGTATTCGGATAGAGTGGAAATGTAATTTAAGTTGTATTTCAGTTGACTTAGTGATTTTAAACCCTTTGAACTTTACGCAATATTTTTTTTAAACATTGTATTATATTTATCTTCGCATTAAATGACTTCTATAGTTAGTGTTGCAATGTGTATTCGTGACTGTTGGAGGTAACTATCAGCTCCAACTTTAGGTTTAAAAAGTGTCCTATAAATAATGAAAATTTATAGTTATTGTAACGCTTGTGGGGAATGTAGTGGTTAAAATGTGCACATTTATGAGGGAAATAAATGATTTAAAAAATGCCATAAATGCCAATATTATGCAGGATCCATGTTCTCACTAAACTGGGAAATGCGAGACAGAAGCATTTTCAGCATGACACAATTTGAGGGTATTGCCTGGAAAGTTGAAAGGTTTATAGGTTTGTGTAGGACGGATGGGACGCTGTAATCCTAAATGTTGGGTGTAAATAACAAAATGTCAAGCTGTAACCAACAGGTGCATGTGTTTATGATGCTGCAGCCGAGCTCTTTTAGCTGATCATAAAAACCAAAGCCTTTGACTGAAGGGCGGCAGCCTTAACAGCAGAGCTAAGCAGCTGCTCTTGCTAGCAGATGTCGCAGGTTAAGGGTGGAAGGTGCAGTCTGTATGCAGATGATGTTACCTCACTGCACCTTTTAAACAAACAAATGACCTAATCTGTCGGATGTTTCCCTGTCACCTTTACCAACCAACAAGTTGCTGCTTGGATGCATATTCCTTGGATTTAAAAGTAATCAGGATTTTGGGGAATTCTGATATTCACAGATTGATGAAATGTGCTAACTTTAGTGGTACGCACAGCAGCCTGTTTTAGCCACTCTAGATGCCCTCCTGCTGCTTCTGACAGCATGCCACGGCTGGCACAATGCCCAGACATCCTTAGCAGTTCACAAACCAGCAGTGATGGCAGCCGGGCCCACGCGTGCTTTGACTTTGCTGAAGATGTGCTTCTATTCATTAGGGCAGTTCAAACGACACAAGGCTGTTTGTGTTCAGTGGCAAGAGGGGAGAACCAAGACATAAAACCAGTGCCCTGCACACTGGGCCTAGCCACTTGTGGTGGATCGAATATTACGCAGAAATCTGCTTGTATTTATTTGAATTTGACTCAGTAGTTTAACAGGTATTATCATGCACATGCCCCCTTGTGTGATAGCTTTGATTTGACAAAGTTTTTACCATTTAATTAACCTGTTGCAAAAAATAAATGTAACATTTCAAGAACATGTTTGTATAAGAATCAATAAGGACAATCACGGATTTCCACAAAAGGTGGAATAGTTTTCAAGGATGATTTGTGATTAAAATTCCTTTGCATTGCCCTTGATAGAATTACATATAATTTTTAAGAGATTTTTTTTAAATAACTCAAGTCTGCTTTTAAGGCAACACATGTCTGTGATATGACCTTGCTTTTCAAAAATATGTATTGAAAATAAAGTCTACAAAAAATCTGGGATCAATCTACAATAGTAGCCTTTTATCTGCTTGCAACAAGCGTTTTAATGCTTGAAGCAGCAGACTCCACAGTTTCCTGGGCATAGGGGTGTTTTAGTATGGTTGTGTATTTGATCAAGGGTGCTGGAACTGCCCTCCAGAGACACTTCAGACAGATGTCTGGCATAGGGCTTTGAAAAAGACCAGCGCCACTTTTTTGTCGTATCTCTTCCTTGAATTGATGCCAGACTGTGTGCTGCAGGTGGTGTACTTTAAAGAGTATTATAAAGAAAAAAAATACAAAGAAAGGAATTATAATAAGTGAAGATATGTAAACGTGACAGGAGTGAGAATTGTTTAACAAAGATAAGAGGATTTCTTCCAATTCCATTGCTTCTGCCTGTAAGAAGGACTCACTGAATGAATGACATGTTTGTTTTCTACATGTTCAAGACAGAATCTTAAAGCCAAACTCTACCAAACCAATTCAACTTCTGTGCTGTTTAACTAACACTAGTAAAAAAATGTCATCCATTTCGACCTCTTAACCTGAACTTGCGCATGTATGGCGTTTTAAGAAGCAACAAAAGCGATTTACTGTGTTTTCCTCACTAAAAGACACACTTAAAAGGCTTTAAAAAATGATGGTGTGTTGTATTGATTCCAGTTGTTCTTACTTATGACAAAACACGAGTCATCCTGTTTTTTTTTATGAGTGGCACACAAGTTTGGGTGTTATTTTGTATATGCTGGTAACGTGTAGCAGTGTTGGACTCTTTTACAAGTTACAAACAAGGTCGGGATTTAGCATTGTCTTAGTAGCATTTGTTTTAGTGGTATCAGTCTATTTTTTAAGGTGTTGCAAAAGAGGTTATTGTAAATATGCTAACGTGTAGCGGTGTCATACTGTGTTTTTTATGCTTCACTAACAAGGTATGGAGTTACCGTAGTCTTAGTAACATTTGTTATAGTAGTATCAGTCTGATCTTTTAACGTGTTGCAAAGAAAGGATTATTGTAAATATGCTAACTCGGCTAACTTTAGCGTGTCAGACTGTTTTTTTTACACTTTACTAACAAGCTTGAGAGTTAGTGTAGTTACAGTAATGTTTGTTTATGTTGTAGGTCTATCAGTAGCAAACAAGAGTGGGAGTTACAGGTATTGTGAATGCGCTAACATGGCTAACGCTTCTAACATGGCTAACATAGCGTGTAAAAAACAAGTTCAAGAACTACTGTCAACGCACTTTATAAAGTTTGACAGACTAACGGACCTATCTCTGACTCTTTTGTTTTGCTTAGTGTCCGGTACATCTAAAATATGACATAAATTTGAAAATAGATCATTTTTTGACAGTGGGCCTTATAATTTGGTGTGCCCTATAGTGAGGAAAAAACTGTGTTTTTATTTGTGTTTTCATGGCCTAAAGCTGTTTTATATGAAATCTGTATTTATTCAATACAATAGTGGTTATTGTATATCAATATGAGTCATTACTCTAGCTTTGCAATCAATTAAACTGTCTTTGAGTAAACTAGAATGCTGTCTGCCTGTACTACCCATAAAAGAACAAAGTATGACGTAACATTTTTCAGAATAGTGTTACTTTTTATTATACAGATGACTGCATTACTGTCCTGGAGGAGCAAAACACATGATGAGAAAAATATGTTAGCAATCATTATAGTCATGCTTTAGTTCAAGTCCTGAAAACCAAACATTCAATAAGTAACAGAAGGAAAAACCTTTCTTTTATGCATTTTTTTTACCGAGATGCATTCTCCATTACTTCCCTCTTTGGTGATATCACACACAAATATCTGTTAAAGTTGCTCCTGAATGTTCTTTTTTCCTGTGTGATTGAGCTTTGTTGCAAGACCTCAAAGCCACGTTAGAACCTAAACTAAAAGTTTTGGATTTGTGTGATGTAATCATAGCAGACAGAGACCTGTGTGTTAACAGTAAATGGTTTTCATTTGAAGGTGGAGAGGCAGGCTTTCACAGCATTTCAAACTTTGAATATATTTCCAGCTTCTATGGAAGCTTCACTTTTTGAGTGAAGTGAAGCAGAAAGGGCATAAGGGTTCTGTTAAGGTTGGAAACAGCATTGGTCTCATTCACGCCAGATCGTATTGCAGTGAGCTCTGATCTGCTTCTTTGAAAGGGTGACAGTAAAGGAAGACTTTAATCTCAGCTTCATACATTTGTGCACGGAAAAAGAAAGGCTTTCTTTCGTCTCTTCAAGGCTGATGAAACTTGACTTTGTAATTTATCATCCCTAACTGACTGGTATTGACTTTTAGAAAGTTTCAGACTGCTTTTATCCAATGGTATTCATCCTATGTTCTCAAACATTTTGTCTCTCTGAATCAGTTGGAGACAAAACAAATTGAGACTGTTTATGAAAGACACTGTAATGCCTTTCAATGACATTTGAATTGCGTCCTTTTCAAAACATGGAAGTGCCAACCAGTTGAAAAGGGATCATGAAGGGCAACTGTGTGCCTGGCCGGAATTATGTGACACCAAATCTTTCATTCATCGCAGGGGTCTGCAACCATTTGGCCCAGTTTCTTACAGACCAAAATCCAACAAGAGCTGGAAAGGCCCACATTATTGTTTAGAAAATATGCAATATTTATGCCTTTGTGGCAATTAAAAATGATGTAAGAAAAGTTGCTTTTAAATATTACAATGCAATATTGAATTACAACACTATCTAGTATATGTTTCTAAAACTATCTCTTTTTCTTTTGACACCAGCACACAAAAGTTCATTTCAAAATAAAATACGCAATGTCAATTAAGGTCCTCTTGCTGCAGAAGAGTATCTTCAAAATAAAATGCAAAATAGTCAAACGTGATGTTTTTTATTATTAGGATTTTGGTGGATCATTTTTCTCCTTTTACTGTCAAATATAAACAACATTAAAGTAGAATCCAATAATTATTTTTTTTTAAATATTAAAAATAAATTGAACTTTTTTTCCTCATTTTTTAAAAATGTGTAATTCTGAATCATTTCAATTGTTTTAAACTGCATTTATTTGAAACTTTAACCATTTTTGTGTAATTCACCAAAATATAAGACTTGTAGAGACTTTTATTTTAATAATTTCAGAATAAAAACACACATTTAAAGAACCTTTCTACAGAATTTCTATGACAATAAATTACCCCTTTTGCCTTCATTTTGCTCTGTGGTTTGACATTAAAAAACAGAAATGGCAAAACTTAATTGATTAATCAATGATTTATTTGAATCATTAGTATTTTTCTTCAGAGCTAAAGAGCCACAATAAAGGGATAAAAGAGCCACATGAGGCTCCAGAGCCACAGATTTCCGACCCTAAGAGCTGTGAAATAAAAAGCCTGTAGTGAGATTCACGAGATTTGCACCAAACCTCTTCCAACTGCGAGTACATGAGCTGGTATTGGGCCGCAACAGTCGAGTGTAAACCATCTGCTATAGGGACATTCTTGAATGCACATTGCATGTCTGGTGTGTTCGTAGCTTGACACTTGTGTTCTTCCTTTTACTCTCCTTAAGGGCATACTCTCTTTGAACCCAAATTAATAGTCTACTTTACTACGTCTCATATAATTTGAACCTGTCCTTCCTTTCTGCTATCCAGTCTTAATTGCTGAGTGCTTCCATTTCAGGAGTTGTTAAACAAACTGGGTGCATGACGAATGAGATTGTGGCAGTAAACACTGAATGGCTTCATCAAAGCCTTTTTAAGTTGAACTGCAGCCTTTCTGGAAGCCAGGAACTCTTACCTGTTGTCCCCGGAGAGGAATTTGCCAACAGACAGGGGTACTGGTTATCTGTCACTTTTTTTCGTTTAGCATTATCCTCGCTCAACAGTGATAAATGAGGTTTCTGTTCTGCACTTGAAAAGATTGATTGGGAGCTCGACTCCCAGCCCCAAATGGTTTACATCTGCTGTGTCATGCTCTTGTCTCGTCAAACTTTCAACAGTGAGCCCTGCCTTAAAGTCCCTCTTACTGAATTAAATGTGCATTCCCCTTATCATCAATTTACATTTTGATTTTCTTTTCTTATCCCCCTTTCTTCCTTTGTAGCCTTTTTCTTGTGTTGCACTCTTAACATGATGTCTCTCTCTTACTGATTTTCTGCTTTTTTACTAAGCCACTCAATTATTTGGCTCCTTCGGTCTGTGCTCCAGGTGGATTTTCCATTGATTAAATCCAGACGTGGCCTGCACTTCTGAGCCTAACTGAAAAAGCCCAGCTCTCAAAAATGAATCACCTGCTGCCCTTATCTATCAGTCCGTGCAGTTTCCACATACATGTCTCACCTTCTGAGCCCTCAACTCTAAAATGAAGTGAGCCCTAGACTGATTGTGTTTAGACACAGAAGACAACGAGGTGATGCATCGTGTGTCTGAAAGGTTAAGTTGATACCGCCTCCAGTGTTTGGGGTTTGGAGTACTTTAATCAGCATTTCCTGCAAATTGATATTAAAAGTACTTATTTAGAGGATTCAAACATCCACCAGGAAGGCCTGGTTTGATGGCTGAAGAGTTCTCTGACAGCTAAAATGCTCTTAGAGACGCATCGTTTTGCTGAGTAAAAAGTAAGACTTCTTCAGCAATTTAGCAAAACATTTTACTGTCTATAAACGTCTAAAATAATCTTGGCTAGAATATTTTACTCGCTATGGTGGTTCATGTATCATAATTGAAAATGTCAGCATTAGTTAGTGCTCAGGGGCAAACACTTTTAGGTTGGTGGAGTTTTGGATGTTTTTTTTTCACAGTACATTGTCCTGGTTGACTGTAGACTATTGTCTATCAAGCAGTCTCCTCCATCCCATGTCTCTTGTTCAGTACAGAAAAGTCCACATACTTTTTGTATTGCAAGCAAATCCTTGGTTTCAATCTATAACTTATTTTTCTACAAAGATTTAAACCTTGAGAGTATTTGAACAGGAGACAGCTGAGTATTAGGATTTCATGTTTCTCTCTCCCATGATTCGATACGCATCTCGATACATGATCTACAAATCGATACGTAAAAGACTCAACTAACTTTGTGGTGATACGATACAGTCTTTTTCCTGAATGGATACAATCTGGAATGTACTGTTGTATCTGTCTATTGATCATGAGTGGGTTATAGAGTTGATGATTTCCTAACATGATTTCATCCCATCATCTACGGTCATAGACATACCTAGATGTACCTAGATACATTTCTAGATATATATTATTAATTTGTTATTTCAAACAATAAATTAAAATGCCTAGTAACCATTGACTGTAGAAACAATAGACAAAGTGAGGTGTGACATCATCCAAAATCAGGCCAAATCCGTCGCCATTGCTTCCTGATACGTACGCCGCCATTTTGGAACCAGTCGACAGTGATTGGTCAAAGTCGGTCTGAGTCAAGTTTCTCGGTCCACTACTGTCGCCAATCATGGATGAGCTTGTTCGAAGTCCGGCCCCCTTACACTGAAAGCGAGTTCTCGGCAAGGTGTCAATCAAACGTTAGAGGTGGGGCCAGCGAACACCACATGCTTTTGCTGTGCCATCTGATTGGTCAGTTTATAACTTGAATAACTTGTAAAAAATTAAAAAAAACGTCATGAAAAATTATTTTTAAAGTATTTCTATTTAGAAGGGATGTCCATTGTTTCTACAGTCAAACCTTGTAACAGAAAAACATATAAAGTTAGCCAGAAACTGATTTTTTATTTCCTGACCAATTTTATACATTTTTTCTCAACATAATCTTGTTTGTATTTTTGGTTTTCAACTGATACAGCTGCTAGTGCTCGATCATTTTTTTTTGTTGCATATCTTTATGTTTTACATCGCTCATGAAAATATTCCTATCTTTGTAAGAAAAGTGTATAAACATGAGTGATAATTGTAAAAAATAAAGTTGTCCTTTTTGTGGATTTTACCTATTGCGTTGTATCTTTTAGAATGTATCTCCAGCGATTAATAAGGGACCACCATAATTCAATAACTACTGAATAGCATTATCTTTGAGAAGCAGAGAAGTGCAGAACAACATTAAAAAGGTTCTGCACAAGTCAAGACACTTTTTTTGTTGGTTTGCACGCATTAGTGTGACATAAAACCGTGTTGCTGTTCAAAGCTTACATAGAGATTTGACCTCAAATGAAGCCATCATAGAGTTGTCATGCATATAAGACAAGCTTAAGCATCACTTTGTGTGTCGACCTCAAATAGCCAGAAGTCTGAGTGAGTGCAAATCCCTGCAGCCGGTGCAGAGGCTGTCAAGCGGGCAGATTAATTTCCCACGCTTTTAAAATGTGATTACTTATCAATGTAATGTGAAGATATTTAAGAAAGTCAATTGTTACTGGTTGGTTATTAAAACTGCGAAATACCAAGAGAGCCGTTTGTCTCGTAAGTGGTTCCCATTAAGTTTGTTTCTCACATTGTGAGTGGTGGCTGTGTTTTAGTGCAGCAGGCTGAAAGGGGTGTTAGTTTAATGCACATAGTGCATCAGGCTGATGGGGACATTTTTGTCAATTTTCTGCATGTAATTTACATAGTAGAAGGAATAAAAGCATACAAGCGGCACAGCCTCTGCAACCAAAAAGCGTGTCATAATGCAGCTCTATTTGAAGAGTTTACAGCACAGAATTTAGTTTTAGCTCTCACAGAAAGTTCTCCCCAAAGGTTGTTTTTTTTTTTAAGCTTTGAATTCACATTGTGCTGCATTTCACTTTTATCCCCCTTGTTTCCTCCTCCTCCTCCACATCGCCCACTATCTTTCTTATTTTCTTCCACAGCAGCAGCAGCAGCAGCAGCAGCCGTCCTGCTGCTCTGCTGAGCATCCTTGTCTGTCCAACAAGGATAAGTTAGAAAGGTGTCTTCTCTTATCCCTTCACTGGGAGCTGCTGTCCCTTGGCTTATAATAAATTAACTCACCCCACAACCCCTGACGTCCTCAAAGTGTAGTGACCCTTTGAAATCAACTTCCTTGGGACCATCACAAGAGATTGTCCACCTTATGAGCTTTTTCTGTTTTTATTTTTGCTGTAAAGATACACAAACTGTAAAAATGTTTCTAGATTGTATTGCTACAGATTTTTTTAGTTGAGATGTGACAATCTGTGAATCGTTAAGCTTGATTTAGTAATCTAATTGGATTGCCACCTAAGTAAAAATGTTTCTTGTGTATAAGTGTTTCACAGAAGGTAATATGACTTGTTTTAAGAAGGAAAACCTGAAAATAGAAATATGCACAACATACGGTGTTGTAAAAAGGGGTGGGACCAAACAAGGTTTTTTCTTCCACCCACACTTATTCAAGCACATTGTTTTACTTTATCCGTCTACTCTTAAGTCTTGTGTTTATTTTCCTTTTTTATGTTTGAAAAAAAAAAAAATTAAGAGTTTTAGGACCAGAAATGTTGTTTTTTTGCATGATAAGAAAACTGACCTCCTCAAATCTTAGCTGTTAATCTTTCACACTTTTTGTAGTTTACCAGGTCTTAAAAACAAGATTTGAGGTCACTAAAGCTAGAAATGATGTGCAGAGTGAGATTGTGGTAGACATTAGAATTCCTGCTAAGTACACCATTTATCACTATGAGCTTTGCTGCTTTGCACAAATAATGTGATTAGCCAGCTAAAAAAGAAAGGTTGTTTTTCACCTTAAGGTACACTTTATTTAAAGTAGTATTTTTTTTTCGATTCCACCAGGGATGCCAGTTATTTAAAGAAGTGAAACCACCGTCACAGCAGTGCTCGGTCCCAAACGTAGCTTGTACTTCTATATCTAGAAATAGATAATTACATGAGAAGTGGGTCAAATTAAAGCAGTTGAGGTGTCGAATGTAGTATCCTTCCTTTTTTGAAGTGTAAAGGTCAGAAGCTGCACAGTTGAGACTGTTGGGCAGAACTCAATATGACTCAACATTTGAAGTAATTGATAAGGAAGCCATACCATTTGCAATAAAGTTCAATGATTGCATTTTCTAGTGTGACTTTAATCCAAACTCTGCATGTCTCGTTTGCAAATGAGGAACTTTTCCATCAGTCTGAATTAGTGGGGTGACTCATTCAGGGAATTCTCTGATAAAATTGTAGACAAGCAGTAATGAGAAAAATCCACCACTGACATGATAAAAAATATATAAATACAAACAAAAAATAGAAATTTGGATCACCATCCAACTCTACGTGGTGCCAGAAAATAGGTTTAGAGAAAAACAAAAAGATTAAAAATGTGACAGGCTGTGGGTGGTTAAAGTGTTATCTTCTCTCATGCACAGTATCTTTAAGGGAAGGGTGGAGGCTGCATTTCTGTTGAAAGCAATTACAGAAAAGCACAAACTTAAATGTTCTTCAGCTTTCCTTGTCTTTCTGATCAACCACATGGACGTGCGTCCAGTTCTTCTTTTTAATGAGATAAACACGGTGGTTCTATTCACACACTGAGGCCCCTTCAGCACAAGGAGGAATGACAATGAATTTTGTGGTTGAGCCATATGTGTGTACTTTCTTTTAGAGTTCAGAAAACAAAGGCAATTCATGACACAACGTGAAATTGTATGGATTAGGTGAGTCCTTTTTTGGGGTTTCCTCATGTTCACATATGGTTTGTGTTTCTAGTTATCCCAGATGCTTCTGTTTCTGATATACATCCTTAGTGTTCATAAGTCTCAAAAACTTCACTTCCTGCTTAGTCATGCAATTCACAAACCTAAACAACATGACATCTGCATTAAAGCATCAAAAAAGGTAAACGATGAAATAGTGCTGGGCCATATGGAATTCTTTATATCACAATATAGTTTTTTCCATATTGGGTGATAACAATATTAACCAAATAACTATATTTGTCAAATTTGAACCCTCTGTGGTTGTAAAAGTGTCGATTTCAGACCCTTCAAAATAAAAGTATATCACAAGAAACTCATTCATCTATCAAGAAATAGTTATATCGCGATAAATATCCTTATTGTTTTATCGCACAGCCCTAGTTGAGGTATAATCAATTCAGTTTATTTTTGTTGTAAATGTTTTACAACATGAATCTATAATAACTGTCACGTACATTAATAGAATACTTGTGAAGTAAAGCATACATTTAGATCATAAAAGCCATTTTTAAGCTGATCATGTCATGCTTTCGTGCTTCTTTACTTCAGTTTTAAAAGATTAGTTTTCCATTCACATTCAATGTTGGGATCATAAAGGATTGGAGAACAGAGGAGATTAAGTTGGTGGTTAAAATGAATAGAGATGATTCCTTTAAAGAAACTGTTCATTGGATAAACATATTGTCTTATTTTATTTAAATACATTTTAGTTTTAGCTCTTTGGTTTCCATTCATGTTTATGTTTGTTGATTTTTTGTTAAGTTACTGCCACATTTGACTCCAGTTTCTTTCGTTTAGGTCCTACATAAACTATTTTTAAAGACAAATATTTTGAATAAACAGATTTAAAAAATCAAATTACTCAGAGGAAGCTCACTAAAGACATTTAACAAACACTGATATGCAAAGCTGTGGTTGTGATATGGATTCAGTGGGTTCTGAAGATGAGGATGGATGGATGGATGGATGGATGGATGGATGGATGGATGGATGGATGGATGGATGGATGGATGGATGGATGGATGGATGGATATGCAAAGCTTCAGTATTAACATTTCTGTGTTGCAAGTCAGGTTACAAATGAGAGAAAGTGGTTTGAATATGAGGCATAGAATTACCTCTCAATGCCACATGTCTGTAAATACTGATTGAAACAAGGCTTTTGGTTAACTTTGTGACAAGAAAATGATTTTTTTATGCTTTATTGTATGTGTGCCTATGTAAAATCTGTGTTTTTAAGTCACAAGAAAATAAAAAACCTGGGCAATAACATGTAAAGCTGAAAGCCTTAAAGCAACACCAGCAAGTTATTAAATTTGATTTTTCATTTCAAACTAAAGATTTCTTTTCCGTCAGCAAATATGAGGATTAGACCCTTTTTCAAACATTATAAAAGCTCTCGTTTTTTTATTTATTTTTTTATGCTCAGCTTGAGTCTGTTTTGCATTTTCCTGCAGCTCAGGACAGGGTTGTACTTTGCCACTGTGCAAAATTTATTCTGAACAAAACACTGCCTTGAATGCAAACTAACAGTGTTGGCATAAATGCAGTTGCTAATTCCAGAAACAATAAAAAGTCAGATCATGTTTGCTCTTCTTTGATAATAAGGTTGTTAAGTCAGCAGAAGCCAAACTTACTTCTGGAAACCAATGTGTTGAGCCCAATCAGCCGAGCACCAAGCTTGACACTTTGTGCATTAAAATGACGTGAATGCATGTGTTCTGTGCGTTTTCTTAATGCTCATGTCAAGTGCAGAAAAATGAGAGCGGATCGAATGTTGCTGGCTTGGCACGGATAGGCTTGGCCATTTGTCTGCTGCATAGTTTTGGACATTTGCAGATCGATAATCAGCTCTCTAGGTGAATGTTGCTGTAAAAGTGAGATTGAAGCCTCAGGCGGTGTGCAAACATTTCATCTTTGCTCATGTTCCATTCACTCTGCACATCTTAAGCAACTTTTACAGTAACCAAGTTCTGCAGAAAAAACTTTTCAATATCCTTTCTTAAAAACAAGAACACACTGTAAGAAAAGAAGGAGAGGCGCACAGATACGGAAATCAAATGTCAAGGCAAGCAAGAGCTCCTTTTTGTAAGCAAATCACAGTTCTGTTATTGGGAAAGTTCTAAACACACACAAAATATAAACAATACAAAAAAAGACCCCAAATAACCAATGGTGAAATCAGTGTAACAGAAAAATATCAGAGATATTTACTGTAGTCCGTTTGGTTTGTGGTAGAGGAAGAGAGGAGCGGAGTGACCTTGAGACTTGTGTGACTACTTTAAGGGATGTCGTAAAAATGGAACGTACCGTTGTCTTGTTAAATGTATTGTGAAGTATTTATTTGTCCAAGTGTTTGTTAAGATCTGTTGCCTGTTCTGTCGTGTGCGTATGGGTTCTCTCCAGGCACTCCGACTTTCTCACACAGTCATTTGCGTGTTCATTGGTGACTCTAAATTATTCTTATGTGTGAGTGTGCATGATTGCGTGGCCCTGCAACACTGGCAACCTGTCAAGATTTACCCCACTTTTTCTCAACAGTAGTTGGGATAGGCTCCAGCAACCCTGTGCCCCAGAAACAAGATAAGTGGGTTTAAAATATATTACTAGTAGTATATAAAATGACATCATCATTGGAATTTGGAGTGGAAGGGGTACCATCCTATTTTAGGAGGAATTGCACCTTTTAGTGTGACTTGAAGGCTAGTGCTATAAATGGTTAAATTTTGCACTAACCATTTTATTTTTTTCTTCAAAATTTAACTCAATCTTTGTGACATTATCGTGATTAAACTGGTAGAGTTGGTACCAAATGATCTAAGAAACTCTATTTGAAATGATCAATTGCTTTCCATCACGTCTGAAACCATTAAGCAGCACAGTTTGCTAGAACTGGCCCAGCACAGAAGTATCGTTAACGTGAGCCTCCAATACGAATGTCCCTAACAGAAACCTTATTCCGTATACCTAAACTCAAGACACTCATACATTGTGTAACTGTTTTTAAATAACAAAAGCAATGTGCAGACCCTTTTTTCATCAGTACACAACACGTGTGTGAACTGGTCTTTAATTTATGTCATGGCTGCAGCCTTTTAGGGGTTGACACCACTACCACAATGACATAAGTGACCCCCTCTCTGACCTGAAGGGGTTATCTCTGAGATCAGGTAAAGAGGTTACGCCGTATAAACAGGTGTCAAGTGCTATGATGGAAAACGCGGGACACATGAGACCAGGCTGGAAACTCAGCCAGGTTGCTAGAAAGGTACTAGAGAGGTAATAGATGACCTTGCCCGGCGATGTGATGTCATGGTTTCAGGTTGTGCAAACTAGAACCTCTTGAATGAACGAGTTGACCTTTGGAAAAGTAGATGTATGCATGTCACATGTAGCCATAGCAACAGGAGGTCTTCTGGATTATTGAACCAGTGAAAGTGCTACTGTGGATCAGGCTTCATTCACCGTGACATTGGCCCAATCACACGAATAGTCTCATTCATACATGTGTCAATGTAGTCCAGATAAACTATTGGCTTTTTTATTTCATCCTCCTATGACTATTAATGCTGCAGTGTCACTAATAGTGAAGCTCTTTGCTTAATGCAGCTCACTTTTATATTCTTTGTTAAAGCTTCATTCATTTAATGCCCCAAAAATGAGACCGATATTCAAAATTATTATATTCAAAACTATTCTGGGACAAGTTCTAGTAGAACCACAAATTCTAGAGAGAGACTGTTTAACTTAATAAAAAAAAAAAAAAAACTTTGATTTGATTTGTGCATTAACTAAAATCTGCTTTGAAAATCACGTCGTTAGAAGTTAAAACATGTTCTTGTGGAGAATATATATAAAGAAAATTCGACTCAAAATTGAATTTCAAGTACTTATTTATACAAATTATGGTGGTTTGGTTCTAGTTTATCCATTTGTAGACAAATACATACTTTGTTTTCCTCATCTGAGCTGGCATCTGGCTCAAAAAGTGACTAGCTCCAATTTTGCTCGTTATTTCTGTTGCATCGGTAATGTTAGGTGTGGAGTGTGAGGGGCTGGAAGGTAGTGGGAGACTGTAAACTGATGGATGACAGGAAGTGGGGCAGGCTTACTTCAAGGCAGCAGTCCTGCCCACATCTCAAGGTGAATTTGTAATAAATTACTGATGCTCTGCAGAAACTATGTTCTAGAAAACAACGCTTAATTATATTTTGGCTAAAAATGGCATAATCATAATTAAAAGGTATTATTGGAATAGGACTTAGAACAAAACTTTACTTCACAGAATGTGTTTTTTTTTTCTAAGATTACAATTGTAAAGCTCACTGTTTGAATATTCCTGTGCTGCAGCTCGACTTGAAATATTGAATTTGGACATATGGTGACTGAATGTTTGGCTTCTTGAGACTGTTCTGCCGTTTTGCATCGCAGCACTTCAGACTTGCCTCTTCATAGCAACATCTCTATTTTTTGCTACATTTAGCTCACTTTCTTTGTGACTTCTAATGAATTTTGTAGTTCTCTGCCAAATGTTTTTTTTTTTTTAACTGTAGGTTATGTGTAAGTATAATCTAGCATTTGGAAATGGTGTTCTTTTATTTTGACTTTGAAATGGTCTCTTAAGTTTGTGGGGTATGCTAATTAAAATGACAACATTCATTTCCTTACATATTATATTAATAACTGAGAAATTATTTTGTAAAATATTGATTCCTACTCGTTGATCAGGCAACTTACCACAGAAAACTGCATCAAATTCCACAAAAGGTTTATTGATTTTAGTGATTTCTTTAATTTTCCTGCCTATTAGCTGTATTTCATGTCTTTAAATGAATGCAGGAATTAGAAGTTTAAAGAACTTTATAACCTTTGAAGTGCCACTCTCTAGGAAAATAAGCTGTTTGCTTATAGGGGAGATAAAAAACTGCTGTCTGACATTCAGTGGCTTCACAAAGAAGCAGCACTATCCTGCTGCATCTGATGTAAAGTAGAGAATTGCAGGTAAGAGTTTGTTCCTAATTAGGAGCATTTTCTCCACTGCAATGGAGAGGAGTTGTGCTGCGGTGCATGTGTGTGTGTGTGTGTGTATTCCTAAGGAATGCATGGTTGGAGCAAACACATTGCTTTTACGCTATGGATAATGGATCATCTGACTGATTTAAGTAGGAGTAATAAGGAGAAGTATTTTGGAGACTATATTGTAAAGTTCTATGCAAAAAGTTTGACCAAAAAAAGTCACTTCTATCAACTTCATGACTCTTTTCAGAAGGCTTTTAAAGGGGCTGCTGGAACCCAATTTTAGACCAAAGAGCTGTAATGATAGCTGCACTCATTTTTTCCTCTGTGTGCCTCCTTCTGTGTATTAGCTGTCTCACATAAGGACCAATCATAAATGCAACACTGCACCAAATACTAAATCCACAATAATAGATTTTATAATCAAAATCACATTTTAAAATAATGAGTTTGAATCTTTTTTTTTTAATATATAAAAACCCAATTAACACGCTTGAAAACATCACAAAATTATATCCCATTAAAGTCAATGAAAACATAAATTTGATTTGGGTTTTTTTTTGCCAGCCCCTCCCTCCAGTGCATGATGCAGCATTTGCTGGCCCTAATACCAAGATTAGTGATGCCTTCGAGCTGAATTAAGTGGAAGTTTAAGTTAAATACTTTTTCTTGTTCAATCCGTGTATTTTTAAATCTTCACCAGACAATTGTCCAAATTTCTGCAGAAAACAAGGTTTAAAAGTTTTAGATTACAAACACAGATATAATAAGTTAGAAGCTGAAGTTGCATTTGTCAAACATTCTGATACAATCATTTCCTGTTTGCTTAATCAGTCTTAAACCTTTATTTATGACCATAGAAACTGCATTATGGTGCAATACAAATGTATAAAGACTGTATATAAGAGTATATAGTCTGTAACCTGTGGCTCCGGAGCCACATGTGGTTCTTTTATCCCTTTATTGTGGCACTTTAGCCTTAATAAAAATGCTGATGATTGAATAAATGAGAGATTAGTTATTTACGTTTTGTCCTTTCTGTTTAGCAAATAGAAAGCAAAAAAAAAAAACAGAAATTCTGTAGAAATGTTCTTTAAATTTGTGTTTTAATTTAGAGTTTGTCAAACAAAAGTCTCTAATTTTATTTATTTTGGTAAATTATATACTTAAGTGGTTACAGTTTTGTACAAATGCTGTTTATAATGATTAAAAATGACTGAGTTGTGTGGTTTGTGCCTCACATCTCAGGGAATGACAATCAAAAACTCAGTTTATTCTGAATGGTTTCAGTTTGTTATTTTAATAAATAGCTTCTATAAAACTTTGTACATTTTTGACAGTAAAAGATAAAAAAACATCACAAAATCTTAATGATAAAAAACATCATGTTCGACTGTCTTGCATTCTTAATTCAAGTAAAGCTGCTGCAGCGGGAAGACCTTTCTTGACCCAGGTAGGGGTTTTATTTTGAAAGGGTCAAGTGTGATGCTGTCAAAATTTAAAGAAGTTAAAACTATTAGAAACGCATAGATGCTCTTGTAATTCAATTATTGAAATATTTAAAATCTATTTATAAACAAATGTTTAATTGCCAAAAAAGCATATATATTGTATGTTTTTTAAACAATGTAGTGTGGTTCTTGTTGGGTTCTGGTCGGTAAGAAACTAGACTAAATGGCTCTTTTAGTGTTAAAGGTTGCAGACCCCTGACCTTGTAGCTATAACATGAGGTCACCTGTATTATATATTTCACTTTGACTTCCCTATTAAGTCAGCATTTGAACCCATTTCTCTTTGTAAACAAGGCCATCAAATTGGTTTTATATAAAAAAATTGAATTTATAAAGGAAGGAAGTGATGTGTTTTATTTTACCTTTTTTTTACCACTGTATACTGTACACAGCTTTTTTTCTTTTAAAACCAACATGAGTTTCGGATTCTCTGCTAAAACTAGTAAATCACACTATTTTCAGCTCTTTATTGCAGGAAAATGTGTTTGATTTTGCTCATAGGGAAAGGGATTTATCTGAGCTTTATATACATCTAGTGCAAATGAATCAGCCAGCTTTGAATAAATGATTTTTTGTACCTTTTTACCCCCCCACAAACACACACAGATTCATGACTAAGACTGAGTCTGGTCTTACATTAGAAAGTCAAAGCTGAGGTTTTGCTCTGTGCAATTTGCAATACATTACACTGGATTATATGGATTACAAAGATTATATATTTCTTCACTCTGATGCATATTTGCTGTTTTGTTTTTTTTACATATATTAGTTTATTGAACAAACTGGTAAAACCCATTAATATTCTTAAAATTGTGTTTATCTTCTTTAAGCAATCGATCAATACTACAATTTTTATATTGAATTGGCGTTTATCACACCATCATTCCTGACATGACTGCTCAATAAACCTCAATTTAAGTTACACACAGTTTTATAAACCCTAGTCATCTCAAAAAGCAACTTTAGTACTTTTAGACGAAAAATGACATTGTTTTTGGCCATGAACTAAAAAAAAAAAGGTGTGCTGACAGATTTCTTTCAAACACTGTTTTACTTCAAGTGAGGGGAGCTTGACAGTCTACAATTGTTAGACAGAACAATTGAGGTGGGAGAAACCAGATATATTGTGTTTCACATGGGGTAGACTGATGGGAAGATGACCGGAGGGGAATGTTCTGCAGGGGAGTGATGAGTAACAGGTTACTGGAAACAGAATCAGCCTTGGCAAGCCACAACCATGAACATACAAGACACAGAAAGCTGACAAAAACTCACACAGTTCGTAAAAATCAACAACCAGACACTGCTGTTAATTCTCATTTTGATGTCTAACACTTATTACAAGCTGTCTGTTAGAAAAGCCACGTATGCTTTAGTGACTGCTGTCAAAGAAGCACAAAGTAGGAAGCACATGTCAATTCATGCTGTACAAAAACTCACTGAGAGCTGCAGAAAGGAGGTGAATCAGGAGCAAAGAATTTGTTTTGGTTAAGGCTACAGACTTATATCCCAAAATGCCAGCATGTGCTGACCTAAATGCAAGTTTATCAGCAAATTCAGCAGGTGGGGCAACATTTGTATTTGGGAGGTGCATTTTTACACGCAGCTGGGGAGTTTTAAGAAAAAGTTCAAATTTTATGGCGACTGGACGATTTTTCTCTAAAAGTTGACATCGCTCAGTTGCGCATTTCGACCACACCAACGATTTTCAAAAAAATCAGACGTGATTCTGATGATTCTGCATTTGCTTCCCCCATTGTATTTGTGATCATGGCCTTAAGTGGGGTGTAAGTACAACCAGGGAGCCACAGTAACTGGTCATCGGGTAAATCTTTACAGCTGGAGGTAATTGTAAATGATGAGATTGGCCCAGGATCATTTGGCAAAACTGTGGCACCAAAATGTCATTCGTATAGCAGTAACAAATGATTTTATCTGCATTTTGAATGAAAGTCAATTTATCATTTAAATTTGAAGGAAGCACAAAGATAGAAGGCGTTTGCAAAATATCCTTTTAAATGCAAAGCGTTTTATTTTTTTGATTTCAGTATCTGATTTAAACGTTGGCTACAAATCTTCTGATTAAAATTGTGTTTTTGACACAATTTTAACATTTTCTTGTGACAATTTTCTGATGGAGGACATACATAAAAAAAAAATAAGATAAAGATTGTATTACTGAGGCATTTCTTTTAATTCAATTTGTTGTGAATCAAGAGTAGACCAAACAAAATGCCATTTAAGAAAGCTTGTAACCGGCGGCAAGCTCCCTGCTCTGCTCCATTCCGATGCATCCCCTTGCAGACAAATAGATTCATGTGGGTCTTTGTTTTCCTCGTCTGAGCTGACTCACAACCAGACATGGATAGCTCTGATGTTGCTCACCATTTTTATTGCATCTGTAATGTTAGATTGGGGCTGTAAACCAGCTTGTGAACGTGAATAAACAGAGCACTCAGTAACAGGGAGGGGAAAGGGGGCGGGGTTGCTCTGCACAAATGAACGAACTCCTGCTGCTCTGCAGAAACTATGTCCTAGAAAACAACAGTTTAAAAAAAAACACATATATCATAATTGAAAGACCGCTGGGAACACTTTATAAATAGATCAAAAGATGATTGATTAGAGTGGGAGTTTAAAATCAGTACAGAACTTTTCTGTCAACACATTCTCTCTTAATATGAGCTGAATATTCCCCGGTAGAAAACAAAAGTTTAGTTTTCACTTCTTTATAGTTTCAGCAGAACGCTTGGCTCTGAACTTACCGTTCATCACATCATCAATCATGATTATGTATCACGGAGATCTCCTTTTTAACATGGAAATAATTAAGGGGGAGACTTTCTAAAGCCATTTGTCATGAACAAAAGGAAATCAGACCCCATGTTAATGATAGTGTTTTATAAAGGAGAACCATATGTGTATGGCATTGTGCACGTACACGATCTTATGTCAAAAAAACCACAAATCCTTATGCATCTGTCCTCAGGAGAGGAAACATAATGGATGAAGTAATACTGCCAAACCAGGGAATGCTGATTGCTTTAGGAATAGTCTGTCTGGTATGAGATCGGTGTATGTATGCTAAGCTGTGTGTGTCCTAAAGAGTCAGGTCACAGGCTAAACAGTTTACAAGAATTCTTATTCGCTTGTTACAGCAGATAAAGCCTCCTTCTGACACATCCGACTTTGGAGACTTTTTTTTCGTTTGGTTTGTGCAGACTCTTCTACTCAAGCTAAAATGGACAGATTAGCTCCAGAGAGAATCCACTTTCATGCATTTGTCTACCTGTGACACAGGCTGGGGAGCATCTCAGCATGGAGGAGGAAGTTTAAAATTAGATGTACAAGTGAGGATCATTTCGATCAGCTGTATTACACTGACTTTTCTGTGTTTTTATTAGAAATGATTAGGGAGAATGCAGCTAATCAAAGACTTCAGTAGCTGTAAAAAATACTATTTTGTCAATGATGAATGTCATGTGACCTCCTAATTTTTATTAGGCCAATCAAAAGCTGTTTTTTTATCTGAAAAAACCTGACCTTTCTGAAAATTGACCTCAAGGGTGAGGATAACAAATCAGAAAGTGAAACTTTCATAGATTTAAGGACTTAAAGACTCACTCCTATTAAAATTTTTTGTGTTTTTAACATTGTCTTCTGCCATTTTTCTGATGATGGAGGACATTTATTAAGAAAATTAATCTCAAAATTGCATTTATTTTTATATTTTTCTTTTCAAAAAGCAACAGGGATTGGGGTGAATTTCTAATAAACTACAGCTGCTCTGCAGAAACTCTATCCTAGAAGTATCCTAGAAGTTTTTCTTTATTTTAGCTAAAACGGCATAATCATAATTAAAAGACCCCTTACAGCAATTCTATAATAGATCAAAAGATGACACCTTCATTTGGTTATTCTATTGGAAATTCTACATTCATAACATGTAATAATAGAACAAAATATTTTCTTCAATTTCTTAAATATGTACTGTATATTTACAGATAAAGTCCCCATCACACTCTACTAACAGAAATACTCTCAAAAATATTTGTAAATCTTTGCATGTATGTAACCAACCCCCTTGGTTGTTAGTTATGGTCACTGTATTTTATATTAGTTCTCCTGTTGTATGCTTGCACTCTTCAATACAGTTTAAAAAAATGTCACCAGGCACACATTTTTCCCCAAATTCAAGTCCCTGATTGGTTAAAGTTCAGCCTTTTGATGTTCAAGCCGTCAAAAGTTCAACTGGTTGAATTTTCAGCACCTGTTCAATGAAGGCCGTGGAGCACAAAAACACAGAAGCCCAAAACGTGCATTCGCATTTACATAGACTTTTCATTAAAATTGCTGAGCCTGGTGTGACTTTACATTTTAATCCTAAAGTTTGTCAGACCTGTGTCTTCTGAGATCTGTATCTACATGCGTTTACTTAACAGTACAAGCTCCTAGAAGCAATGCAAGTGTTTCTTGGGGAAATGCACAACAGTTGCTGTCTGCTTCCTTCATTTTTACACTCCTGTGTGGAGGTGAAGGAGACGGCAGTCATATCACAGCAGCTGATGGCACTAGAGGGATTGCATTACTGAGCTGCTCCTTCAGGTTGCCTTAGAAACCAAACAGGGCTATTTGTTCCAATTTGCTCTGTAGCATTGAGATCAAAAAAGCTTTTAACCAATGCTAATATGCTCTTTGCATATTAGGATCGATGTTTGTTTCCACACAGTGGGGCACCTGTTCATCTCATTTACATCTATATTGTTCACTTACAGTTGTCAATGCAATGCAAGGACACTGATGCTATAAGAGGTCAGAACAGGTTTAAGGTTGAACACGTCGTGGTTTTTAACTGGGGTTTGTCATTGGTTCATGTGAAGGCTGCTCACTGGTCCCCCAACTCGTCACAGTTTAAACGCCGTTCCCGCTCCGCCCTCTCTGCTCCATTGAAAAGTTGGCGGTTTGTTTACGAGAGCGCCAGCTCTTCTTTGTGGCTCTGCGCTCAGGCTCATGAGAAGGAGGCAAACAGCGCATTGAGGACTCACCCTCCCCCCTCTTTCTCTGCTTCTCCCGTCTTTCCAGAATCGATTTGAAAAGGACAGACGGCCCTCTCAGCCCCGTCCCTACACCCCAGTGATGCTTAGCTGGTGAGTACGCTTTAATCTTTTTGCATTCAGGACTTTCATGCTGCTTTTATGTATTTCATGGAATGGTTTCTTTTCTTCTTTTCTACCTGCATTTCTGAAAAAAACCCTCTTTTGCTGTTCGCTCAACTTTTCTCCTTGTTTGTCCAAGTTTGCTAGCAACCAGCAGAGTTGTGTCTGCTTCCATGCATGTGGTTGTCACTCACAGTCTGAAAGGTGCCTTTTTTTTCTCCAAATTCCCCAAATCTCAGCAGTCTTTGTAGTTAATTAATGTTCTCTCTCTGCTTAATTGACAATGGACAAAGTAATAAGCTGTGTTCACCCAGGCATGTGTGATGCGTTCAAAAACACGCTTTTAGCATACAGTGTTCACACAGGTCTGTCACTATTCGATACTAGCGCATGTACTTACAGGTGGAAGAGACTCGGTGCGAAATGTTGAAGTGATACAAATCTGGTGAATCTTTCTCCAGGTTTTTATTTTAATAACTCTATTCCGATATATGAAGACTTGCTGTCATAGAATTCTAGCAGAAACTATTAATTTCTCCTCCATGATTGATTTTCAAACCGTTGGCATTTCCGGGTTTTGAAAAAGACGGTACGCATATGTCACTACCAAGTTTGAGTTCCTGATTGGTCAAACTGCATCCTGGTTTAACTTTCAACGCAAAATGCAGCCAACGGACTAACTAGCTTGAGTGAGTGTGATGCTACATGAGGGGGACCTGGTAGGAGACAAGATGGCGGCTAAAAATCATTACCAAGAAGGAAGTCCAGAACCGAAAAATCATTTTGGTCAAAAAAGACAAATATATTCGGCGAACCTCACAGTTACATTTTTTGCTTTTTAAGCTTTGAACCTTTACTACCTCAAGTGTTTCAGTCAAATTATTGCTTATTTGTAACTTGTAGAATTTTGACAAAGTATATTTTTATGGAAAGTAAAATATTTAAAGTTATTTCAGGTTTAAATTGATTTATTTTGGAATAATATCCCTGCCTGTTTTTATTCATAGTAAAGGTAAAAAAAATACAATTTTAAATCTTTATGGTGTTCCAACAAATGTTTCTCCTGTTCGGCCCACAACTTAAGTGTGTTTTGGATTTTGGCCCCTTGTGGGACTCAATTTGACACCCCTGCCTCACAGGATCAACGTTAAGTAGCTGATCTGCATAGAAAAGTGGTTTAGCGCTGGTAAGCAACACTTAAAAGCAGTTTTTCACCAATATGCAACACAATACTAATATAAAGCGTTATATTTCAGCACAAAGCCACTTTAGATAGCGCTTATAGAAAACATAAAGGGTTGAAGCTAACTGCGGTCAACTGGTCTGGAGCTAAAGCTCCAATGTAAAAGTCTAAACAGTTTTACAAATCTGAAAACTTAGAACAGTTGTGTGAATTTTGAGTGAGAACGTGCATTTACACTGTTTTTTTCATTGGAAGTGGTCTGAACCCGGTGTGAATGTAGCACCTTCAGAAAAAAATAGCGGAATTTAAACGAGTAAAAGAATTCCACATAGGTCATAATGGTAAGTATTTCCTTTATTAATCTCTATCTCATATCTACCTGTAGCTCCGCGAGTGTGTGAGGGTATGTGTGTGTGTGTGTGTGAGACACTGAATCGCTCCAGCTGCAGACAGCCTTGGGCTTAATTGACACGACACAGTGAAATCATTATTCATGGGACACGAGAGCACACTCGCTTTGTGAAATCACCTGCACCAGAAGAGACTGGAACCAATGAACAAATCAGTGATTTTTAAATGCTGGGTAATTGAACTGCAACAGCATTAGCAAAACAGACATAATTACACTGGCAGCAGCTGAGGTTTCCATTAGTTTTTAAGATTGCTTGAGATATTTTAGTCTTTTGTGCCAAATTTGAAGGTAATTCGGGTTGGTTTGGTAAATAGGGGTGGGCATATTTGTAATTACTTATTTGACCTTTGTTAAAAACGTGGGCAGAAGAACTTTTTTACATTTTCTTTTCCTTTGACAGACTTGCAAAAAATGAGCCTTTAATGGCTTGCAGTTACTATTGTGACTTTTTCCTTCACAGGGACGCAAAAAAGTCAAATTTAAACCTTAAATTTGCCTTGAAAAATAGTAGTTTGTTGCATTTTCTAAAGTTTCTAAGGAATTCTTGATAGTTTACCATACATTGTAGACAAAGGGTGCTGTAACTTTTTGCAAAGAGGGACAGATTTTGTGTCGTGAAAATGTTTGAGAGTCAAAAATATATTCACCTGTAGCCATGCCCATGTGCTTTTCTGTGCACTGTCAAATAAACCTGCACCTTTCTCACTTAGTTCTCTTGTAATGCTTTTTTTGCAGGTTTAATGGGAATTTTTATCATCAAAATATATAATTAAAATAATTTAGGATTTGTTTGGATTTGCAATTGATTGACTTCAAATAGATATCCATCTACACATAGATATATCAAACTTTTGATGATTGGTCAGTATTTATTTGGGAAAAAAATAATTAGATGCTTATCCATATATCTGCATCCACATTCCAATATTATTACTCCTAATCATGAACAGACATACATGTATTTGTGCTACTAGATATAACACATGAAACACTGAATCCATTAAACGAGAATTTTGTCGAAAACTGTGTAATTAATTGCTTGAAAAGGAGTTGGAATAAGCAAATCTCTGTAATTCCACCCCTATTTTCTTGCTTGATTACAGCATTCCCTCGAGTATTCCGGTGTCTTTATTCGCAGTTTCACGTGTCTCTCACGTATTTCACGTGACTCTTCCCGTTTGTCACAAAATCTCAAACAACTCAAGACACTTAAATGAAATTTTTGCATCCGAAGGAGGTTTTGCGCTGTAGGATTTCCCCACTCGATACGCAGCGGAGCCCCCTCCGGAGCGGAGTTCTCCGTATTCGCGGATTAGGCGTATTTGCAGATGTCTCCGGTCCCTAACCCCCACAAATGAGGGGGGAATACTGTATTTTATTTATATTCCTTACATATTTATCATATGTAAAGATCTACTTTTGTTGAAATTGTTTAGATAATTTGAACTTGGTCTATTTAAAGAAGCTGTCCAGGAACCAAAGCACTGAGTGGGTGGGATTTCTATGTGTATTTTTAAAATTGTTCATGATAGGTAACTCAATGTATTTGTATTAAGGGGAAATGTTCCATTTTGTTACAATGAAAATAATCAACTATAATCATAATAAAATAATAAAAAAAATTGTGTTATTTTATATCTAGCCATACAAATATCATTAATTAAGAAAATCTTTAAAAGAGTTAGCTCTATTAATACACAAACAGGCAGAAATGTGATCAAAATAACTTTTATTTACATAAATGTATTGGCATTGATAGTTATCAGTTGTTTAGATACAACTGATGATACCAAAAAAGAAGATATGTTTTTAATTCTTTTTAGTGATGCAAAAAACAACACATATGATTAATCTTTACTCTATTACAGAAAGTCTGGAGCTTTTAGCACCGTTCTCATCCACTACTGTCTCCAAATCATTTCCCTGAAGAGCATCCGTGGCATTTGCTGGAGCTCCGTTGTTGCTCTCCTCTGGTGCAGCAGCCGCTTCCCTCTCACTATTCAATTGAATTTGTGGCCTAAATATCTTCTTCTTAAATGTGTCATTGGAGTAGAGCAGCAGCGCTCCATCTCTGGCTGCTTTGAAGAAGTTCCCCTGTGTTTGCGTTGGCTCGCCTCGACTCCTCTGGGAGGAGGATCAGGAGACTCTGGTCGCGGTTGGCACATTTTCTCCTCCAGCCCCACAGTTGTTTGCTGATATTTGGTTTGGGATGACAATAAGCCGGAAGAAAACAAGTTCCTTTCAGACCAATAAAACAGAATAAAAGGAAGAGTGAAATAGAAAAAAAAACCCCAAAAAAAGCAGAGTGAGGGGGACTCATCTCTGGACAGGGATTCTCTGTGGGGCTTTCTGTTTTGTGGCCTCTAGAGCCGAATTAAGGGAGCGTCATTATCCCTGGCAAATTACCACGCTGCCTTTGTGGTCCAGCCACGGTTCATCAGGGTGTGTTGAAACGTGGCGGATCTGTGCCCGTTCGGCTTCCAAAAAGAGGGCCTGCTGGAGGAGCCTTGGCCTGTCTCACAGAAGAGGCATTCACACCAGGAGGTGCGCGGCGACACTGATAGTAGCGATGGGGAGATTTTCCAGCGATGGGAAGAATTTTGGCAGCACAATAAAAGTTTCAGGAGCAAAAGTTGACGCCTTGCACATGCCAGCTGGTGATGACACTGGACTGCAGTTTGTTTTGGTTTTGTTGTGGAAATGATTAAAAAAACTTGACACCTTCATGGAATTAGATATCTTTTTGGGATTTGGTCCCGTCTGACAGTGGATTATTGACCATTATTTCTACATCAAAAACAACAACTTACAGGTTTTTCAGTTCGGGAGCAACCCCTCCCCCACTTCCCATCATCCATCTGTTTACACAACTGCCTTTTTTCATATGCTAAATCAAATAAATACTCAGAAATGTAACTTTGAGCTTAATTTTCTTCATTTTTGTGTTCTCCATCATGAGAAAAATGCCACAAGAACATGTTAAAAACACCAAAAACAACATTTTCACTGAAAATTGGGATTTGTTTCTCTAGTAAATTGAGAATGAGGAAAAAAATGCACATAAAAAGCCAAAATTAGAGCTCATTTGTTAAAATTCCTCAAACTTAGTGGAAGATAAGAGACAGTGAAATGTAGTTCCAGATCTCATATGTGATCTATAGTCAATGCAGCAAAACTGAACTATAACTGAAACCTTATGGGTCAAAACACTGTAATGTACCTATCAAGCTTCCTAGTTTTTTTGTCGTCTGAAAGGAAAAAGTATTTAGAATTTTTCTTAAAATATGAATCTTTCAGATTGCTAAAAGTTTTAGACCAATCTTTTCATGGCAATCCTCAATTTCTTCATTGATTCAAAATGAAGTGGAGCTTCCTCTAAAGACCAAGTTATAGTGGATACAGAATCTTTAGAAGAAGTGTAATGTTAGACTTCTGACTGAATATAAATACCCTTTACTCATCAGGGATGTCTGGAATTTCTTCAGCTGAAATTTTGGAGATGCACTATTGACATTTAGAGGTTTCTCTCTCTAAGTTGATTCTGTTAAAGGTTTTATTTAATCAAAAAAAGCTAATTATAACACAAACATGTAGATCAGGTTTGGAACAAGTGGAGTTCATCTACTAGGCTTGAATTGTTTTTTTTATTTTTTATTTTTTGTCAAACTCAAACACAACATCTGAGCTTTTTTAAAAAGGTGATGTTCATCTCCTGGTGTGTGGAATACTTTGCCTTTATTTATTAGCTAATCAACTGCTAGCTTACATTCCTATGCTTGATAGGTGGTGGGGGAGTTCATTTTAGTCCAGCATTGTTTCCTGGTATTTTATGAAGCCAATCTCTCTGCTGGAGCAGAAGAAAGAAGGGAGGAGCCTTTTGTCCAGAGGCCACGGCAGAAACCCTGAGCTCGTAAATCCTATGCTGATCTTTGGATCATTAAGCTGTGAGCTCCGAGTCCTTTGGTTCTTTATCACCAGGCCTGGATCCCAGGCCATAATGGAGGCTAACTGGCTAATGATTAGCTGTCTTGCATGGACTGGAGGACCGACTGTTGATGCTGCCAGAGTGAATGAGAACAGTTATTGAGAACATATCAATCCTGCTTCTATTTGTGTTTGTTTCACTTCCCCTCTTAGTCTTAATGACTGTTCACAAAGGCAGGTTTATGAAATTGACACTTTTTTGCCATAAAATATTAAAATAGCTAAAAAATATGTAGTTAGATTAAAATTGAATCTTCTCTAAACTTGAGATCTGATTAGGTTTTGTGATCTATAAAAGTACAGCCTAAAAACACAATTTTCATTGCATACTAGCATGTCTGCAACTGTATGAAAAAATATATATTTAAAGTTCTACCAGCCCCAACTGACTCAAACTGCAATCACGTATCAAAAGTCTCCCGTTAGGCTTTTAACTTGATGAGAACTACTTTTTCTGTCACCACTTTCACTCCCTCCAATAAGGACTCCTGGCTTAAACTCGCTGTTTGCCGCTTCGTCATTCAACAAGGATTAGTGGCACTGTGTGTTTTCTAATTATAGAACTGCACTGTGCACTCCGCTCCTCTTGGAGGGTCAGATCTAGCCCACTAGGCTCTCAGCCATTAGCTTATTCACAAGATCTCCTAAATACTTTTTTTTTTTTGCATGTACATTCCCAGCTCTTTTTTCCCCTGTCTCCCTTTGTTTATTTGTCTTTTCATCAGTTCATGCCCGTTGAGGTTCGTCATTTATTAAGTTCACAACTGGGATGTTTCATCTGGATAAAATAAAAGTCAATGAGGTAACTGTCAAAATGAATCACATCTTACATCAAGGAGGAAATGGAGAAAGGCCTGAAAGACAAAGACAGTGGTTCTTTTTTTCCCACCAACTCAATAAATCATTCCCTTTTCACATCTTTTTTACATCCTTTTCATTCTTGGCCAACAATAGGTTTGATTAACCCCTCTGAGAAAGCTTATTAGCCATTTCCATCACAAAAGTGTTTGTAGTCACTCGGGTTGGGAGCGCCTGAGGCAAACAAGCGGACGTTAAAGGAATAAATTGTGTGCTGAAAGACAAAAATAAAATAAATTGTGTCTCAATCAAAGCTTGTGTCTGTGGCCAGATGTGTTTCCTTCTTTGCTATTGTCAGCAGCGGCTTTCTGATTGCTTTGTCCAGGAGTGTAGCCAAGCAAGTATTAAAAATCCGATGGTTCCGAATTTGTTAAAGATGAAGTGCGCTGCAGCTGGAGCGCCTGAATTAAACATGTATGACTTTACTTTGTGCTCATTTTTGTAGGAATATCCCCTGAAATAGGTTCATTACATTCTTAAATCAGGCCACACAATTATGGCAGAGTTGGAATTAGTGTGTCTTAGTTTCCATTAGTCGTTGGATTAGTGTGTGAGGATTATAATCTCTGGAATAACCTCAACTAATTCCTAGATAGAAATATGAAATGGGAACGTTTCTTGGAAATGGGGCACAAACATTTGGCATAACTTTGATTATCTCGGTCTCAGTCTTTTTACCAAATCCATACATGTAAATGAGAAATTTTACGTGACAGATATTTTTTGAAAATTATGCACTTTAGCCAGAGAGAAATGAGGCAGATAAAACCCACTTGAGTCAATATTTGAAGCATTGAGGCATGTTTTTACACAACCTGTTTGTAAACCCAGGTAACACGATATAATAGATTGGAAAACTAAAATGAATGTAATTTGAAACATAAGTTGATTGCAAAATCAAACCATTTTCACACTATTGTCTGCTACGCTTGCAAATATGTGATTCAACAGTAGTAAAATCTACTAAGTCTGCACGTTTTTGAAAAATTTTACAAAACAATTTTTATAGACCCACTCCAAAGAAAATAAAGTTTTTTATGTTTTTAACATGTTCTTGTGGCATTTTTCCTATGATTGAAGACATATATATATAAAGAAAATTAAGCTTCAAATTTTAATAATTTTTTTTGTTTAATTGTAAATCAGGAGCAGACAAAAAAATGTTGACGTAGAATCTACAGCAAGCCACATGCACCATTCTGATGCATACACTTGATTACACTAGATCCATGTACGTCTTTGTGTTTCTCATCTAAGCTGGCATGTTGGTCCAAACTGTACAGCTGGATAGCTCTAATATTGGTCACCGTTTTTGTTGCACCGCTAATTTTAGCTTGGGGTTGTGAGCTAGTGTGTTAACAGGATGTTAACAGATGGATGTCGGGAAGTAAAAGCAGGCTCAGAGGCAAATTGGTGATGAACTCCCGCTGCCCTGAAGAGACTATGTCTTAGAAAACGACAAAGATTTTTTTTTATTTTAGCTAAAAATGGCAAAACGCTAAATAAAAGACCACTGGAAACACGTTCAGAATAGAACAAAAGATGATCGGACTAAGTGTTAACACACCCATCTGATTCAAAAACATCATTCTTAGATATATGACGAAGAATCACTATGATATTGTTTTATGGGAATAACACAACACACATTAACATTAGGGGTGTGCCAAAATATC
>NC_050532.1:7684348-7715327 GCF_002922805.2 Oryzias melastigma | reverse complement strand
TACCCAGTGATTCCCAGCCCTAATTAACATTTCTATGCAGTGTTTATAGTCAAAGCTAAATTGATCAGCATAAGTTACGATTACCATGGGCTGTGCAGTCATGGTTAGTAGTATTTAGCACTCTTGCCTCAGAAGGGCCTGGTTCTGGTCCTTTCTTTGTAGAGTTTGCATGTTCACCCGTGCACGTGTGGATTTTCTCCGGGCATTCCACCTTTCTCCTAAAGTCCAAAATCTGCTCCATAAATCAAAGTTGGTTCAAAGTCAATTCTAGATGTGAATATAAGTGTGTGATTGTTTGGCGCTGCAATCGACCATTAACCAGTCCAGGGTATACCCCTCTTTTGCCCAACTGTAGATGGGATAGGCTCGAGCAACCTTGAGCCCCCCCCGGGGGGAATTCTGCATGTTTAGAAAATTTATAATAACAGAATTTATGATACATTTCTGAGACATAGCTCACAGAAGATTTTTACATTTTCACGTTTATTATTAGATATTTCATAAACAGTGTTCCAGCACTCACACTGCAATCTTGAATCCCCTTGGGGAAACTAACAGGGATTAAATGAAAAAGCATGTAAAATGTGCAGGTGGCGAATGAGGTTATTGTAGCGTCATTTATAAACACAAAATGCACAGGTGTGTGCACCAAATATGGGATTTCCTCTGCTCAGCTTTTTTAATAAATCAATTGTTAACAGTGTCAGTAGCTCTCTATTCCAGTTATTTCTATAGGTGAGAATTACACAGAAATATTAAGATATAATATTAGATATCTTGTATTCTCATAGCTAAAGGTTTCCTGTGTGTTGCCTCACACTAATATTTGTAGGCGGCGTTGATGAATAGTGTTATTAGTTCTGTTCTCTGTGAACATTAAAGTCACTCATGCAAACTCACGATTCTTACCTAGAAACGTGAATATATTTGGAGAAATATAACAAGTGACTGTTTCATAATTTCAGTAGAAATTTACACGCATAATCAGTAGTTGTGTTTATTCATGCTCCTAAAAATGCATAAGATGTTTTGATACGATCAAGATGTGATGAGTCTACAAGTCTTGTCAAAGAAAATGCTAATTTACAGAGCTAATGAGAAAAGCGTGTAGAAATGACGACGTTGTTTTAGAGCACTAACAAAAAAAATCCACTTTCATTTTTTTTCAAGTGATCATGTTCCAGCAGCAGCGGCGCAGCCTTTCCCTAGAGATTCTTGAGGATCTGTTTTAAGAGTTTTTGAGGACATGACGGCAGTAAACAATGCCACCATTGATCAGTCTCGTTTTCATCGCCAAACTTGTTGGCGTAACGCCAGGGTCATGCATCAAGAAGACCATAATGAGAAGTTGTGTTGTGAGACCACATGGCAATTAAAGTGGAATACAAGATGTTTTTTTTATAATCACAACACAATGGGTTTAATTACAGCCGCGTGTTTCGCGAAGCAGCAGTAATGCAAATGGTGGCAGGCATGATTGTCTGCCTTTTGTTTGTGCCTCCATGAGTCTTTGCTCTCTGGACTGTAATCAATGTTTGAAAGGGCATCGTGATGGTGAAACTGATCCCATGCCCCGTTTCCTTTTATAAATGGGACAAAGTGCCCACTTGGGCTTTATCATTCTTCCTTCAGTGATTTGTTCTTGTCAGAGTTAAAAAAATAAAAATATACTGACATTCAGATTGCACTTTAATGACAATACTTTAGGACGTGCTGAGGCTTTTCTTATAGTGGTCAGTCCAGTACGGTACCGGTTTGCAGCCCGGAGGTTGGGGAGTCTTGATTTCATTGGGGACACCCAAAAGGTCCATATAGACGAGGAGGGTTTCTTAACCATGTGTAAAAATGTGACGACTCCAGAATGGGAATGTGTTGGTCACTTTCCTTTAGGGGGCACCTCTAATTTTTTCCTGACACAACCTGTATTTTATCTGGACTGGAGACCGTCACAGAGATCGAGATTCTGGGTTACATACTTCTTGATTAACTCTACTGAGAAAGGGACAATGCATATTAATAAACATTAAAAAACATGTAAATATGTCAGATTATAGCTGCAGGTTGATTTCCATCTAGAGTCCCTTTGCAGGTTGATGTTAAAAAAAATAAAGCAGAGTTAAGAGATAGACAGTACACAATACGTTTTTCAATGATAGATACTTTCATTCTTATCTACTATTGAGGTCGTTTTCACGTTGTGTGCGTGAACAGGGTTTTATTTGTTTTGTTTGGTGAATTTAGAAAAATGAAACAGGACATTTTCCTCTGTGACAGAGTTTATCTGAAATAGCTGTTTGAAGCAGCCTGGGGTCACAATTCAAATATGGTTAACAAGATCATTTTGAGAGGAGCTCATATATTTTGGCAGGAAAAAAACAAAACAAGTAAAAAAAGAAAAAAAAAAAACGACAAGATCCCTTGTTATACAAGTTTGGATATCCATATTAGTAAAGTCTTAATCTAATCATCTTTTGAGCTATTTTAAAAAGTATTTCCAGTGGTTCTTTAATAATGATTATGCCTTTTTTTTGCCAAAAAAAGAGTAGCAGTAGTTTATTAGAAATTTATCTCTGAGTTGTGGGCAGGACTGTTGAGACAGAGCAACCCCGCCCCCTTTCCCCTCCCCGTTGCTGATAGCTCAGAGGAGGGAGCTTGTGTATGTGCTCAAAATAAAGCCATAAAGATTACGCAAAATAAAAAAATGTAGGTTCAAGAATGTGTTAAAAGGGCAGGCCGTAGACTATAACTTTTGTAACCTTAAACTACGCCCAATTTATGAAAGCATGCACTTGCCTATACTCCACTCATTGTTCTTATTCTTCTAAAAAATGTAATTAAACATTCACTACTTTTATTACTTCCTAAAATCGTAGCAATCTCCCGTTGTATTTCCCAGTTTGTAATTTGTTTTTTAAGGATTTCCCTATGCAACCAATACTATCTATATTCCTCTCTGTCATCCACCTTAAAGTCTGTGGTGGGGCGGGACAGGAGGAAGATACCTGATCTTTGATTGGATAGTTTGATTTGTGGACATCCAATCGTAAAGATGTATAAAGACAGGGACAAAGTTCGCAACTGCAACTTCAGGAGCTCACACACAGTTTTTTGCTTCATATCTGCACAAATAAAAATAAAAATTACTCGAAAAAAAACTTTGAAATTATTCCATAAATGCACATGTTTTTTACTGGCATACAGATCCATTTTTACACATTTGCAAACCTACATGTAGTTGCAGTTGCAAATCTTTATGTCCTTATTTTAAGCCCATAGTTGTGCCTCACTTAGGGTACTTTCTACATCACAAAAAACTCTTTTGGTTAAATAATTTTAATGGAGAAATACTCAGAAGTTCAGTTTTAATCTTAATTTTCTTTTTTAAAGTCCTCTGTCATCAGAAAAATGCAACAAAAACACATTAAAAACACACATTTTCATCATGGTGGCTCAACAAGAATACAAATATGAAAAATACATTTTTAAATTAAAGCATCACTTGGTTTAAGCTTTAAATATATTTGTTTAAAAAAGCATGAGCCTTCTTAATTCTATCTGAATATGTTCCCACAGTAATAATAAATCGCAAGCTCTATAAAAATGCATTTTCTTCCTGCAGTTTGTGATCCATTCATGTCATGACAAGCGAAGCTCGTGCCCATGTTTACAGAGTGAAGATAAACACAGAGGCAGAATTGAAATGAGCTCCAGATCCATCTGAGAGTGTCAGATTTAGTTATTTCACATGGAAATAGGTAGTAATCACAAATTTCCCTAAAAGGCAGCGTAATGAGTTGTATTGGGAGTGTTTGTGGGAGGGTTGCTGTGAGGGAAGCCAGGAGTGAAGCTTGTTATAACACAGATCAGGCTAATTAAGTACAAGATGGCAGAGTTTGGTTTTCCTCCGGCGGTTCAGCGGCTGACCTGTTGCATCCGTTTTGTCTGCAAAGCAGAGTCTGAGGAGACTTGTTAAGAAGCAAAGAGCTGCTCTTTCGGGCTGATGCATCACCAGAGATTGATTTTTCTTTTGGCGAGCGAAAAGAGCTGCACACAAACGCAGCACTGTACCCCTGAAAGCCTCAGCTCCAGGTCCTATCAGACCCACATTGCGTCTTTATTCGAACACCACGTGCAGTTTGAGGCTTCGTGTGAGATATTGCTCGTTTTCTTTGTTGTTCTATAACCTTTAACAACAACAAAACATTAATTCTCCTGTCAATTTTTTATTTTTTTCCCATTTCAGAATCACAAAGACACTCTGCGTTTTTATCTTTGCCTGTTTGTGAGTTTTTATTGAAGTTTTGTAGACAATCCCCATGCAGCACAATGGTAGAGAGTGATGAATGGACACAGCTGAAATCCAATAAAAAGGCTTTGGTGAGAACAGCAGCACTTACACTCTCCCCCCTCTGTCTCTTTCAACCTCACTCCATCACACATGCTCGATGGCTCATCAAGCAGCACGGCTCTGAATCTGCCATTTTTTTTCCTCAGCATCGCCGAGCGCTCTAATCAACGGGGGAGGCACATTGCAGGCCTTTAATTGAGCACCACCTGTGTGGCCTGTCTTGCCAAGTCTGCGCTTCAAGTCTGGGGCGGGCTCGCTGCAGCAGTTGGTGTTCATTTGTGCGTCCGCATCAGTTGTCCGTCGGTGTCTCGGCGGTGCGTGACCTTTGAGCGCTGAGAGACCGCTGCACTGCTGCAGACCACTGGAACGCAGCATAAATGCAATAAGCCTGCACTTCATTACCTGCACGCAGGACTTGGATTAGATTCTTGTGTCGCTGCCAGGCACTGTCTGTTCTTTTTACAGTTTAAAGATTAACTTGAAGAAAAACAGAAACAAACCTGTGCTGCCCCTTGGGGTATTTATGTTCCACAATAAAAGACTTTACAGCGTGCAATGAAATGATCTCACCCGCTTATCTTTGGAGCTGATTTCCAAAACTTATTGTTTACTAATTTAATCATTTTTTTAATGGCAGTTAGAATAGAGTTTGTTATTTATATGCATCCTGCTGGTGGGAAACAATCTAAACCCAAGTGTTGCCAAACAACCACACAATGAAACATTTAGCTAAATTTTATGTACCATTTAAATTAACAGTTTTGCTCAATTGTGATAAAAATAAACTAATAATTGTTATACAGAAAGCTGAAAATCCTTCATAGGGTTAACATTTTGAAATGATGATATCAGTAATGATGATTTCCAGCTTTTTATTTTGTTATTTTTAAAGTTTTTATTCAAATAAACTCTAAGGGTTGCACTGGAAAACACCTTTTAACAATGTATTAAAATGTAATAATGTATTAATAAATATTTTGACTTGTGATGTTGGAAAAATACATTTTAACAACATCACAAGTCAAAATCTGTAATAATATTGCAAAAATATATAAAAAAAGGGTAAAAAAATCAAGACTAACCTTGTTTTTTTTTGCCTAAGCTCATTCGTTTTATTGTATTTCTTTTCAAGTTTAATCATTTTTGCTATCAGTTTAATACTGACATCCATCCATCCTTAGCATTAAATACATAATATTTTTTATTCACATTTAAACAAGATTTCTTGGCTTCTAGTTCACAGTATTTTATAAGTAAACTAGATGACCTGTAATGAACAACTCTTCAGTTTTCTGGTTTAAAATGGGAAATTTTCCGAAACCACCAGCATAGTTTAAAAAAAAAATTTTGTATATATATATATATATATATATATATATATATTTTTTTTTAGGATCTAATGAAGAAAAACAAGCAAATATGAAAATGTTACTGTTTTTAATTTCACCTGCAATACCCCCAAGTTTTATATTCTAACTGGTGGTCACAGTTTTAATTATTCACTTTTTTCTCATTTCAAATAGACTGTAAACAGAAACTATTAAATTTAGGAAGCAACAACAGCCGTGTGTTTGAAAGGGATTTGAATCTTTCATTGGATGAAAGATGCAGTACCTCATTTGGGGTATCATGCATGTGTGCCCCGAGGGCATGAGTTAATACTCAGACCTCTGGGGGCAGAAGTCCCTCTTTCTTTGTATCTACTGGTTTAAGGAAAGATGTGCTGCCCATGCAGGTGAAGAGTTGAATTAGCTACAATGTAGAATGATGCATTTGCTGTTTACCTTCAGCTCTTACAGAACAAGGATGATGGAGTGCGATAAAGGTTACCATGACCTTCATTCTTGAGTAGTGAAACAAAACAGCTTGGAAAAGAAAACCATTAAGACCCATTATGTATTTGCTGCACAACATTAGCTCAGGTCTCCACAATGAGGACCTCCTCTGACCTTCTTTAAAAACACGTTTGAGTTTTCCTTTGAGTTTTTGCTTCCTGAACACTTTTTTCCCTATGAAATCTTTCAAATCTTTCAGTTTAGTGTCATAGAGTTTATAGTTTTTATTAGTGTTTTCTGCCCTAGTCCCAATAAAAAGACAAGAGGGCAAATTACTCTTCAACGGGGACATCGTATATTACAGCTCTTTGCCTATGTGACATTAACAGAATTTAGGCAGAGATCTCATTCATGAGAAGACATTTTCTAACACTCGAAGTTAGCATTCATTTCTATTATATTTGTCGCTAATATCAAGATCAACCAATTCCAATAGTAAAAAGAGAGATTAACATTTAGGTCTGCAGACAGAATTTTATTCCTGACCAGTGATTCTCCAAAATTGCTTTACTTTTGAACCGGACCAGAACCAGTGTCAGAGTACCAGCACTAGTTCACACTGTGCTCGTGATTTTTAAGTCATTTGTGAATTATCTTCATGATTAACCAAGATAATAGATTTCTATTTGATGAATATTGATTGATTTATTTAAATCAACCAGAAGTTTGTTTTAATTTAGATTTATCACGTCTAAGGTTTTCTAGTCCTCACATATTCCAGTGTACACTTCAACATAAATGCTAATTCATACGTGCCCCTCTCTGCTTTGAGACTCCGACTGCTGTGAAAGGAGCCGGCCTTTGCGTTGATCAACCATGCACTCAGATTATGCCGTCTTCGATGTTCCCATGTGCGCCACGGTGTCAATTAAACCCGAGCTCTGCTGTGCTTCAGCGGGCTAATGGGGCTGCATGGAAGCAGAGTATCTATAATAGAATTAATAATGAGATACGCTTGAATGAGGGGCTCAGTCATCATTAGAATCACTCATGTCTTCAATGCCCCTCGCTTTCAGAACAAAACAAATCACGCATAAAGCTGGACAAAACCCAAAGCCCAGTGATAAAAGTTTTATGTTTTAAGGTACATTAATTCTGTTCAGTTCAAGTCTCACTTCCTAGTAATTAAAGCTTGTTGGTGTGTTGGTTAAGAAGGGTGTGCAGGTGTTAATTTACAATTCAGCTCCATCAGTATGGAGAGGAGGTGAACATTTGAGGAGAAGGGAATTTCATTCAGGCTTTTCTCTCTGCCCCTTGTCTCAAGAAATAACAAAAAAATGAGCAAAGCTGCAAGAAAAGAGAAATCTTCACATGGGGGAGACAATTTTTAGTTATTAAATTTACACTTTTTCATAAAAATAACTGGAAGTCATTGGCTGTGAACTCCAATAACCTCACAAAAACCTATAGTGTCTTTATTGTTGGTTTTTCGGTCCTCTAATTCTTTTTTTCTCTTTTTCTTCCTGGTTGCACATGAAAGATCATTGCTGTTCTGTCAGCTACAGTGACAGCAAAGAAAGGGTTGTTATTAAAGGTTATCGACAGTGCGTGGATCTGTGGTTAAAAGGAGAAACACAACAAAAATATCACAACAGCGTTAAGATACTAAAAATGAACCAGAAAATATAGATTTGAAAGTTAATCAAAATGTTATAAATAACCCCCCAAATATATATATATATAAAAAAAACAGAAATAAATACACTTTTGTAGAGATAAAAAAAATTAAAGGGCTTAAATAAAATGGAAATTTGTGATAAAACTACAAAAAAGCTATAATTAAACATTTTAATAAATATTTTAAGTTTAAACAAAAACATGCCATGATATGATTAGATAGAAAAAACATTAGTACGTCAGACAATCTACCTAACAATCATATTTGCGGAGTGTCTGTAAGTGCTATAAAGAAACTTACACAAAGTTTAGACATCAGTAGAATCTCAGAAAAACGACATGAATTTATAAAATCCCCCTTGAGTAAAAATGTAGTTCCTGCAAAAATTCCAGAATTAGAGACGAGTTGAATTTGAATGAATGCTAAAAATTGTTTTTCCTTAAATGTTGGTTGGAGTTTTGACAAAAATCAGATTGCAGAAGGCCAGTTTAAACTTTTTTAAAATGTTAAACATGTGTTGAACAAAAGTTGTACACTAGAAATGTGTGATGTCCTTCCTAAAGACGTCATCAAAAAGATGGTTTAAGGTGGAAATGAGGGATCTGTGGAGTCATTAATTATTTTTAGAAATTTTTTTCTTTGAAGATTCTTACATTTGAGTGATGCAAACTTAAGTTTCTAAAAGACATTAAAGACCCATTTTCATAAAAAAATGTGTTTTTGGTGTTTTTAATATGTTTGTGTAGCATTTTTGTCATGATGGTGAACATAGATAAAGAGAATGAATCTCAACCCATGAACCAATTGACCAAAGAAAACATTTCATATATTTTTCTGTTACTCTGATGTCACTACTTATGGGTTAAAATTATATTTCTGAGTGTTTCTTTATTAAAATTATCGTGAATCTGGAGCAGACAAAAAAATATGGAAAAAGTTTGTAATTCTGATGTACAACTTACTACCATTCTGATGCATTGTAGACGATTAGATCCATGAATGTCTTTGTTTTATTTGTCTTAGCTGGCATCTGGCTCAAAACTGTACAGTGGATAGTTCCACCATTGGTTGCCATTTTTGTTGCACTACTAATGTCAAGTTTGGATTGTGAGGGGCTGTAAGTTAGCAGGAGAGCATGTAATCAGATGGAAGATGGGAAGTGCGGGCAGGCTTACTCCACTTCAACAGTCCCACCCACAACTCAGAGGTGAATTTCTAATGATTTACTGCTGCTCTGCAAAAACTATGTTCTAGAAGATAACAAAAGTTTTTAGATTTTGGTTAAAAACAGTGTAATTGTAATTAAAAGACCACTGGGAATACTTTGAAAATAGATCAAAAGATGACTGGAGTGGGACTTTAGATGTTTTGAGTTATTCTGGACTGGCTTGCATTTAAAATAAAAATAATTTGTTCAAGTACTGTTCTAATATTTTTTTAAATCACAAAAAAAGTCATGAAATGCAGCAAAAAAAATGATGTGCTCTTTTATTGGAATCAAGTGTTATCTATAATAGATCATTATTGATATTTAAATTCAAAGGTTGACTTTCTACACCTCCAAGAAGTTTGTTTAATATTGTTTTGGAGTTTGGTTTTGGATGCCTTGAGGGTGTTTTAAAAAGAGGGCAAAAGTGATATTTGCAGGCTGGAATATGTATGTGGATTTACATAACTCTATGATTTCACACGCCGTGTTTGTATCGTTTGCATCTCTGAATGCAGCCCCCCTTCCCTCCCCACGTTCTGTTCCGGGTGAGTGCCCAGGGCAGCTTGTGGACTGGATCCAGGTAAACAGCAGGCCGGGGGCTCTCTTTGCTGCCCTGCTTCTGCCTCTGAGCACGACTGCTGCAGATGGGATCATGGCTGTGGTTCACCACTGCTAATAACACCCGCCTCCCCGGCTTTTTTGTGTCCAGGGAAAGGGCATCGCTTGTGTTACTCTCATAAACACAGCACCTCATTTTCTGTTAGACTCTATCAGCAGTGATGAAATGACACAGGAAAGTGGTGCCTGTTTGTGGTTTCCTGCATCACTCATATAATTAACCAATTGAAGGGGAATTGGTAATATGATTGGAGCCTGTAAATACAAATAGGAAAGAACCGTCTGGAGCGTTCTAACCTGTTAGGGTCTCTGTTTTTCCAATATAAATAGGCATATAATTTATCTTCATCCAATTGTAAAAGAAAAAAAAAGTTTCTTATACATTTTTTAAATATTTCTTGTCTGTAACTTTATGGAACTCCGCAAATCTGAGGGAAACTTAAAGGTTTATTTTCCCTGTGAGAAGTGTAATGATGCCAGCTTTACATATTTGGAGTCTGATCTGAAGCAGGAGAAAAGAAAATCTTATTTTTTTGCACTCCTTTTTAACAAAAACCTAGGAAATCTTGCAAAAATAATACTCCAGAAGTTAAAATGATTATCTAAATTATTGTCTCACTTTTTGTCAAAATAAAATAATTATTTTATTTAAAAAAAATCTACATGGACAGAAAGGCAGAGCATGAGAGATTTTTGTGTAAAAAAGTAATTTTTTTGTGTGTTTTGTGGATAAAATGCAGAATTTTTAAAACATATTTTTCAGCTGCTTTAAGAATAAAATGTTCATTTATACAAATGACTCATTTAGCATCAATGACACTTGAAAACAGAAAGATAATCACCACTTAAGATGCATTCTTGCAAAAAAAAAAAAAAAAACATTTCAGGACTGTATACAAGAAGAGTGCAGAACAGAATGTTTCAGAAGGTTTACTAAAGATAAAGTTCTGTTTAGATTGATGCTTTTTTCAAGGATGTAGGGCGAGGCTCAACACATTCATGTAAACACGACTGTTCATGCACTGCTCAAGTTTGCAGAGAAGGGTAGGAGGCAGCTTCTTTCATTAGCATATTCAGTTGGTGAATTCTCTAGAGAAATGTCTGTGATCATTCACAGTCCATTCAATAATTTCCAGACACGCAACAGAAAAAGAGGGAAAACGGCACGAAAACTGTGAGGATGTGAACATCTGTTGTCTCAAGTGCGTCTACTGGATCATTTCTAAACTAAAACCTTCACAACTAATGAACATTTTGTTTACAGATGCATGTTAGTTGAATGTGAGATAAAATCAAATCAGATAATATAATTGAAAAATATATTAGAAATGCTGTGGTGCAGACCAAACCGACCTGATGGAAAACTAGTGATGTTTCAAAGAACTTCAGATCTTTGCCTGTTCAGATTCCACCTGTCACAAAGAACCAGCAGGTACAACAATTTCTCAATTGGATTGTTTTTTCTCTAAAATTGAATTGCAAGTGATGCGATCAAATATGTAGATGTAATCTTGAGTCACAAAAATAGTCTAAATCCCTGTTTATATAAACTGCAAACGGTAAAAGATTGTCAATGTCTTGTCAAAATGATCACTTTTAGTATAATATTTATCTTAAACACATTTTACTGGTGTTGTCAGTTACAACCGTGCAGTTAGTTTAGTTAATGAACATGTTGCAGCCACAGACTGAGCTGTATGGTGACTGTGCACATCACCTGTTTTGCTCCCAGCATTCCTCAGAGTGGGATCTAATAAACCTGCTCATCACCTGCACTGTCTGGGTTCAGCTGTCTGTGGATTCTCTTTGGTTTCTGCTCCGCTTAATTACAGCACGATGTGTTGCATCGTCCTTGAGGTGGCAACAAATAAGTGGGATCTGTCTGAGTCTCAGCTTCATAAGGCAGAAAGCAAAAGCTGGCGGGGTGGAAATGCATGCCGTAAATGACGCACAGGCTGTTCCCGCTGTCTGGAGGTCATCTCTGCATCAGGAGGTCAGGCTGTGAAAAGTTTTTAGAGGTATGTCAACGGAAAAAAAGATGTTTCTGCGGGTTTTATTTATTTATTTTTGTGTTGATGTGTGAGCTTGTTAAGATTCCTCAGATTGTTTGTGGGATCACAACTCCTTGTTGGAACAGACAGCATCGTCTCATGTCTCAATGTCATCTTATCAGCTGTTATCAGCCCGGGCTCCATCCCTGCTATATCTGGATCTCATCATCAAGACATGTTTAAAGTATTTTGTAGAACAAACAACACACGCGAGGAAGCGAAAGCATGCGAGGTCCGGATGAAGGGGCTGAACAACAAGTGTCCTTGAAGCAGTCTGAGTAAACTCCCAGCCAAAATGAGCTTTTGTGTATTTGTATGAAAGACACAAATGTGTCTGGAAACAGCAACAAAAACTTAGAGTTGTAACAGATAACATTCTGTGAGGAATTATGGGATATGCTTTACACCATACTTATGTCAGCATGTTCTCCATATTTTCTTTTTTAAATGAGTGTTTTCAAATATCTATTTACCTAAAATGTGCCAGGGTTTACTGGTTTAGAATGCATTCTTTCACATGCTTTTAGCTTATGGTGTTCACACTTGATTTTTGCTACCTAACACAAGCGTCTGCCACAGTTGGAAAAGGCTTGGTGCAAAATGTCAAAGTGGTGCAAATCTCACCAATCTTGCTCCAGGCTGTATCTTTCACAGCTCTATTCTGATATTTGAAAGACTCTGTCATATATTTCCAGCCACAATTATTAATTTTTTTCTCCATTATCAATTTTCAAATGGAAGACGGCATCCATTCAACTCCAAGTCCCTGATTGGTCAACGTCTGACCTAGTTTAAATTTGTATGTCAACAGCCATAGAAACTTATACGAATGCAACATTTTTGAACATGAAAGCCCAAAACACACATTAATGAGCATTTACATAGACTTTCCATTGCAAGTAGACACTTGAACGCGCATTGCCGAGGGCTGTTTGAACATAGGTTCATAATATATGAGAAAATACAAAAATAATTTTTGAATTAACATATTTTTTACTAGTAAAAAAAAATCCATCACAGTCCATACATTTTTCAAAGAGTAATACACCATTCCCTTTAGGCCATTAGGTTCACTAGAGTTGCTTTGTAGCCTAAAGCAATAAATTCTGGTTGGATAAAGTTGATTGATCAGGAATCAAACCACTGACAAAAAAGAAAATTGTTTCACCAGAGGTGGCTAAGTGCATTTCAGTCTGAATTTAATTCCCCTTCCCATTAAATAATGCCCAAATATGACCTGCCTTTAAAACAAACCCCGCTTAGATCTAATTAATTCATCGTTACGAGCACAGAACTTTGAGCAAAGTAACTCCCGTCCTTCACCTCTCCATCCAAAGCCCGCCTTCTCTCCGTAACCTTTAACTGTCCAATTAACAACCTCTGCCCCGGTGTCTGGGGCGCTTCTTTTGTGACCACGTCAGATTGGAAATGTGTGGAGCAGACCTTTTGTTGGAATGGTTACTCATGTGCTCACCTTTTTGTTCTCTGTAATAGCCCATCATCTGGGCATTGTACCTTTGACCCTCTGACAAATCACTTTGGCCAAAACGAATAAGACTGAAACTTTGTCCAAGAGTGAAGATGGACTAAACTTCATATCTCCTGACCATGTACTGAGGGCTTAATATATTTTAATAAATGTTGTCGAAATAAACAAATGATTGATTAAACTGATAAAAAGTGTGACAAACAGATATTGCCTAAAGGTCAGGGGTCCCCAAATTTCAGATTTTTGGCTAATAAAAGAAGTGTAAAAATCGCAGGATAGAGTGGAATAAAAAGTCACATTCTATGAGGATGTCGATTGTATGGTCGGACTAAAAAAAAAAAAAAAAATATGTATCTCTGATAGTGGTCAGGGGGCCGGGCCAAATGTGGATCTGGGCCGTAGTTTGGGGACCCCTGTATTATATAATTTACAAAAGGGAGACTGGATGAAGGTGGAGCACATCTTTATAAATGAGGTAAATCAAAGTGTCTTTAAATTGGAATTTTCTGTAGATGTTTGAAGCTATGTACACACCGGGCATTCGTTCAAGAACGCACATTCTTTAACACATGGTGTTCACACTGGGCAAGCAGGGAGGGCCTTTTTCTTCTTTATTTTTCTACTGTTATCCGCCTCCTGCAGTTGGAAGAGACTCGGTATGAAATCCAAAGTGGTCCAAATGTCACCAATCTTGCTCCATGCGTTTTCTCTCTCAGCTCTATTCTGATAAATGAATGACTTTGTGTCATATAACTCTGACCATCAACAAACAACAATTGTTAGTTTTTGCTCAATGATTGATTTACAATCATTGGCACATTAGAGTTTTGAATGTGGAACCTCACAATCCACGTATTTATAGACATTCAATTAGAAGTGTCCACTTGAACGTGCTGTCGAAGGTGGTGTCAACATAGCTGGAGGTTTAAGGAACACAGGGATAAAGATTTTCAGGTAAAAGAAAGGATGGCATTTAGCTGTGATGACACTAAGCAGAGGGAAGAATAGAACTTTGAAAGCCTCCAACACCTTCTATACCCTCTGGTATAAAGGGCTCCATTTCAGCCTAGCACAAACTCAGACCTGAAGGAGGGGAGGACTGGTGCTGTAACAACACTGATGTTCAGCATGATTAAATATTGAACACCAAGAAGCTGAAGCCTTTTTGGCTTGTTACTGCAAGATAGTTTAATGAAAAGATAATATTTATGTTCTGAAATACTTTAGAAAAACCTCACCATCTGCTGAGGGTGTTTGCTATACTGCGATCTATATTGGTGTAACGTTGACCTTGGACAGCTCAGTACAAGGTTTTCTCTCTCAAGTGTTTTCATGTTGAAGTTTTTGTCAGTTTTTTTCTTTTTTTTAGTTTCTATTTGTTTCATCTTTAAATTGTTGAGACTTTTTTTTATACACATAGCTCCATCCATGTTTTAAATCATAGTTTTATTCACAAATTGGATGAAATGTCCAACTATTACACCAATAACAATGACAACAGCCAACGTTCGTCATTTATCATTAGTTCACAATTTGTCAAACAGCTGGTTGTCTCTATTTTAAAAATATGGCAGCACATTTATTAACCACATTTTAGCTTCTGACATACTTTAGTGCCCTATAAATTGGCTGTGCTAAAGTGTTCAACCCTTTGCGTTGGTGCCCTAACTTGAGCAGTCTGTTATTCCCAATTCCTCTTTGAAATAGCGAGGTGAATTTAAATCAATACCCGCCCGAGGGGTCCCAGTTCACACAGTGCAACAGTATCAGGCAGACGCTAAGAAATGCAGTCGATAACATCACGTTACGGTTTCTGTACGTGTGAATGAAGGTATGAGTCTCTAGCTGACAGCACCAAGTCAAATCATAATAGAGTTTCAGAGGGCCAGACACAGTGTATTATTACACACCAGGGTTGTATAGAGGGGCAGGCCGATGCAGGCGAGGGTCTTTGTAATAGGAGACAGGTGAAGTTTGAATCTCTATTTATGTGTGTGTGGGCTTTAGGCTTTCCGAGTGTGTTGTAACTGGAGTATTTGTGCACGTACAGTGGATACAACAGTGTTCAGGTGTGAGGCAACAAAGACAGAAAGATCCTGGGCTTCTTCTCCATCGCTTTGGCAGTCTTACCCTATAGTCTGAATACTGATGTTCTTGTTCCAATTCTTCTCTTTTCAGGGGTTTCAAGTCTGAACTCTGTTTTTGACTCATTATTTATTATTTTCTAAAAATATATAGCTTTTTTTCAATGAAACAAAGTGTCTGTTGTTAATGGTTTTTATTTCTGTTGCATGGGGAAACAAATAAACAACATATGATGATGTTAGGGCTCGAAGTACAAATGGAAAGTTTAATCACAAGCACGACTCGATGGTGCCTTTGATTTAGCAACCACATTTTAAATGACATAGCATGTTTGCATAAAAGAATTGGCTAAAGAGAAACAGAACATTTAAACAACTTTTCCAGCTGTCTGACATTACTGGAAGAAACCACCATGTCAACAAACAAAATATGAAAGTAAATATAAAACCCTGTTTTTTTTCTGTAATGTTTTAGAACCATTTGTATCACATTTAAATTTCTAAGACTCCTATCTCATAAACATGATCCTTAAAAATCCATTATGTAAAGTTTGGTCCATGTTTTCTCCCCTGTAGTTCATCATAATTCCACTAGAAGCAGTAAAGAGGCTTTTTCAAAATGGCTGCCTCCATGAAATATCAAAATCACTTTTGGCGGGAAAAAGTTTTGCTAACTTTCAGAACTTAACGGTGAGAATAACTAATCTATTGTAATTCAGTTTCTTAAAAGACCATTTGTTGAGTTGAAAGATGCAAACTTTAATTATTTATAATGCCATATTAAAAATATTGTCAATATTTTTGCATCCAAAACTAAAATTGTTATGATCTTAAACTCACCAAGTCGCCCCACAGGTCATAACTGACGCTATCGATATCTTATAAAAATTATATTACACACATTTTTTGTAGATTTCATCAAAAGGTTATTAATTCCAAAAAAACTGTGAATTTTCTACCAATTCTTTCATGTTGTGGGCTTCCACTTCTACCTCAAGAAATCAAGCCTGAAACTATAAAATAGAAAATAGAAAAAATAAGTCAAATAAATCTAACCTAGTTACAAATTTAACCTTGATTTTTGGAGATTGTAGACATTTTTTATGTTGGTCTGGTGTAACAGAAGTACATCTGTATGGTATTGTATGTTGATGAACAGGTGTTCATTGAATAATTGAGTTATTAGCCATCATCAAGAGAATCTTTTAGTTGTTTAAAAATGTCAGTTATTTTGCAGTGTGATTTTACGGAGCAGAATTTGATAGATGTACATGTAATTCCTTAAAATAATGAAAATGACACTGGGAATATTTATTAAAAATATGAAAATGTTCACAATAAATTCTGTTTTTAAAAAATATATATATATTCTAACTTGTGCATCAATAAGTCTTGACATATTAAGACCTTTTTTACATTTATGAATGTTTTCCTTTTGGATAACACACAGGGTTGTGTCAGGAAGGGCATTTAGCCTGAAACTCTCTCCCAAATCACCTGTACGAATCAGTGAAAGCTGATTTACTGTGGCGACCCCTGAAGGGATATGCTGAAAGGTGAACAACTTTTTTAGCAGAAAAAAAGACTACTTTGAATATGTTCCAATTTCTTTATGGGCTTAATGCTGATTTTCACAATAATACAGTGAATTGTTTCAGTGCAGCAAAGATGTACGGTACATAGAACCTGCTGTTAAACGCTCTACTCATCTTGAACTTCTCAGTCAAACTAAATCAATAAATGCTGGGTGGAACTTCATGCTATTAGCTTAATTTGAAAGCCAATTATGTAACATGAGAACGTGCTCTGAAAAGTCAAAGACATCGTTTATTAATTGAGTGTAGCGGATTGCTGATTACTGCTCACAGATTATTTGATTGTAGCTTACACCTCTGATTTAAGGGTACAAATAAAAAAGCAAAAATATTTTTCTGACTAAATTTCATTAAAAAAATAAATGCGTGAACCCATTATAATTTTTAATATTGTATTTTATTGATCATTTTTAAGATTTCACTGATTGCAGTCATTTTGATACAGGCTAATATAGAACTAGTCATTGGAACTACAGCTGAGATGAATTATAACTTTATTTTTTCCCATTTATACCAGTTTCACATATCTATCTTGGAGGTGTCTGTTGAGTTCAGTCAGTTTGTTTCCTCCATTTCTCCTGCGCTCTTCTCTCCATCTAGGCCCTTTTCTGGGTTAGCTTTGGGCAGCTGACTCTGAAAGCCTTCATCGCTGTCTGTATCCTACCTTCCATTCTTCTTGTGAGAATATTATTGGCCATTATCAGCACAGATACAGACTGACCAGGGGTGGAGTGGTGTGTGTTTACTGTAATAGATGTCAATACTTCTTCAAGGCTGCAGACCAATCAGGAGACAACGCTTGATGGCAGAGCTAAAACGTAGAAAAACTTGACAAAAGTGACATAAAATAACATAATTGAAAAACCATTTGTGAAAAACACAAAGTGGGACAAACAGAAAGGTGTGAAAAGGATGAACTGAAACCTTAAATATTAATAGACTATGGGGAAGTCAACACAAACAGAATCAGTCTAGGGAACAAAAAATGAGACAAAACACAACCAAATATAACTCTTTTTCTCTAATTTATAGTGGATCATTTTAATATATAACACGCCCTAATTACTCATTTAAATTCTGGTCTGTCATATTTTTGCCTGTTATCTGTTGGGTCTAAAGATATCACCCACAAATCCTGATTAATCAGGTTGTGGAATCTCTGCACTCCTTTCAGTCTGAGTAAATCAAACCACTTGTGTTGTGTAAATAAAACAAATCTATTTGAGCATCCTGACATAGAGTTGAGTTTTACTTTAAGGAAGTTAATTCATGCATCTGTTACATTATAGGAATGGAAATATTTTAAGCCTGAAAAACTCCTGGGTTGCTATTCTATTAATAAAACAACGGTTATGTAATAAGAGAATGTGTCAAGTACCAGTAGATACAATTATTCATAAAGATTACTATCTACTACTATTGCTGATGGAGTTTTTTTTATTATATGGACTGAATTTGCTTGATGTTCCAGGATTGAACTGCTGGTCCAAAACTTTGTGACTTTTGACCTTAAAATATTTACTTACAGATTTTACATATTTTATATTTTTGAGAAAAGTCTTTTTTTTTTCCTTTATCTCCCTGTAATGCATTTTGTATTTTACATTTTAAATACATGTTTTTCAGCTGCTTGATGTCTTGAGTTTTAGGATAATTAGTTTTAATGGAAAGCACTTTAGCTGTGTTTAAGTGCTACACAAACAAAGTTTGATTGAAGATGATTATCTTTAATTTTTCTTAGCGCCATTCTTAAAAAAAGGCTTTACACATCAGCAGTTTGAAACTCCTACAGAAGCGGAGACTCAAGATCCATGACAGTGTTGACATGTTCACATCAAAGCACTCATAACTTGATGATTTAACAGAATGACACCCTGAAGGCGCCATGAATATAGCAGGAATCCACATCAAAGTCTGGGAATGTGTAGGTTGGGATTTGGTTATAGAACCGTGTTGGAGGAATTGGAGGGTTTTTGCTGAAGGGGATGTTCTGGTGACATTTGTTAAGCTGTAATTTATCTGAAAAGACCATTTATTAAAAGCTAGATGCTTTCTCTGTGTTATTTGCTGACATTTTTTGTAGATTAGCACAGACGGAGACAGATTCCTCTGCAGTCTATAGTCACAAAAATACTGCTTTCACTCAGGTGGCTTTAATGTTCACGCTTTCTCTTTGTGTCTTCAATTTATCGGTATGAATCTCCAATAGGGAAATGCAGCATGCTTAAAAAGGTATCTCTTGTGTATTCATGCAAGTCCTTATGTCCTGAAAGCACACCTCTGAAAAGGTTTTTCTGCAGTTGACATTGATAGATGTTAGAAACTTTTAGTTTTCTTTTTCAGCACGCAACTACGCCTAATATAAAAAGATGTGTGGCTTATTAAAGTTGTGTAAAGCTACAATCTCAAAAGGAAAAAAAAGGCAGAGTGTTGAAACAGGCTTTGGTGGATCAATAGTTCCTCCCAGATGATTGGACAGCTACAGCTAAAAGTGATCGGGGAGACTGGGAGGAAGATACTTGGTGTGCCATCTGGAATGAGGAACGCAGATAAGACGACTTGGTGGCGCAATGAAGAAGAGGAGGTTTGCTATGAAAAATGGGACACTAAGAGGACAAAAGAGAGCAGACACAAGTAGAGAGAGATGCAGCACAAGATGAAGATGGAGTTGAAAGACAGGTTGGACATGAAGTAAGAGGAGTGGATCTGTACAGGTGAGCAAGGCAGAGAAACAGATGAAAGGAAACACAGCAGGTTATGGTGATCAAGAACAGGGTTGGGAATGTGTTGACAGGTTCTACAACTGTGATGGAAAGATGGAAGAACTTTGAAGAGCTAATGAATGAAGAAGAGGGTTAGAGAGGTGGCTGTTGTGGAGCCGAAAGTAGCAAAGATTAGTGAGGATGAAGTGAAGAGGTATTGAAGAGGATGAAGGGCAGTTGGTCCTGACAACATACCTGTGAAGATGAGGAAGAGTTAAGGAGAGCTGGCAGCTGAGTTTCTGACTTGACTGTTTACTGTAACAAGGTCTTGGAGAGCAAGACAGTGCCTGAAGAATGAAGGATACTTGTTCTGTTTCCTTTTTTAAGAACAAGAAGGATGTGTAGAGTTGTGGAAGAGAGGCTGAAGCTATGAGGTCAGAAAGGAGTAACAGCATGGTTTCACATCAAATTAGAGAACCACAGATGTAGTATTTGCTTTAAGAATACCTCTGAAGAAGTACAGACAAGGTCAGGAGGAGCTGCATCTAGTCTTTGTGGCTCTAGAGAAAATATATGATGGAATACCGAGAGGAGCTATGATGGAAAGTGCGTTCAAGGTTGTGGAGGGTTAGACGCCCCGTCTTTTCATGTCCTGTCTCCCATCACAGAAGTCCCACAGCTATAGAGTATCAGATCCTACTTTCTCTTAGGCACCACAAACCTTGAATCCATAACATACTTGATTTGACATGGGGCATAAATACAGACAACCTTTACCCATATCATTTGTCACCAAGCGTCTAAAATGTACTAGTTTCTTCACCCCAATGTCAGCTGTCCCTCATTCATGCTGAAGATCGCCTGTTTGAAAGAAATGCTAAGCATTAAGATGAGCTAATTGTGACCCACATATCACCGCCTGTCACGAAAAGAGAGAGAGATTATCTTCTTCATTCATTTCTGTCATTCCTCCAAGCCCATTTTTTTGTCCAGACACCCATGAGGCCTGTGTTGCCCCCTGCCTACTCGCACGTTAGTGTCATCATTAAAGAGATTGGTGGGGTTGGGCTTTTCAGTTGAATTAGACGTGGTCACTATGTCTTTTGGCTGCCCCTCGTCCCCCCACGGGATGAATGAGAAAGGTGGAACAGGATGGGAATGTGCTTCCGTGGTCTTTCCAAAAATGGGTTTTATTTTTCCTTTTTTTATTATTTTATTGGTCAAATATTAAAAATAATGGAACTGTACAATACAAAAAATGCAAGACACTGGTAAATCAAACCTATTTCAAATTCAAAAATTGAGAAAAATAAACAAAAATCACTTGTAATACTACATAGACATATTTACAGTAATGCACACTGTACACTCACATATCACATTGAATTATTTACATATAATATTTATCAAATAAAGTAATATATTTATATTATTCCACCCCTATTATCTTTGTTTATTTTTACACGTTTTTCACATAGTTTCCATGATTTGGTTCTTATCAAATTAACTGCAGATTATTCATTAAAATGGAGTGCTCATTGATTACCAAACATTCTTACATAATTTCCATAAATATTTGTATGGATCACACGTCAATTGATAGATACACCATACTCGTTAATTATCTACAAAATACACTGGTACCATATTTTCCACACTATAACACACACCTAACACCTTCATTAAAAAAAAAGAAATAAACAAAACAAATAATGTCTTCTATTAGCTTATATATGGATTAAAAGTGGTTGTTCTTAGTGATGTTAAAGCGGTTTCGAGAGGTACACAGTGCTCTATGAAAATATTTGGTTGGATGTTAATGCGAACATGCTTACATTTAGCTAAATTGGATTGTTTTTTGCATATTACTATCAAGATTGGGAGTTATAGGTATTGTGCATAGGCTAATGAGGCTAACGTGTAGCGGCGTTGGACTGTGAGTTTTTCATGCGTTATGAACAAGGTTGGGAGTTAGTTTGTTACAGTAACATTTAGTCGTGTCTGTTTTTTAACGTGTTACAGAAAAGGTTGGGAGTTACATGTATGGTAATTCAGCTAACGTGTCGCAGTGTTGAATTATATTTTTTACTAACAAATTTCAGCATTAGCGTAGTCAGAGTGATGTTTGTTTTGGTGCCATCTGTCTGGTTTATTTTTAAAAAACACAGTTGGAAATTATAGATATTGTGTATATGCTAATGAGGCTAACGTGTAGCAGTGTTGGACTGTATTTTTTTACACGTTACTAACAAGGTTCTGAGGTAGCATAGTCACAGAAACGTTTGTTTTAGCGCTATCTGTCTGGTTTTTTTTTTTACGTGTTCCGCAAACAAGGTTGGGAGTTACAGGTATTGTGAATACGCTAATGCGGCTAACATTTATCGTGTTCTGCTAACAAGTTCTAGATTTACTGTGAATGCACTTGTGCTATCTTTTGGGGTGCATTGTTGTGTTATCTATGACAAAGGTGGAGAGGATTTTATATCTGCCATGGACACCAGTGAAAATCCAAAATCATAGGATAGATAGCACAAGGTTAATAAAGTCCGACTGACAGACTTATCTGACCCTTTCTTTCGCTCAGTGCACCCTATTGATCAACTGAATGTCTTGCAGCATCTGTCGAATACACTTGCAGAAATAAATAAATTTAGCATCGACACATGTTACACATTCCCATTTTCCTTCTGAAACAGTTTTGTGTCAACCTTAACATGCTCAGAAAGGCCTATGATGATACAGAAAGGGATGGAAGGTGACATTGCACTTTGGAGTTATATCCCAGATAAACGCGTCCCGTGTGACAAAGAGCTGTGCAGCTAATATGTAGATACTTTACCCAAGAGCAGAATTGCCAGAGAGATTAAACTGATGTATGTGAAATAAGTTCTACTTCTCTATCTTCTGCCCAAAACCTGCTCAATTTATGGTCTACAGTTGGCGGCATCAATCTTGGGTTTAGTTCTTTGCGAAAATGGGTTTTATTTTTGCCCGTTATACTTCATTTCTGTGATACGTTGAATTCCTCTGAGGTTTTAGATGAGAAAGTATTGCTATTCCTCTACAATAAAAAGCTAATGATGAGCCCTGGGAGTATGTAAGAAGGCTGGGCAGGAACAACACATTTTTCATTCGCTTTAAGCTCTAGAGGGTCTTAACTTGAAATACTGCTAAAGGATACTTAACAATGATGTCTAATTACTTCAAACTAGTAAAAGAAAAAGGAAAAAAATATTTCCCATCTGGGAACCTGCTGGAGCTACACCTCTTCTGTGGTGGCCGCTGTCATAAATGCGTCTAAAAGCAACAAACATTTTTTTATGGTTGTTTTGCCCCCCTTTACCTCCTTCGGGGCATCCAGACTTCCTTCTTCATTCTCATCCAAAATGGCATAAAAAAGGCAATTTATTTACACGGTTGGGAATTTGCCCCACAGAGGAGCAGGAGCTGCTTAATCGGTGCAGTTACAGACTTTGACGAGCATGTATGAAAGGATTTAGCATTGACTTCTAATTAAAGGCACACTTCCGTCGGAATTTAAGAGGCGACAAAGGTGCGGTGAATTCTGGAAAACTCCAAGCATGTAACTGTCTCTACTGAGCAACGACAAATAGGTAGTGATAAAAGGGGGCGCGGGTTTGGAGCCGGAGTGATTAAGATTGACACATCCACTGAGTGGGCTCGCTGGTTTAAGAAAAATAATGGGATTTCAAAGCACATGATGAAAATGTATAAATAAATGTATAGATTTTTTGAATTGGAGTTTTGGCCTCTCGCCACCCTTCTTTCTTTCTTTTTCTGAGGCCTTTTTCAACATCAGCCAAAACCACTCCTTCACCGAGCATCACAGCTGGCACAGTGCAGTCGGGCAGGTAGCTCCCATCTGCTGCTCTGGCGTTGGACTTGATGATGTCAGGATTGCATACAACAGTTCATCCATGGAGACCCGATCCACAAAGCGCAGACTGCTTTGTTTTTGTGATTACATTCAATCTCGGTAGGGTTTTTGGAACCGTTACGCTCGGAGCTGGCAGAGTTTTTGTGACTTTAACACACCCTTTCACTCCTCCACCTCAGCAGTGATTGATGGTACTCTAACTTTATGTTTTCTTCTACTTCATGCCTGAGTTGCTGTTTCTTCTAAAAGCTGCCACTGGAAATTTACCACAAAAATGCTGTAGTATAATTTAGGGCTGGATTGATCAAATCAATTAATCGATTTAAGCCTAATAGGTCAATAATCGATTCATAAAAGTAGAGATTGATCTAGCACATAAAGCTTAAGTCAACTAGCTTGATGCTAACATATAATGGAATTTCCCAGAGGATGGCTAATGCTAACGCTCAGTCGACGTAAGCATACATAGCTGACTAAATGAACATCTTTATTACCTCACAGGCATGAATTTAAGATCTTTTAAGGAAATATTTTTTCAAGTAAAAATTTAATCTATTTGTTTCTGGAAATTATTATCGATACCCAGTCCTAATATAAGTAAACACATGGTTTTACAGCATTGTTAATGATTTTCCGGCTTTAAGTTGCTCTGAGTTTAGGTCGCAGATGCCAAATAATACATGATAAAAAAGATTTTAAAAATAATTTGAATTGTCCTCTAGCGGTTGTTGCTATTTATTTAAAAAAGAAAAAAACACATATAAGTCGCACCCCAAAAAATCTGATTTCTAATCTGAAAAATTTGGTTTGTATTTGAAGCAGGAAAGAAATAAAAAAGATAAATAAACTACATTTTCCTCCTCTATGTAAATAAATCTGGAGTGACTGGAGGAGGAGAGGGTTTTTGGACTGATTAGGATGGAAACATTTGCAGATAAGCTCACTTGGTTGAAATAATATGTGGTTTATGGAAACAAAATGACATTCTGGCCTCCTGCAAAGCTTCTTTGTCTGAGGTGAAGAAACAAAAACGAATCCATCAATTCACAAGAGGACAATACGGTGCACAGTGGTTTTAAATCATATGCAGTACAGTCCATGCGTGTTATTCCGGCACATAATGTAATTCACTCTTTGGTGCTTTTTTCATTGTCTGAAGCACTTCCTTTCCTCTCACCGTGTTGCATCATCCGGCAGTCTGCCACCCAGCTCCACTTGTAGAGCATGTTGATATGTGAACACAAATACACTCAACCTGGTTCCCAGCTGCTTGACTACTAACTTACCGCTCTGTTGCCATAGATACAGGTTGGCATTGGCGAGGACTTACAAAAGGCGGCATAGAAAAGGTTCGGGTTTACAGACTGCCATCTGGATTTTTTTGTGTTTGTGTCAAGGCAGCTTACCTTGCAAAAAAAAAAAGAAAAAAAAAACAAACCATATAAATATTACCATTCCCGGGAACATATGTTTTATTTTTGCAAGTTTAAAAAGAGAACATTGTTGCAGCTCTGGGCTGTTTAAAACTTGGATAATAGCATGGTAAATATTTGTAGAATTTACACTAGTTTATCTTTCGTAATTGTCTGTTTGACAAGTAAGAAACAAAACATTTTAATAAAGGCACTAGAAAGTACTTAATAATGCCAATTTTTAAAAATGAAAATACTATTTTATTTTTGTTTCCCCCACAAAGTTTGTGTTTGGTTCCTCACCGGCCAGCACAAATTTGAAGGAAACTGAACAAAAATGAAATATTCTTAGTTTTGCTTTCTTTTAGTATTGTTCATGTGAGAAATAAGGCAAAGAAATGAACTGACTGAAACCCAAACAAGGGGTGAATGGAGACATCTTCATTGTTCATGACAATCATAGTCTGTATTTCAATATCACTTTTAAACTAAATAAGTCATCCTTCAAATTCTAAATGTCAATAACGACAAACCCAAAAGTTGTGAATTATTTTCATAATTTGAAAACACATGATCTGAATGAAAACTGTTAAGTTTTGTATGACACTCAGTCTCTTATAACAACATTGACAAAAAGATGTTCCCAGAAATCTGCTAGTTCACTTCAGTCCACAACTTCTAAACAAACTTGACTACATTTGATCGACTTCCTTTATCTGTCGGAGTTATTTGCAAAAGCTCAGTGAGTCTCTGTAGAAGTAGCTGCAGGCCTCATAAAGGCAGCCCGCTCAGAGGTATAGATCGTCCCAGTTCTTTCTGAGAAACGGCGGTTAATCCTGAACCCAGCAGGATGGGAAATTGAATGGACTCCGTCAGGTGGTTTTGATTGGCCTTACGCCTCTTGTACACACACGCGTTTGCGGGCGGGCTCGCCGCACACACTGGGGAGTTGATGTTGACACACTGCAGGCATTGGTTCTGCTCACATGCTGTGACCCAAGATGGAGCAGAACCAGCTGTCCATAGCTGGGCTGTGCCACTTTTCAGAACAGATATTTATTTTTGTTTTTACTTGAATGTGGGATGAGAAACTCTTAGACTCATTGTGTAGTCTTTTTCCTTTGGAGTTTATGCCAAAGATAACTTATAAATTTAAACGTTTGCTGCTTGGATCGTTTCCTGCTGCTTATCTGGTTCTGACAGTCCGACTGCAGGCTTTGTTCTCCTGAACATAGATTTTATTTACAGTGTTTTACATGTTTGCTTTTGCACTTCTTATCTCAGTAATTTGGCCACAACAAGCAAATACTTTTAAAGCTTTCACCCAGGGTGAAAAACTTTCAATATGTTCCAAGGTGACTGTTCACAAAGAGACAACAAAGCTTTTGGTTGGAGCCAGGTAAAGTTTAATTTGAGAAGATTATTCCTTTCTTTTATTTAATTCATTTAATGTAAAACTCAAACCTTTAGGGTAGATGCATCAAATAAAGAGTTAAAGTTTTTTTTTTAATTTGTATTTTTATTTATTTTTAGAATAAAAGCACCAGTTGTTGTAGAATATCTTCATTTAGTGTGAGAAGTGCACTGAGGGAAGTGACTTACTTCATATGCTAATTTGCTGTGTACAGCAAAATCTGGTGTCAAAGCCTGCCAATGAGAGCCTCTACGTTGGGATTTTATCTGCTTATTTGATTGAAAGCAATGAGATAAACAATGCTATCAGATCCAGGAGGATCAAGAAACGACTGAGAAAGATAAAGATGTTGTGTTTTCTGTGAGTTGTGAAGGAAAAGTCAAAGTATACACAGACAAATGAGGATGATGAGACAGACAGAGAAAGATGACACAAAAATGACCTTCTATGTTTTTGACTGTCTTGACTTCAAACACTCCAAAGTGGCAGCAGTTTTACGAGAACAACTTCAACAAAAAGTCTGCCTGGCAGAGGTGGCTGGCTGCGGTATTGTCTCGGCCCATTAAACAGATAACAGTCCTGTCAGATTGTTCTGAGGTTTTAGGGTGGATAACAGACCCTAAGATGTCAGAGCAGAATGGTCTCTTCAACCAGGCTGAAATATGTAGCAAAACACAAGTTATCTCATTCATATTTAACTTTAATCTTGGGTAACCTATTTTTAGATATGTGTTATATATATGGTGATATACTTTTTACTGTTTTTTTTTTTTTTTATTATTTTAGAACCTGCAGAGTGTTGACCAGTTATTGGCAGATATACTCAATAAATCTATGTGTAGATTTTTATTTTGGAGAAATAATTAATTTTCTTTTTAATATCCTAATTTTACTTCTTTTTTGCCTTTTTAACCAAAAAAATGAAAGCGAAGAGGGAAACAGGAAACACCAAATTAAAAATCTGTTTATCACCCATTTTTGTCAATTTACATTCATGCAAAATGTTACATTTTTTCAGATTAAATATTTTTACTATTAATAGTCAATTAAACTCTTTAAAGGTGTGTAAACATTGTAATACCTTTTTTTTTAAATCAATATAGGAAGCATACAGCTCCTTTTTTGTTACTCCTCATAAATGTCATTTTTTGTGGTCTTTTTTGCAGATGACTGTTTGCTTTTGGCACATGCACATTTTTTCTCATAATCTTCACTTTTACTTCATCTTTTTGTTTACTATTTTTCTCTGAAATATTTTCTGCACAAACTTTTTTATTTTGTGAAGTTTACAATTCAATCTAATTCTACACCCCCTTGTGGATTTGGGATGTAACAGCTGGTAGCAAATGTTAGCTAGCTAAGCTATAAAGATGACCCCAAACAGCCCAAGGGTGCCCCATATGGTTTAAAAATGGGCAAAAAATGTGTTCCCCAATTGGTTTGTCCGCAGTTTCACCAACCTGTTTTCTCACATTGGCTCAAGTTGGGACTCAGTGGACTTGCTCGCTACGTTAGCCTCTAGCCAGCGCGGCTGCCTAGGGGCCGACAGTTCTTGCAGGGTCACTGCCCATGCTGCTGGTCTCTGGGCAGCGGAGCCAATTTGGGCAAACACAGGTGCCGAGCACAAAAAATGCAGACAAACCCAACTGGAACCCACATTTTCTGCCCACTTTAAACCATATGGGGCCCACTTGTCCTTGCTGGCTGTGTTTATAAGAGAGATGCAAATTGCTTTTAGTGGGTAAGCTGTTCAAATTGCTAAAAATGTACACTCAAGCATAAAAGAAGACCTACATATTAAAGCTTAGTGGGTGATTTCACCGCAAGATCTAATTATCAGTGGATTACATTTTTCTTTGTTGTTTGTCAAATAAAATGTTTACAAGATAGAAGATTTTAGTGATATTTTATTTATATTTTATTACAAGCTTTTAATTCTATTATGTTGCCGTGAAAAACATGCAGACAATATGCTTTATTTACTGTGGTTATCCACTACATACAAATGTCTAATTGATTTCAGAGCTTTATGCTTGATTTGCAACTCAGTCAAGCTAATAATCTGTTATTGATTGAAGCATGAATGAGAAAAAAATAAAGTAAAAAAAACCTTTGCTTGACAAAGTGCTTTAGAAAGTTGAAGCTCCACTTTTTAATATACTTTATTAATCTTAAACCTGGCTAAGTTAACGTAAAGACTGAAAGGTGGGAGATGATGAAGTGCCGGTCTCAGCTCAGCACTGTGGGTTCATATGTTATGACTGAAGGAGATTACATTTACTCAGGAAGCAGCAGTGTCCCTGTGTGACTGTCTACGGCTTATTTTAGTGTGTGCTGCTTTCTCCGCTTGCTCAGTCTGCTTGCATAACATTTGAATATTGAAGTGGGGGGAATTATGGGAAATCATTTGTGTTATGAGATGTATCACTTGCAGTAAAAATGTCACGGTTCGCAAAGCGCCAGAGTTGTGCAAACAGTTTTTTTTCCCAGCATATTTTTTGTTGAAGAGTCGCAAATTTTAAGTGAGCTCATTTCTGCTTCATTGACTTTTGGAAACCTTGTGCAGCTCCATTCAATTTTCCAATTTTAGTCAAACATAAAATGAAGCTACAAAGTTTAATTGCACGTTTTAAATGATTATCACCGGGTCAGAGGTTAGGTACTTCTTTTAAAACACTGATGAAGCACATTCTGCACCAACTTTTGTCCTTCACATTCTCTGCAAATCCATATTCTGTGCTTTCACTCTCGATATTCTAGTTTACTCAGCTTTTTATCTCGTCTTTCCAGCCACCCTATCTAACATCTTTTTTTTTTCATTCCATCGAGTTTCTACAAAAACTTTTTCTTTTTGCATCCTCTTTCATTCTCTTCCCTTTCTTTTGTGCCAGACTCTGAGGAGAAAGCCCAAAGGATTTAAAAAGTCAGAGGATGAAAATGATTTTAAAGTGACTCAGGGTGCGCTTCTTTTCTTTGAAGCCAGGTGTAGAAATGTTGCATTGAGGTGCTGAAGTCGTCTCTTCTCTATTCCAGCTTTTTCCCAGAGGCCCACCTTGGCAGTTAGAGGAGAGGTCATCACCATGACAGCATCCTCACTGGAGTCACGCCCCTCGTCTGTGGCTGCCCTCCTCCTGCTCCTCCTCTTACCGGCTGTTTTAGCGCAGAACTCTGCCGTCCCAACGACTCCGACCCCGCCTTTGTTTAATCCGCTGAACCGCCCCGAGTGCACGAAGAAAGAGCATCCAAAGGTTTCGATTCAAGGTTGGAAAACATCACTATTTTATCACGTTTTACCCAAAATGGTTACTGCAAAAAAGTCTTCTTGTTGGGGAGTCAATTCCTTATGTGGTTTATTTGACTAAGTATCTTCACTCTTTACAGGGACCATACCATGAAAAATCTACTTTTTGAGCTTTTAAGTGCATTATAATCTTTATTCCTCAATATAAACAACTCTAAAGTGGTATTTTGATCCATTCATGCATTTCTGAGTAATCGTCTAAAACTGCACTTTTAGCAGTAGCCCCTCCCATACCCACGAAAACGAGCAAGTCCTCACATGCTTACATCACAAGGTGAGGACCGCCCCCTCCAGGAAGAGTCTGCTCCGCCCCCAGGCTAACACAAATACTTTCTCTGCGAAGCTAGCGATTATCGGCTAGCTTGGTGAGCCCCCCCACAGTCGTGCAGACGCCGGATGTCTGTGCTGTGAGGCAGTTTAGCGACGGCCAGACATGACACCTAACACTCTTTAGATTTAGCGTTCAAACTTCGTGAAGAAAATTCTGGTGAGGAATCTGCACGAAGTTAGGAAACATCCTGAACGTATCTGAGAATGGCACAAGCAGACGGGAGATATTTGATAGACAGAAGGAGAAAGGGAGCAGACTATTTCCTGGTGGAGAAAGGGAACAGACTATTTCCTGGTGGAAATAAGGATCAGACTATTTCCTGGTGGAAAAGGGGAGCAGACTATTTCCTGGTAGAAAAAGCGAGTGACGAATTGGAAGGACTTGTTTCAACATGGTTTATCAAGCAAGGGCAGAATGGTGCGCATGAAAAGGATTTTTAATACGGAGATTAATAATGTTCCCAAAAGAAAAGAAACATTCACAGCCAGTGAAAATCAGAACAAAGTTCTCATCATTTCAGTAAATGTTCATCTTGTGTTGTTGTCTGCATTTTTTTTTACCAAATTTCTCTGAAAATGAACCAATTAGCCATCACCATTCACTGTGCCAAATTTTAGGGTTAAGCGCCCAGGCTGCACTGTACGTACATCAATATTAAAAAAAAAAGAAAAAAAAATGGGGTGTGTTATTAATGTGGGTGACATGCTGACAAGAATGGCTCTAGGTTGATGTCATGAAATGGGGAGCACCCTCAAGGAGAGAAAGGCGGAGCCTATTAGATCGAGTCGTTTTACATCCAGGTATAAAAGAGTTTGCAAAAATAACTCATATTTGATAAATAGTTTGTGTTTTACGATGGATATAGTTTACTCTGAAAGACTTAAGAAAAGAATGGTATGGCCCCTTTAACATCGGAAATGTCGGCACCAACATATAAATAGTAAATACTCTTTGTTGAATCGTATTTAAATGTTTACATGATCAATGGGAATCTGTCTAACATGGAGAAAACCTGCTTTTTTGTATCACCTCAAAGTGAGAAGGCACTTTTCGCCACTTCAAAATCCGATGGA
>NC_050532.1:7670804-7684001 GCF_002922805.2 Oryzias melastigma | reverse complement strand
CTAAAGTGGTATTTTGATCCATTCATGCATTTCTGAGTAATCGTCTAAAGACTGCACTTTTAGCAGTAGCCCCTCCCATACCCACGAAAACGAGCAAGTCCTCACATGCTTACATCACAAGTTGAGGACCGCCACCCCCAGGAAGAGTCTGCTCCACCCCAAGGCTAACACAAATACTTTCTCCGCGAAGCTAGCGATTATCGTCTAGCTTAGTGAGCCCCCCACATTCGTGCAGACGCCGGCTGTCTGTGTTGTGAGGCAGTTTAGTGACGGCCAAACATCTACCATGTCACCTAACACTCTTTTGATTTAGCGTTCAAACTTTGTGAAGAAAATTCTGGTGAGGAATCTGCATGAAGTTAGGAAACATCCTGAACGTGTCTGAGAATGGCACAAGCAGACGGAGGATATTTGATAGACAGCAGGAGAAAGGGAGCAGACTATTTCCTGGTGGAAAGAAGGAGCAGACTATTTCCTGGCGGAAAGGGGGAGCAGACTATTTCCTGGTGGAGAAAGGGAGCTTACTATTCCTTGGTGGAAAATAAAGGAGCAGACTATTTCCTGGTAGAAAAAGTGAATGACAAATGGGTTACAATGTTAGAGGGTTAACCACCAAACCGTACACCTATTATCACCTTCAAAGTAATAATGTTAAATTTTGATAACGCTGTTTCTAAGACATTCTCTTTACCCTCACCCTCCTTTACCAGTCGATGTAAGACCCAGCAAAGGTTTGACATTTGAAAATCGGACCCAACTAAATTTGTATTTGAAAAACCCTGGTAAAGGAGACATTTAAATGACAAAACACCAAACTTAGACATCGAAAAGCATCATTTCCCACACAGCACATGGATGTATGGCTGATGTTTGGCCAACATCGGCCTAACATTTAAAAAAAAATCATCAAGTTTGTCAGGGACTTGTGGTGTAAGACCCAAAATGAGGAGACCAGACGTGGTGACAGAACTTAAAGATCTAATAATCAGAACACAGCAAAAACCATGGAGTAGCCAAGAAGATGACAACAGAGCAGATTATCTTACAGAGTAGAACTGAATACCAGACACTTAGATCGACTGAATTAACCCTTTAACACCTGAGGCGTCTCAGGTGACACTTAAACACAAAATCTTTAACACATTGTAACACGATCAATATAACTCTAGCAGATTCTGATGGAGAAAGGCAACTGCTAGAATTACGTTGATTGTGTTAACAGTTGAAAAGTTAGAGTAAATCAAATAACATAAACACTGGAGCTCTGTTGTTAAAGAGTTAACAGAAATGAAAACCACTGTGGATGATTAACATGAACCTGTGGAAACGGACAAGAGATAAACTCAGAATATGACCAAACCTAAGAACCACAAATGAAAAAACAAACTAAAGCACAGAATCCTCACAATAGAAAGAGTGTTTGCCTATTGGCAAGATGTCACCCAGATTTTTCCCATTAATCCAAACCAAAGACTGGTCAATCATTACATGTTTTTTCTTCCACCTGTCTTTTAAAATATTATGAATTTGGTCTTCTATTTAAGCAGCAAACATCACTCACTTTTTCTTTGGAATTGTCCTAAAAATGTGTCAAGGCAGCAGAGCAGCTTTTGTTGGGCCGTAGCTCGACCAGCATCCACAGATTCATGCTGAGGAGAGAAAGCTGATGCAGTAACAGAAGTTTTTATCAACATCAGGGTTCTCTGCCTGTTCCAGCAGCTTGTTGTCTCATGTGTATAGTTATCATTTGGGAATCTCAGCAAAGATGGATCTAGTTGCTGCATGAATTTAGGAATGTTAGGTACTTTTGATACATTTTCAAAGGTTTATACAAGGGTTTTCTTTTTAAACAAAATCAGTTTGTTCATTGTCATTTATGCAGACACCTTTGACACATCTAAGGTAACCTTACAGTGGTCATTTTTGGGGGGTGTGGGCAATTTTAGTAAGAAATAAAGCTTTAGTTTTGGGTGGATCATTTGGCACGGAGCAACCCCGCCCCCTTTCCCTTCCTGTTGCAGAATGGAGCAGGGAGCTTGTGGCCTTCCCAGTACATTTTCTGTCACAACTACAACCTTTTTAATACAGTATTTTTAAAAAAAAATCTGCTCCTGATTCACAATTTGAATAAAGAAATACTCAGAAATCTAAGTTTTAGTTTAATTTTCTGCGTATATGTCCTTCGAAATTAAAAAAAAATGCCACTAGAACATGTTAAAAACACAAAAAACACAATTTTCACCTGAATGAGTCTTTAGTGAAAGATGATTTATCATAGCATAAAGATTAAATGAAATAGCGACTATCTTACTTATGGTTTTCTAAGTATCATCGTATCTTATATAATGCACATTCATATGAAGTATTTGTCAAAACAAGGTCTCTGAAGTTCATTTTCACAGAATTAATCTGGTTTCAAAGACAAAAAATATTGATTTTAAATAAAGCAGAGAAAATTGTCCCTGATATTTTGTTAATTGAAATAATATATTGAAAATAAATGTATAAGTAATAGTAGGACTAAATAATGCAGCATTAGATAACAATTCTGTCAGCCAAAATAAAATAACAATTAGGCAGAATTTCTCTGTCTTGAGCCCTTTAAAGGATAAAAACCTTTTCTCAGATGTACTAAAGCCCTTTCTCTATGAACATTTTGTGTCCTTAAGTGTGCATTAAAGTGTCTAATTGTGATGCCACATCACTCACTGTGTGTTTTCCATCAGGAAAATTTTTTTGTACATCATTCCACTGCAAGAAGGAGATATTTTGTACATATATACTCATACCAGCTGCAGTGAAAGCTCTTAGTGTGGCACCTTTGGACGTCGTCACAACTAAAAGCAGCAAGGCTGAGGAGTGGAACACTAGCTGCCGCTCACAGTCTTGGTTATTTACCTTTAGAGTGGCCCATGATACTAGATCTTCCTCTCGCCGAGACAGCTCTGTGTGCAGAATCCCAGGTATAACAGAATAAAAGGGAACCATGCACCAAATTGTTGCTTTTGGTTTTAGAACATGGCAGACTGTCAAATTGTAAGACCAAAACATTTTCAAATACACAAACAAAAATTGGTGAGGAGGTGATAAATCTTACATGAAAGCAGAAAAAAGGAAAACATTCTGCCAAAGCAGATAAAGTTACAAAATGGTGACTTTTTGAAAACTTTTTCTACTTTGGAGAAATCCTGGATAAAATACGTTTTTACGTCCAATCCTTCACTATACTGTTTTTCTTTGTTTATTGATGTTCCTTTTTTTTCTAAAGATTTCAAAAACTCCCATTTCTATTCAGTTTCCAGTCGACCAGAACATTAAAATGTGTACTTTTCTTCCTCACAAAGACAGGCTGAGGTCACCTGAATCCCGGGTCTTTTGGCCCCGTCCTCCCCGCTCCAGATGTCCCGATAAACCAGTGCCTCACTTCAAAGGCATGCCACTTGATAATGCCTCTCATGGCAGCAAGCTGCGGGGCCACTGGCCTGTCAAAGCGGGCAAAGCTGGACATTATGTGAAGGCAGCCTATAGAAAAGACCTGCACAATGAAAGTGCCAGCAAGAACCTGAGATTAGTCCCTGTGATTGATGAGCGTTTTATAGCGGCTTGCTGGAGCAATGCAGTAGTCAAGTGGAGCAGACTACAGAAAGGAAGATTTTTCTGTAGATTTTTATGCGCATAAGTGTCTACCCAGACGGCAAAAGTGCATACACCTATAATCAAACGTATTTTACCCCCGTGCGTCTGAATGCAGGGCTTCTTGTCTGACTGGGTTGTTTTGAAGCAATTTGTGTCAATGTGTGATTTAATCCTGAAAGTGCATTTGTGTGCAGGGATGAGCCAGCCTCAGGCCCTGAATCCGAATGTTTCCCAGCTTTAAATTTTATTCTACAGTTCAGTTGAATCGGTAGAAAATGTATCTATAATTGTCAAGGGAAAAAAGATCCCTAAAACACGTGTGAACATGTGATCGTCAGAGTTAGCATGTTGTTTTCGACACGGTTATGTCAGAAATTCCCTTGCTATTCCCTAACAACTAAACAAGTCTTTAGTGGGGGACTATATAGATTTTAAAAGGATTTTTGACACCATACTCACTACTTTTTTTCTTTTAAATGATGTCACCATTTCCCAAAAGTAAAAGCCTAATAAATATGAACATTTTATAAAGACTATTGATGAATCCTCTGTGGCTATTCAGGGACATTTCAATGGGACTGGATTTTGGAATTATCGATTTGGACTTTGGAGAGGAAATAGTCTCACCCCAATTCGTGCATGTGCAATTTTTGATTAGTAACTCATATAATACATTTTGTGCATAAATGCAAAAAATTTGCATTTATGCTGCTAGAATGCTGGGTCATCTGAGTTTTCTTATCAGCTGCTTTGAACTTAAAATTGTGAATAATATCTAGTGAAAACTTGACATTTCCACTTTCTTAAACAGATATTCCCCGATAATTAATATAAAAAAGTCTAAATATGTGTTTTTATAACACTCAACACTAACTTTTCTCTATTCCAATCACTCCCTCATGGCTCCAGTTATTCTGCAGCGCCTTCGCCACAGAACTCTGGCGGCGTGAGGTCCTCGACACCCAGAGAGAGGACAGAGTTGATGCCATGTGGACAAATGTCAGGTTTTCCCCAGATATTATCCACGAAGTTCAAGAAAACTCTGATGACCCAGCATTTTATCAGGGTTTAAACGCATCACTAAAGGGGTGAATCATAGAGACGTGAAGAGTATCACATCAGATTTGTGGGTAAATGTGGTTTTGTGTGTGCGTAACAAGCGATTCCTGCAATTTTTTTAAATATTTGTGTGTGTAGTTAGTTGTAATTTTAATTTTTACGTGTTCAAATTGTATTTTTTTTTTAATTTGTAATTTTTGTACGTATGCATTAAATATATTGTAGGAGTTACAAATCAAGAATTGCGCACACACAAATCCAAAGTTACGCACAAATTAAAAATTACACACTCACAAATTGGGATTGTAATTGTGATTTTACGTTCTCTATAATGGACAGCTCTACAACATGGTGAACTCATAGAGAATTCGGAAGTGATCCAAATCTTCCCCTTTTGGATCAAAATGTAGTTTGTTTAAAAGCCAATATTTAGAATGCTACGTATTCCACACTTAAAAGCCTTTTTTTATTTTTTATAATCCGGATATGGATTGTATATGTATATATACGGATTTATTCTGGTTGTGTTTGCTGATGTTGAAGTGAGAGGAAATTAGGTTTTATGTTATTGTGAATACGATAGCAGTGCTGGACTGTGTTATCAACAAAGTTTGGAGTTAGTGTCTCTTTTTTTTTTTAGTTTGTATTTAGAGTTAACTCAGTTTCTTATGATTCTTTCCATTATTCTTTTGTTTTAAAGCATCAAAGACATATTTTTGGTCAGTTTGTTTGCCTGTGGCCACAAAGCTCAGATGTTTGATCACTTATGAAACTCACCAGTGAAGATTCTGATGATATCACTCTTGCCCTTTCACTATTTACATCCCAACAGGCGGTCATTACGTTTGCGTGCGTGTTTGTTGTCTGCATGCCCGGCCGTTTCATGTCAACATCCCCGCGGTGCAGGAACACAGCACTGTAATCACGTAAGCTCCACATACAGGCACACTCTGTGCGAGCTGCCAGCCCATGATTTAGATGGATGATACAGGCCCTCAGTGGGAGACCGCGGCTCTGATAAGGCTATGGCATGGGGGCAGCAACTGGAGAGGCTGGAGCCTTGACGTGAAGTCTGTTTTATGGAGGTGTTGTGGTTAATGTTATGAGCCTGAAAGAATGTGTTTATGAGTAAAGGGTCAGCTCAGATTGTAAGAAAAGATTCATAACTTCATCACACCGAGGGAGGCAATATCAGCATCCTGATGGTCCTAAAGGGAATATGTGGGGAGAAAACGAATGGCTGGTCGGAAGACCTTTGGGTCAGGTTTCACCTCATTCTTCATGGAGTAGAGGGAGAGTTGTCTGGTAGATTCAATTGCTTCACACCGTGGGACATCTGCTCAAATCACAGCTGTTTCTACAGAAACATACAGCAGAACAGGAATCTTTTTCTTTGTACATTTTTCTTTAATAAATTTTTCTCTCTCTTTTTGTTCTCACTACTTTTCACTTTATTTATTTTTTGTTGCTCTGTGAAAGGCAGAAAGCAAGTCTGTTAGGTTCTAAGTTCTGCCAGGAACCAAAGGTGTAGGACCGCAAACTGCAGGAGATGGAGCTCATGACTCAAGCTAAATCATCTACGATCATGAGTTGTGGGTGGGACTGTTGGTGCGTTTCCCATTATCTACTGTATATGTTTACTAGGGATGTGTATTGGCAAGAGTCTGGTGATACGATACATATCCCAATACTCATGGCACGATACGATTCGTATCCCATGACAGTGCCCGAGACAATATTTTCTTTTTTTTTTAATTGTGATTTAGAAAAACTTTATGTGAGTATTAAAGCACCTTTCACATAAATAGTTGTATCTCCGCGGTCTGCACACTTCGCGCTGCTTGTCTGGTCTCACTCATTCTTCCATGAGTCACGAAGCATCTAAATCTGTGTTCTCATAAGGCACCTGTACCAACTCGGCACAGCTTTTCAGTTCAGTACTCGTCCTTATTTAAAACTGTGCACATCTCATCAGATTCGGGTCCATCACAGGATGGTTCTCACGAGATCTTGCTTTGTTTTGGAGCAGGATAAAGCTGCTCAATGAGGCTCAGTGGACTGTGCTGCCAACTAGTGGTCAGGAGTTTAAATGGTAGTATGGAAGTACCAAACTGGACAATATTTTTGCTTATAGATAATTATTTAAATATACGTTGAAAGCATTTTAAATCAATACAAGTGTTGCTGATGAAGTATTGCATGAATCAATATTTTTTTAACATCCCTACTGTTTACACTCTAGCTTACAGCTCCTCACACCCCCTCCTAATATTACAGATTAAACAAAAATCAGTTGTGCCAGAAACACACTCAGATGAGGGAAATGAAGAAGTACATGGATCTATTTGTCCATAAGTGGATGTATCAGAATGGTGTGAGTAGTGAGCTTATAGCCCACCTATTGTGGTTTTTACATCACAACTACAAACTTTTTCAAACAACCTTTTTTCATCTGCTCTTCAATTCCAATGATTTGCATAAAGGAATATGCAGGAATGAAAATTGAGCCTAATTTTCTGTATATATATCCGTCATCGTTTGAAAAATGCCCCAATAATGTGTTAAAAATGCCAAAAACACCATTACAGTATGTTTTTAATATATAAACTCAGCGTGACTAAACTGTGTAGGCATATAATGGAAGACAAAAGCAGTTTTTCTGCAAAGGTGAACCCCAACAATTAAACACTTAAAAACGCTGAGGATGAATAATCTAACTGAAGACGGCTGTGGATGACTGTCCAAGTGAAAGTGTGACTACAAGAGAAATCTGAAAAACATGAACCAAGAAAACATAATAAACCAAACCAGACGGCATTGTCCTCACAGGGAACATACATATTCCTGCATATTTTTTGGATCCCTGAGCATAAATGGCATTGTGTGAGCTGCAACTGTGATAGCAAATCTGTGGGAGTGTCTGCAGCCATCAGTCAGGCTTCTTGAATGGAGCTAAACATGCTGCCACGTCCGCTTCTCCTCCCCAGTGATAGTTTCTCTGGATGTCTGATACAGCCCAGGAGATAGTATAGAGTTTCACAGAATGGAGAACATTTAACGGCATTATTGCCACTTTGACTGAAAAGTGGAAAGCAGCGAGAAAATTGCTCTCTTTGCTTTTCGGTATCCGTGCTGTCTCCCGCGCCGTCGGTTATTATTGACCCTTTCAGACAGACGTGCTTCGGGGAAAATTATCGCTGGATTCAGATCCAGATTCTTTTCCAGGCTTTTCTTTTTTTCTAGCTTCTACTTTTGCCGTTTTGTCTGAAGGACGTCTGCACTGTAACAAGCTGTCGATGGTGAAGCCTATTGGCCAGAATGAGTATGATTACTGTACAGTAGGTCATGCAGGGTCGTTATATTTTAACTGAAGAGGGTATTTAAAAAAGATTACATGACTGTTCTGATTCATGGGCTGCTGATTTTTCTCCATGGAAGAATGTGAAGGTACAAAGAACTGATATCACTGTCACATTTTTACTTTTGTTCTCAATTTCAATGCAGAGTTTTATCCTGGGTTTAATGGATTTATCTACAACCGTCTAGTTTCAGCAGTACTACCTTATTAACTGCAGTTTAAACGATACGTATTAAGGTTGTTCGGGATTTATCTATGAATGGAAATCATAAATGTTTCATCATCAAAAACCTTGTGACTTCACAGCACCTCTTTCTGAGCCATTATTCACAAAAATCATTTTTTTTTTCTAATGACAGACTTTACATCTTTTTAGTGGCGGAAACTCAAAAAAGGCACAAAAAGTCAATCTGATACCAATCATCAAAACCAAGTTATCTTTTTTTTTTTTTAAAGATCTTTTAGTAAATGTTCGACATGGACACAAACTGCAATTACATTTCTGAAGAAATTAAGGTCAAATACTTAAAAAATGCTTTCAACTTGAATTTGTTAACTGTAGTAAGTGGATGCTTTAGGATGGAGGAGCAGGAGCTGTCCAGCGTAATCCCTAGGTTACAATCTGTTTCAAGCAGCATTTTTTCCTCTGATTCGCAATGATTTGAATAAAGAAATACTCAGGAATGCAATTTTGAGCTTAATTTATTGATATATGTTCTCAATAAACATGAAAATGGCAAAAAAAAACTAAATTTTCATTGAAGTGAGTCTTTAAAATGAAAAAAGAACACATATGAGAAAACTTCTAAAAGAACAGATTGAATGCTAAAATTTGGTTAAAAAAAACATGTATGATTTGATTTATTGACCTATTTTTCTACTCTCTCCTGCTTTTATTTCTTTTTCTCTGCTCTAGTGTTATCCGTCAGATCTTGGAATAAGAAGAGTAGCACTTTAGAATAATGTGCTGCATATGTGGCTTGGATTGTAATCTGGGAGTCTGACATTTCCGTAAGTGCTCTCATGGGGAAAAAGCTGCCAAAACGTATTTCACTGATGAAGCTCGGTGAGAGCATCGCCCTTTTATATGCAAGGTAACGTTTTTTAGGCAACGTGCAAAGAAACAAAAAAAAACTTCTTTTGTTCACTGCACATACTCTGGAATGCAGAACCCGCTTTGCGGCTTGTCTGCCACGCGCTTGTCTCTTTTATATGTTTTCTGTTTTTTTTCCTGTCAGTTTTATAACCCAGCGCGTCCTGTCAGAAGCTTTGCCTCACCTCTGAAATGCAGACGGACAACTTAGCCAGTCACTCACTGAGAGGCTATTAGCCTCCTGGCCTCGGCGCCGTTGCTTGTACGGCGGCTGCGTGACCCGATCTCGGCAGCCTTTTTCTCTGCCCCGCTCATAACCTGCTGACCCCTCCATCCAAGTTTATTCGAACAGGAAAAAAAGGCAGGGAGGGAGGGATCATGGCTGCACAGAGAGGGAGCAGAGCTCCACTGAGGCATGGCAGCCTTTATCCGACTATCACAGCCAGCCGCACAGATCAGAACTTTTAGAGGCGATAGAGACTGACATGCGAGGAAGAGGGCAATAAAGAGAAGATCAAACTTAATTTAATGTGGATTTCTGACCAGTCCAAGCTCTAAAAATGTTTGGCAGTACAGAACATCTTTTTTCTGATGCTGCTATTTGTGCTCTACTGTAAATTACATTTAAATGTATGCAATAGCTGATCTATTCCTCAGCCAAACATTTATTCTAACGCAATTGTCATTTTCACCTTTTCGTAATGTTGTCTGTGCTAATGAATGCAGAATGCCTATCAAAAGTGTGATAATTGGCACCGGAGGTGATCCTTCATTCACACAATCACCTGCCAAGCAGGAGGGAGCGGTTGATCTTCACGTGACCCCTTCCCAAACGGCTGCCATGCCCTAAAGACAGACATTTTTTAATATTGCCTTTTTTGCACTCATTTTCATTTCCATTAGCCAAACTGTGTGTTGCCTTGTTTGCCCTGAAGGAAGATGATAGACAGCTACCTTTAGCATAATGTTTGTCATTCACAGCTCATTAGACAGCAGCGTGCTCGGGGGGAGAAATCAACGACTTCCTGGTTATTATACTAATGATAAGAAAGGGAAACTTTTAGCACAGAGCATATTTTTGTTTGTAAAAAAGTTGGTAAACTGGGCATGTTTGCTGGAAAGGCTTATTTCAGTTTGGGTATTGACTGGGATTTATAAGTTGTGGTAACACTTTAGATGAGGTGCTGCAAAACACTCAATATAATGTTGACAATGATAGTTACACATTTGTTAAGCTTGTAAGTACCTCATTATTATAACATGTTTGGTTGATGGCAGTCTGGATACAGACCAAACGCCAAGTTCAGGACCTGATCCGGACCAAATTGAGCAGACTCGGACCAGACCTGAATACAGAAAATGCTTGAATAAATGAATGTGACATTTTTTTATTTTTTAATCAGAAGAAGAAAACAGTCTAAAAGACAGAAAATTCCAGTTTTCAATGTTTGAAGCTTTTATGTCAAAGGCTTTTTGTTACTTAAAATTGCTTTTGCTAAGACGTATCATCAAAACGTTAGTTGAATCTTATATTTATTCATTAACAGTATACTATTGAAATATGTGAGACAGAAAGATACACAACCCTACATTATATCTTTACATACAGTCCAGTCTGACTGAAGAAAAAACAAAACTTTGTAACGAGGGACTCCCTTTTCTAAACATAACAAAAACAAAGTTGTGATGAAGAGGCAGAGGTGGTGGGATCTATTTTCCAAACGTGGATTTTAATGGCGAGGAATAAAAACAGGCGTGGAACAAGGTAGAGGCGTAGTCAAAACCAGGCTAAGGTCAAAAGCTAGGATAGGGCAGGATAACAAGGAAAACAGGTAATGGTCAAACACCAGGGAAATTAAACAACAGAAACCACTCAGACTGTCTGGAAGGCAAAAATAAGACTTCGCACTGAAGAAGTTTCTGAGGTGGGTTTAAAGGCTAGATGGTACTGATGATGATGGAAACCAGCTGTGCAGACAGGAAGCCGTGGCAGTGGTTGATGGGAGTTGTAGTAAGGAGACAACAGGGCTAAAACTCTGGCAAGAGCTCCCTCTAGTGGTCGGAGGTATTATCTGACGGTGGAACCATGACCAAAGTGTTCAAAAATGAAATTAATGAATTCAGACATATGTGGTTGCATCCAGGAATAAATAACTTCTCAAAGACTCCTATTGATTTTTTCAGCCTTTTCTTAAAGAAAATAACAGTATTTCCTCATGTTTTAGCAAGTTATGGTCCGAATGTTAATAGCACAAGGAAACTCTTACATACTACACACTTAAAACACTAAACGTGATTAGAACATTTTGCAATTGTATGCCAAATTTCTATCTGCATAAATATTGAAATATATATTTAAAAAAATAGTTATTACAACATAGCCTTACAGCAAACAACCAGACATTTCCATTAAGTCGTTTCTAAGCTTGAACCTTTCCTCTTTCTCTAAAACTTTTCTTTCTTTTATAGTTCAAGCTATTAAAATGATATATTTTTATTACATTTTTTGTGAGTGGGAAGTCAGTCTACACAAGCCAGAGGGGGGCCCATAATGCTTTGCAGCAGTTTCAAATGACAGAATAAAGCCAAATTAAAGAATCCTGAGAGGAGAGGAGCATGCTGCCAAAGCCTGATAAAAATAATATGGAAAAATAAACTTGAATTGATTTAACTTTACCATCTTGAAAAACGACATTGCAGTAAAACACTTCATTCATACACATGCATACACTCCCCTCTGCAATGTCGGAGCCAAATGACACGCTGATGGCATCTGCACTCGGAGCTCTCAGCCAGATCTCTGAAACAAAAGGGAAACAATGAGGTCATTCCATAGAAAATACATGTCAGCTCAAATGTTTCTGCTGGAAGGTCAAGAGTGATTTGGTCCAAGTCTGAGAGAAGATGCAGTTTTTATTTAGTTGAGCTGCAGGAAGGTCGCAGAAAAGTTGCACAAGACCCCAAGAGACGGATTGCTTCTGAGTCAACAGTCAGACTTGTCTTGTCTTTCCAAGGAGGGACACGCCCTTTCCTGAGGTCAGAAGCATGTCTGTCGTCGGGAAGGAAGGAGCCACCCTTCATCGTACTGACACACTTCCGCTCATTTGTACGATGATACATGTGTCTTGTGTGTGACTTTGGTTCAGATGTTCAGCCTCACCTTGACCCAAACTGATTTGAAACTGTCCCCCTCGCTTTCAAATTCTGCTTCATGCCTCTTTTCTAATGTGATGAAACCAAAATGTTTCAAATATTTGTGGTAAACTGCAAATAAACCTAACTTGACATTTGATTTTCCACTGTCAGGACATGATAACAAACTTCCTTTATGGTATCACATTCCTGAGTGAGAAAAGGGCGCATACTGAGTGCCCTCAAAAATATTTTACTCTCAAAAACTTTTCCAATAATCATAAAGGATTGTGTTGACTTGGCATGAGTATTTCAAACAAATGTTATAGTGTTTTCCAGGTGTTAGAAAAGCTTAAAGTCCCACTCCGATCATCTTTTGATCTATTGTAAAAGCATTTCCTGTGATCTTTTAGTCATGAACATGCCGTTTTTGTCAAAAATTCTAAAATCTGTAGTTTTCTAAAGCATAGTTTGTGCAAAGCTGCAGGAGTTCATTAGAAATTCACCTTTGATTTGTGGGTGGAACTGTTAACATTCCCCTATTCCCATCATCCATCTGTTTACACGCTCTCCTGTTAGCTTACAGCCTCACAGCCCCAACTTAACATTAATGGTGCAACAAAAATGGCGAGCAATATTGGAGCTATCCAGCCGCACAGTTTGATGTTAGATGGCAGTTCGGATGAGGAAAAGGAACATGTACACGGATCTATTTGTCTGCCAGTGGAATGGAGCACATTTTCAATTCACAACGATTTGAATAAAGAAATACTTAAAAATGTATTTTTGAGCTTAATTTTCTTTCTATACGCCCACCATCATCATATATATTGTTATGCACCAGATATCTAGGGGTGCAGGGCATAACATAAGAAAAGAAAATGATCTAGAAAACTAAAAAAAAACTAAACCAAATGTC
>NC_050532.1:7661847-7670761 GCF_002922805.2 Oryzias melastigma | reverse complement strand
ATTCACCTTTGATTTGTGGGTGGAACTGTTAACATTCCCCTATTCCCATCATCCATCTGTTTACACGCTCTCCTGTTAGCTTACAGCCCCTCACAGCCCCAACTTAACATTACTGGTGCAACAAAAATGGCGAGCAATATTGGAGCTATCCAGCCGCACAGTTTGATGTTAGATGGCAATTCGGATGAGGAAAAGGAACATGTACACTGATCTATTTGTCTGCCAGTGGAATGGAGCACATTTTCAATTCACAATGATTTGAATAAAGAAATACTTAAAAATGTATTTTTGAGCTTAATTTTCTTTCTATACGCCCTCCATCATCATATATATATATATATATATATATATATATATATATATATATATATATATATATATATATATATATATATATATACAGATTGAGTAAATTGCTGGCAATGTTGTAATTGGGTTAAAGCAAGCGTGCTGACTGATCGGACTGAGCAGAGCAGTGGACGCTGATGCACAAGTGCATGTGAGTTCACAGACTGCAGATTATTCAGGTAGCGACAGTGGACACAGAGGGGAAAAGGGATTACATTTAGATCAAGCACAGAAAGGTAATAGTTTCAGTAATTTTGCAAAATAACAAGTTTTATTCACTCTTTTAGGATAGTGGTACAAAGATTAGCTTTATGACAGAACACAGAAAAACTTGGATTTTCCTTTTTTTTTTTTAAGCTGTGATGTTGGACATTCTCACATTTCCTAGACCATTTTTAAACATATACAGTCTCCATGTTTGTTTTTCATTAGCGGTGCGTTTACATGCTCTGCTCCGTAGCAGTCTGTGAAGGCCTTTTCTTCTGAAATGGATCGGTCCACATTTGGCCTTGAGGGATAATCAGAGCGCTCTGTGTGCACCATCACTCTTCCAACATGCTGGGATAAATTGAATATTTAAAAAAAAAAAAAAGGGAAAAAAGATGGAAAAGTTTGAACACATGTCTGTGTGAGAGAAATATCCTCATCCTTGCAGCAGTCATGGCCTAACACATTAATCTGTCTACCTGCTGATTACACTGGCAAAAGGAGGACATGAGAGCTCATCAGGCTCAGATTGAGCCCCACAAGTCAACTGTGAGGAAGAGGCGTTCATATTCATGCTGCAATATTTTCCTTTTGTTGGCCCACATCAGAGCACAGCAGGGCGGTTGTGAGGAGAGAAAGTGACATAAAATGACTCGTAAACAGAGGGATAAATGTCAGTCAATTAAATGATTTTTTCTGGTGCCTTTTATGAATAAAGAGTCTAATGAAACTCTTATATGGCAGGGAAACAAATTCAGCTTCTCCTTTCTTTAGGTAAATATTAGTGAGCACATTTTTATGTACTTGTTGCATGGATCCCAGGTGAGTTATGTTGTGTATTAAACTCTCCGAGCTGAAAACTAACAGCTTCTGTTTTTACTGTAAGGTATATTTTGCCTCAGTGGAAATAATTCTATTGTTATCGATTTCCTTGCCGCACAGTCTTATTTTATGGTTCATGTCATATGCCCCGCTTAAATGCTCTGTCTTTATTGGGGGAATAACTCACTTTTTAACTGCCAAGTATATTTTTTGCTGTCTACTGTTGGGGCTCTTTACCCAAAACCCTGACACAGTTTTCTGAGGGCATAAAAAATGAAAGAAATAACACTGTGGTGAGGAAAAGTCATATTTTTAAATGAGTAAAACTGCAGAAAGTTGGTGATTTTTTAATTTTTTAACTCTCAAATATTCAGGCACATGAAGAGCTTGTTAGCATTGAAGGAAACTAAGAACTGTCTTGATAAACTAAAATAATTGTCAAAACTGAAAAATTATTCTGAAAAAAAATAGAGAAATTCAAATTAAATAAAACACGGAAAAATAAATGAAAAAGCCAGAGGTGGATGTGGCAAAAAAAGGTGGAAAATTTTGGAAATTTGTAGTACAGCAAAAAGAAACCCAGTGAGGATAATTATTTAAATGCAAAAAGAGGAACCAAAAGAAAACAGTAGGCGTGGAGGGAAAAGTTGATTTGGTAATATAATTTCAATTGGCGATACTTGTATCTATTTAAAATGATGACAAAACGATACTTCATTATTTATTTATGAGTGTCTTCTTCAGTGTCTTACTTTTGTTTTACACTTAAACCCCCAGCCACTAGTTGGCAGCACAGCACACTGAGCCTCTTTGAGCAGCTGCACCGCGACCAAAACAACAACAAGATCTCACGAGAACCAGATTGTGTAAATGTTCAGTCAGTTTCATGGTTTTTCTTGTTATGGGACAAGTACTTCTTAATTTTTACTTGAGATGGGTACAGAACCAAAACTTTGTGTCACGTTTCTGCGAGTATCATATAATAACGCTGATTGCGGTGTTTCGTAGCGGGCTCCGATATGTCTCGTGAGATGCGTATCGCAATACGTGTCATATCATCAGACTAAGGCCCAATCTGAGTTCTTCCCTTCTCTCTACCCTTCTCCTTCATTTATCCCTCCAAACAGAGTGTTATAAAAAAAATTGTGTCTCATATTTCGGTCATCACTTTTCATCGTCGATCCGCTAGCGTAAGGGTGGAGCTTCCAGTGCTTGAAAATACTTAACAACAGCAGTTTTATAACTTTAAAAAGCTCATGCCACAACAAAAAGTCATTACTTACATTTAAATGTAAACGTCTGATCTTCAGAACGCACTCGTGAAGAAAAGCACTTCTTAGCGCGACGCAGTTTACCTTCGTGATGGAGGACTTCATACCGCACCTTAATGAGGGTCGGCTTTGAAAAATACATTTCTCAGACACAACTTGCACTTAAACTGCCCCTTCAAATGGAGGGGAAGGTAGAAGGGCTGCGGAGAAAGAAAGAATTCGGACTGGGCCCAATACACACCCCTAGAAAACAGAACTGAACATGAATCAAACTGTCAAATGAGAAACAAACCATAACCAAAATCTTAATGGTAAAAAAAACAAAACATACTTGATAAAATTAAAGTAAAGTCGTATATCCATATTTTGTTAACAAAAGTATGTTTTTTTTATGGTTTGTTTTCTTGTTGCTTCTTCTTTAGCCTGCAGTTGTCTGTCATGTTGTTCGTCTGGGACGCCAATTTTGGTCTGGTTTTGGCCTTGCAGTCGGATTGCCTCAGGTTATGTCCTTTTGTTACAGAGCAACAGTTGCATCATACTTTACAATGGAATGAAGACAATCAATTATTAAGAAGCCTTAAAAAAATATCTCTAACTTGTTTTCAATTATTGTTTTTGACCTGTCCTCTATCCTTTAAGTTGTTTTGCAGTTTACTCAAATTAACAAAAAAGAATCAGTCTTGTCTTAAACTGTATTAGCTTTTGTATTTACGTCTACATTTATTTTAGGCAGACATTGCCTCACTCTCTCTATTCATCTTCTGCTCCGTTGTGTCCAATCCAACATGGGTTCCATCATCTGCTTTCTGCCTCCTCACATTTTTCATTTCAGACAGATTTACAAATGAAACTCACATGCTTCATGGGGGCTGAGTATAGCAGGATAAGTCATACTCAACTATGTCTCTTCCAAATTGCTGCCCTCAAAGGTATTGCAGAAGCCCTGCGATCTGGGAAACTTTTGCTTTTGTCTCCAGAATTTAAAAAAGTTGCAAACTGCAAAAAAATGATGATAAGTTGGATGAATCTTTCTTAAATGGAGATGTTAAATGAAGTTCTTTTTTCCAAATTAGTCAGACTGCATTACTATTTTTAAATGACTACCTTTAATGAGGAGCAGAGACTATCTTCACACCACTTTCCTGTCATAATACAATTAGGGATAACAAGTTTACAGTAATTTGCACGAGACTCCAGGTTTCAAAATGATTAAAGTGCAGATATATCCACATATTACCTATTTAGAAAGTGAGAGATTTTACTTTTTTTTATGAATTTAAAGATAAGGTGCTAAAAAAAAGCAAAAGTGATTGTCTTAGTCACAACTATGCTTACGAGTGGATACATTGCTGGGGAAAAATAGACAAATCTGTACGGGGTACATAGACGGTCCACACAAAACGTCAAAATTGTAGATTTTTTTTTGGTGAACCTGTTGGGTAAAAATGTTCATGGACACATTTTTCTACAGGCATGTTGTAAGCGATAGGTCAACGTGAATACTTATTTAGCGTGCAAAGAGGAAGAAGGTGAGACATAGGGAAGTCATACGGATTTTTCATTGTTTCAACCCTCCAAATCCTGCACACTGTGCAAGGGGCCTGTTCAATTGATGGGTGTGTTGCAGCCTGGCATCAGGAAATTAGACTAGCAGTCAGTGCTGGTGTCCTACCAGCACTTTTGTATCACCTGCACACCCCTATGCATGCAGCATTTGTGCACGGTTAATAAGGAGCCAGTGCTCACACCTTACTAATGCACCACAGCATCACCCAAAAAAACATAAAAACATGTAACTTACACTATTTCTACAAATACTTCATGATACACTTACCATACACACCATAATCATGAGTTCCATTTTCATGAAGCCCCTTAAAGTAGCTGTTCCAGCATTAAGGGAACTGCAAGACACACCTGATGTCCCTTTAATGTGGTGCTCCTCTCTATGACCCTCAACGAGCCCAGGCAACCCAAAAACCAACAGCGCTTGTATGAGTCAACCTCCATATATATATGAAAAAAAAGATCCATCTATCCATCCATCCATCAATCCATCTTCTTCCGCTCATTCGGGACTGGGTCGTGGGGGCAGCAGTCTAAGCAAAGATGCCCAGACTTTCCTTTCCTCAACCACTTCCTCCAGCTCCTGTGGGGGGACCCCGAGGCGTTCCCAGGCCAGCCGAGAGATGTAGTCTCTCCATTGTGTCCTGGGGCTTCCCTGGTGCCTCCGCCGAATGGGACATGCCCAGAACACTTCACCGGGGAAGCGTCCAGGACGCGTCCGGACCAGATACCGGAGCCACCTCGACTTGCTCCGTTCGATGTGGAGGAGAAGCGACTCTACTCCGAGTTATCTCCCGAATTTCTCACCCTATCTCTAATGGAGCATCCAGTTACCCTCCAGCCTCTTTCAGCCACTCGTAGTCAATCTATTTTTAAAAAGATGTCAACTTTTAGAATCTCTTTTTTTGTTTTTGAAAAGTGTTTAATCAAATGACTGTAAAAATAGTCTATAATTAAAGCTTTTCCTCAATTATTCCTAAGGTTTTGGTATGTCCAGATATTGTGTAGACAATGACAAACAAAAGTTCCCATTAAGACAACAGTCACCTAACTCTAAATGCAAGCTCTTTAGTATATTTGGCCAGTGGTCACACAGTGGGATTTGTAATCAGGGTTGTGGCAGTGGGGTTTTAAGAAAAAGTTACAATTTTATGGTGACCAGACGGTTTTTCTATAAAAGTTGACATTGGTCAGTGGCCGCCCGGGGGTATTTCGAGGTTGCGCAACTGACAGACGTCAGTCATGCATCATGCTACGGCCACAGGGTGGAGCCAGCCAGAATCAGCAGCTCTGACTGGACGTTGTGTAAATGTCTGTGGATGACGGCTATCCATATCAAGTGCCACTAGTCACTCGGTAGCCCCAGAAGTATATAAAAGCAGGTCATTCTGACTGCCACCATCTACATTTGTGACCACAACAACGATTAAAAAAAAAAAAAATTGGACGAGGGCATAAAATCTTGAAGGTTCTGCCGATGGTTCCCCATTGCGCGGTGGCAGTTGCAGCCTTACCAGCTTAAAACGTCCTCTGGCCTCCACGTCTCATGTCAGCAAATTTTAAACGAGTCGAGCTCACAAACCCATCAGACCTGATGACTCTGAGAATTTCCCGCAACATTCACAGCGAGGGAACAAGAAGATCTGCTGCAGGATTTATAGGAACCTCCCTGTGATGCCAAATGATCTATTATGTGATTAACATAGATTAAATTCTGTCTGTGGAATGATTTTACAGTCTATTATCAATCCCTAAAGACTGCATTAGGAGGTACTGTGTCATTATGTCTGGATTCTTTGGTGCATTAATGTAGACGACCGCTGATGATGCTTCACTTATTTTTTCAATCAGCTCAGAATTTTTATAGCTGTTCAAGTAATTAATTCTTATCCCATCTTTTAACAAGAAAAATACTTTGAGCATTTTCAGTTATTGTGTGTTGGCAGAACACCTTGTCCAAGTGCTACATGTTATTTTTGATGCATCTTAATCCCAGCAGCTCTTTTTGTGTTGTTAATGTTTTTTCTTTTTCTCACCCTTGTTAAGAGCATTGGCTACAGCTTTTAGCATCATCCTTCTCCTCCCTTGAGCAGGTTTTACTATTGAATTTGATGTTTTTTTTGTTGTTTTTTTTTGATGGAGACCATTTACTTTAGTCATTATCTGACTGATGTTTACTTTGGAAACTAAGTAACCCAAAGAGAGAAGAGGAGCCTCACACAATTGGATAAAAATCACTACTTTCCTTAAAAACATGTTAGTGTGACTTTTTCCTACCAGCTTTGCAATCAAAATTGGCTTAGTGGTCTATTTTTCATTAATTTTTTTAAGACCCACTCAAATAGAATCTGTGTTTTTTACATGTTCTTGAGGTATTTTTCTAATGATGGAGGACATATGTCAAGAAAATTAAGCTTAAAGTTGCGTTTTTTAATATTTCTTTATACAAATCGCTGTGAATCAGGAGCAGATAAAAAATTCGGTGTGAAAAAGAGCGTATTTATTGCTCAATTATGGATGATGGGAAGTGGGGGTGGGGTTGCTCTAAGGGTGTCAAACTCATTTGCACGAGGGAAAAAAATCCAAAACACACCTTAGGTCACGGGCCGAACAGGATAAACATTTGTTGAACACTCTAAAACTAAATATTTAAAACTTTAAAACCGTATATTTTTAACATAATTTTGAACTAGATATATAACATAACTAAGATAATGATACTGTGAATTCTGTGAGCTGAATTTGGCCGCTGAAGATGCTAGTGCTGATAGCTGAAGATGCTGAAAATTCATAGCTGAAAATGCTGAAGTTAATATCTGAAAATGCTGAAACTGATAGCCTGCTAAAATATTAGCTAAATGCCAAATTAGCAAAAAAATACTAAAAAAAATAAAAAACTTAGGTTAGCCAAAACAGATAGCATGTAGCTGAAAAAATAGCAAAACATCAAAATATCCCGAAAAACTGAAAAACAGCCTAAATTAACCAAAACAGCAAGCATGTAGGTGAAATATTAGCTAAACTTCAAAATAGCCTAAAAAATTAATGAAAAAAACCTAAATTAGCCAACACAACTAGCATGTTGATGAAATATTAAACTCCAAACTAGCCTAAAGAAATCTTAGTAAATGCCAAAATAGTCTAAAAAGCTAGCAGAATGCCAATTTTTAAAAAAATAAACTGTAACTTTTGACATATTTATGAATAATACAAAGGCAGGAATATTATTCCAGAATAAATCAACTTGAATAGATTTAAATGTTTTACTCTCCATAAAAATAAATTTTTAAAAATAATATAAGTTAGAAATGAGTGCAAGATAATATCGGGCCATTAATAACAATAAAATAAAATCATCTGGAGGGCCGGATGTAATTACCTGGCGGGCCGGATCCGGCCCCCGGGCCTTGACTTTGACGCAGCCAACAGTCCCGCCCACAACTCAAACGAGAATTTCTAATGAGCTCCTGCCACTCTGCAGCGACACAGTTTTTAAATTTTTGGTTAAAAGTGGCAAAATCATAATTAAAGAGCCACTTAGAACACTTTTAAAATAGATTCAAAAATTATTTCTTCTCAAGAATACTAAAAAATATATATCATAAGCATCTTTTTCAGCTCCACCTAGTTCTTTGTGTAAAGAGCGTTGGGGTGGGGGTCCAAGAAGCATGTAATACATCAATGCATGCTGGTAAACGTACTGTTCCCACTACTAACCGCTGTAATCTCGAGTGTGAGAAATATGGCAAATCCTTTTTTAACGCCCCGTAAACTCCCATGCGGTGAAATCCGGTTAAAGCTCTGCACACTGGATGACGCAAAGATTGATGAGAAAACTCTCTTTTCCTGAAACTATTCAACGTGACATTAAAAGCCCCGGCAGGCGGCCCCGCCGCTTTGAAATTTTGACTTGTAAATGCCAGTCTCAAACAGAGTTGTGGATTCAGACTCATGCGCCACACTGAGCTGCGTTTGTCCAAATGTCTGCTTGGATCAGGATTCTTGTCCCTGATGTGGCTCTTTGTCCCTCTCTGCCTCGGTGAGGGGGCTTTTTTATTCAATTCGACATTCTCACCTCTTTTCAGCGTTGGGGGGAAGATAATTCTGTAGATGATTAATCATTTTTTACTCTAGGAGTTTTGATTTTCAGTACGCTAATACTTGGGGTGTGTATTGGCAAGAGTATTTCGAAATGATACGTATCACGATACACATATCACCTTACGATACATATCCCGATATATTCCAAGACATTAACAGAAACAATATTTCACTTTTTTTTAAGATGATGACGTAGAAAAAGACTTTATCATAATAATAATACACCTTTTGCCGTAATAAAAGGTAAACATTAATCAACTGTATCTCAAATACAAATTGATTTTAACCAAACAAATTCAAAGCGCTTTTCTTTTGGTAAATGTGTCTTTTTTCAGATCATTATACAAGTAACTCTGATCAATCAGATCGCTGAACTAGAAGAATTCAGCCCGCTTCATCTTTAGTATTTTTACTGTTCTTACATGAGCTTTGAAGTACCAAATTCCATGTTTTTATGCAGTACACGAACCAACTTGGCACAGATTTTCGGTTTACATGTCTCGTTTTGCTACGTAACAATCGGTAACAACAACCGCCATGGCTGATGAGTTCAGACCAGAGGTGGGACCAAGTCATCATTTTGCAAGTCCGAGTCAAGT
>NC_050532.1:7656610-7661764 GCF_002922805.2 Oryzias melastigma | reverse complement strand
AAAGAGAGCACCGCCACTTCTGGTTGTCCACTTAAAGCACTGATAAATAGTCAATTATATTCATCCCGACAGCACTTTAAATTGATACAAATGTAGTATTTCTCTGAATTTATATTTTCTTACACCACTACTGAAGACCCAAACATAGAAGAAGAACTTTTCCAAGCAAGACAAAATAAGAGACGCTGCAACTACGACATCCTATTTGGCACGACTTGGCAATAACCATATATCCATGCAGAAAAAACCTCAATGCAAAGGGCTTTTTAAGTACACGAACCAGAGTTTTGTCTGCAAATGTCAATGCTTTTATGTCTTGACATGCTTTAGCCCCTACTGACCTGCTTCTTTTTTCTCTCTTCAGTGCTCAGCCCGTGGATTTCCATTTTCTCCCAGCCTGGAGTGAAAGACTACTCACAGCTCACCCTTGACCTGACTAGGAATGAGCTTATTGTAGGTGCCAGGTAAGGAATCGTAAATCCACTCACGCTTCACCCCACGGAGCACATTACAGAGAATGCGATACCCTCTCTGCCTCGCCCATTCTTTGGGTTTTTTTGGGGAAGGACGGGTCCAAAGTGCTCTGCTGAGGCCTCCCTGGACAACGTTAAGCTTTGGATTTGGCAGGAGGAACAAATCTGGATAAAATGCATCATGCTGTTACAGTGTGTGTACGTGCACAAGAGTTTGACTTTAGCGTTGTTGGCTTTATTTAAACCATAAAATCCAAGTACAACTAATAATCCGAGAACGTGTAAAGCCACAGACTTTTATGGTTTTGAAAACTCCAGTTTAGAACAAACATGCTGTAATACAATTTCCCTTTCTTGTTTCCTTATTCCAGAAACTACCTTTTCAGACTGGACCTGAATAATATGTCACTAGCACAGGTGAGTAAACACCCTTTTCTCTGGCGCTTTAAGGTTGGAGAATATGTACGTCCCTTTTAAGGCCTTTTATTGTTTTGCTTTACTGCTGTCAGTTTTGGTGGTAAAAGGGCTTTAAATTCTAGAAAGTTGCTCTTTAAAACACAGTGTTGGTATTTTCTGAGCAGAATCCCATGAAACTAACTCAATGGGAGACACATTTAGTGTGTGTGAGCGATGCTCACAGCCTGCAGTCACATGCTTCCACCCCGAGAGAGATATTTTTAAAACCTGCAAGCTTTGTTTTGGGATATTTTCGTTGAAGATTATGCTGTTTCTGCATGGTTTACTGCAGCGACTGAGGTGTCTTCTGAGCTTTCATCTGCATCAGGTTTCATAATGCAACTTGTCCTGCTGTGTGTTATTTTTTTAAATGAGCTACATTCTCCTCAGAACAAGTATCTTGGAGTTTTACTGCTGCATTAAATACCTTTATCCTGCAGTGTAACCTAATGCTAAAAGGAGAGACATCTTTCTTTTAGGGAACTAAAACAAATATGAATGCCGCTTAGAAGAGCTCTGGTTTTGGTCAGAGTCTAAATGCAATCATCAGAAGGACCTTTAATGACGTGATGAGTGGCTTTTTCTGCTCGTCTGGGTAGAAGGCTTTGATGGTCTCTTTTCAGCAATAAGTGGCAACTGATTAGAAAGTTTGAGAACCCTCTGAGGAAATAGATGTTTCACTTCTTTGATTAACTTTTAAAGCAAACATCTTATCTCACACTACAAAGACTTCCTTTGTTAATTACACTTTCTATTGGGGCCGACAAAGCCCTCGCATGGTTGTCCTGTGCTGCTTTCATAATACATCCAGAATTTAAGAGAGAAAAAGAAGAAATATGGTTGTTTGGGAAATTATTTATTAGGTACACCTTGGTAGTACCAGGTTGGACTCCCTTTTGCCTTCAGAAATCCTTGAGGACACAGGATAGACCAACATTTATCAGGTACGCAATGGTGTTGTGCTGTAGCCCATCTGCCTCATGGTTGGACGTCTTGTGTGTTCAGGGAAGTTCTTCTGCAGACCTCGGTTGTAATCAGTGATTATCTGAGTTCCTGCTGCTTTTCTATCAGCTGGAACCAGTCTGGTCATTCTCCTCTGAACTCTGGTATCAACAAGGCATTTTTGCCCACAGAACTGCCGCTCACTGGATATTTCCTCTTTTTCTGACCATTCTCTGTAAAACCTACTGATGGTTGTGGGTGAAAATCCCAGCAGATCAGCAGTTTCTAAAATACTCAGACCAAGCCATCTGGCACCAACAACCATGTCACATTCAAAGTCACTTTTCTTCCACATTCTGATGCTCTGTTTGAACTACAGCAGATCCTCTAACCATGTTTCTTAATGTTATCAATATAAAATATTAGCGCTGGCCTTTAGAGCCCTCCATGGTCCAGCTCCTTAATATGTCTGGGATCTGATCACCCCTTACAGACCATCTCGTGTGCTGAGGTCTATGGATCAGAAATCTGTTTACTGTCACTCGCACAAGGTTTCAGACCAGAGGAGACAGATCTTTCCAGATTGTTGCTCCTAAACTCCGGAATGAGCTCCCGTTCTCCTTGCGTTCCCTGGACTCTGTTCACTCCAGTTAAAAACCTTTGATTTTGTAATGCATTTTAGCTGAAACTAATTTATTTGGGCTCAAGATGATTGTTTTGTGAGGTACATGTTCTTTCTCATGTTTTTATCTTTTTTGTTTTTACCTTCTGAAGTTTTTGTTTTTTAACTTGTGAAGCACCATGTGACGTCTGTTTGAGAAAGGTGCTGCATAAATAAACTTATTTACTTACTTACTTACTACTTACATGTCTACATGCCTAAATGCATTGAGTTACTGCTATATGATTGGCTGATTAGATCCAGCTGGAGAAGTTGCTTCAAATAAGCTCATAGTTTAAGCACAACACCACGTAAAAGTAGTTAAAACCCTATCATGCTCTGCCTCGTTTGGTGGAGAGAGTCAAACTTGAGGGCTACACGAGTATGTGATAATTAAACTAAAGGCTTTGTCCTCTCCTGGTATCGTTAGTGCTGTGCAGGAGGCTGCTATGGCTTAGCCTGAAGCGTGAGCTGCAGGCCACAGGGTTGCTGTACAGTTGCATCACACATCACAAATGATGAATCCCAGATTATCTGTGGATCTGTGTGATTTAAACCTAACTGTATAGGGAAGCTGTCAGAATTGGGGCAATTTTATTTTGGTTACTTCAAACCCACCTCATCGAGATATCATGTTATATTTGTGTTTCATTTGATTTCTACTATTTGACATTCCACACAGTCAGTATAAAGACACTGATTGGCAGTAATGCTACCAAATAAACACACATGTGAACATTGAGATAATAATTGCACTAATTACATTACTAAAGAAAACGTGTTTTGACATGTTTGATTTTGATGATTCAAACACTCATAGGGAGGAAGAGATCTTAGATGAGGCATATGGTGAAATTCTAGAGACCACATTTTCTAAATCCTTTCAAATGTTTCTCTTCTCAGATGTGCACACTCAAAGGTATAAGTTCAAGTAGTTTTTTGATGTCTGGACTGCTTTCACTCCTAGGATTTTCCCCTGGATTGTTCGGAGATTGCTAATAATTTTCACATTTTCGACTGGGTTGGTTTGCTTTCACTCATGCCACGCTCAGAAGCTGAGCAAGATAGGCAAAAAATCAAAGAAAATACAGAAGAAAACCAGCTAGAACCACATACGTTATGTTCACACCAGGCATGCAATGCATGTTCTTGAACATGTGGAACGTGCATTCTTGACCAGTTGGAAGATGTTTGGTGGGATATGTTGAAACAGTGCAATTTTGGTGAATCTTTCTCTGGCTTTTTTTTTCACAGCTCTATTCTGAAATCTGAAAGCCTTGGCTTCATATAATGCTGGCTGGGCACAAATGGAAATTATTGATTTTCCTCCATGATCAATCTTTGAGCAGTTAGCATTTCTGTGAATTCAAAAGGATGCCATCCATACGCCACTACCAATCTGAGACCATGACTGGTCAAAATTTGAACTTCAAGAGACAGACGTGTGTTTTGTAGGTAGAGCCTGAAAACGGTTGTTAAAACTTACATACTGACAGGTGAATTTGGGAGTTTTGAACGCAAAAGCCTGAAACATGCATAGACATCACATTCTCACTCCCAAGTTGTCACATATTGAGGTTTGGTTAATGACCCCACCGCGTCACTTTTTGATATTTTGGGTGTCCCTAGATCGTTGTTTTTTAACATGTTGGCTGTTCATATTAAATCATGTGTCCCAACCTTCAGGCTTCAAACCGGAACCAGTCTAGTACCGAGACACAGAGCGCACTGATACCCTAACCCAGTACTGGTACCTTAACCATCTACCGGTTCACGTCCAGGCCCAGTTCACGTCGGGTTCTAGGTTGGTAGTGCGTCTTGTACTGTATCACATCTGGTACTGCGTCCAGTATTGCATCCGGTGCCAGGTTAGGGTACTAATACTGGGTTGGGCTACTAGTACAGACCGCTTCCTGAGGACCAGTTGGCTTGCGGTACAGCATCCGGTACTGTGCCCCGAGGGTTTCTGACCCTTGATATTACAAATAGCCAGCACGTCAAAATATGACGAGTTGGGGACACCCAAAACGTCAAAAAGTGACTTGTAGCAGCCCTAAACTAAACATCAATAAGAATGTGTTGTATATACACCTGTTTACACAGACTTTTCATCAGAAGTGGTCGCTTAAACGTGTGTTGCCGATGTTGTCCAAAATCGAGTGCCCTAGAAATCTCCCAGAAGTCTTTGTGAAAAACCAGCATGCATCAATGCTCACTACATTAGAAAATAAAGACCACAATACATTACGTTTGAACATTTTTTGTGAACAAAGAAAAATTATTATTATTTTTTTTTTTTATAAATATTTGCTGTTTAAAAAAAAGTACTGATCATGGTGTCCATTTATTCTAAAATCCAGGGCTCTAGATAGTCCTGCACTATAAAGTGTTGTAGTAGTTAGGGATAAGGGTGTGAATTTGGACATAGCCACATTTGTTCCTCCTCACTGTATTGTGTTTATCCTCATTTTCCAACTTTTTTGTGAATTGTGTTTCTTCAGTTTTATGCTGTGAGGTTCCTGTTTTGCTACTTGAAATACACAAATCTTGTGCCATAAACTCCCTTAAGTTCATTTCTGCCCTTAAGGTCAGCCTCAAGGAAACTAAGGGAATCATTCTCAA
>NC_050532.1:7635517-7656567 GCF_002922805.2 Oryzias melastigma | reverse complement strand
CCAAACCAGATCAGCCCCATTACAGACACTGGAAACCAAACTGAATATTGAAAACTAAAAGGCAAACTTCTAGTTGATGCTGGAGGCAGTTAGTGAGCTGACTCCAACTTTCTAATTAACATACATTCTACTGGGATTTTGTGTGACACACTTTAATGAGTAATACATGTTTTAAATCCTCATTAGTATGTTATTATTGTGGACATAGGCCAGTGAGGAGTTTATGAGCTAAATCAGATGTTTTCCAACAGGTTAATATGTAACATGTGAGGATAAGGGGCCAGAAATCGCTGGTTGATTTTTTTCTTAATTAAATAAATAAGAACTGAATTATCAGAATATCTTAACAAAAACAAGACATTTTTTTTGTATTGACTGTATAGCATTTCTTACTGTATTCCATGCTGAGAGGCCAACAGCAGACTCAACCCATCTTACAAAGTCTCTTTTCACAGCAGCCAAAACTGAATGACATGATGTATGCAGCTGCTGCCCGTGTGTCACTGCTGGTATCAGTGGCCTCTTTGTCTCCACGTCCCAGTTGTCTGTTCCAGAGCGGAGATGTTGACTTATGAGGACTTTCATTTGTTTTTACCCTGGACGTCTTGTTTTCTTCAGCCACACAAAGTGGTTTCTTTATTCTTTAAGAGGCCCGTCCTCCTTGTGACCAGCTTAGTGCCTCTCGGTTATTTAAATTCAACGGTTAGATTTTCTTTTTTGCTCCAAACACAACTATATGACCACTTTGTCGTTAAGTGTAGAGCTAAATGAACTGGGCTACATACCAAAATATGAGCTAATTTAATTTGAAACTAAAGAAAGTCTTCACCACTTTAGTCAAAAAGATAAGTAATTTCATTTCCGACACCCAAATACATGTTACTATTTCTGCCAAAATACTTCATTCGTTGACTCCTTCCTAAAGGCAGTTTGGAGTCATCAATAAGGCTAATTAAATGTTTCTAATCTGTGAGAGGAAGCCAGAATCCCTGAACCCAAATGGGTTCACGGAGGTTATTTAAAGACCACAAAAATTTTAAGACATAAATCTTTTTTTTTGTGTGTGTGTGTGAGGTAACTATGTGAACCCCTGCATCCTCACACAGCCCGGGGCAGACAGACAAACAAGCAGAAGGCATGCAAAACGTCCTCCCACTGTGCTTTAGAGGACTTTAGAACTGCACCACTGCGTTTCTATTTACAGTGTCCCACTCTCTGCAGGACCTAATGTGTTCGATGCACACATGCAATTTTGTGGTGGATTTAAAGTCACCGGCGTCCTCCCACTCTTCCCATACGGCAGTGACTTTGTTTCCTTCAAACATCTCGTCCTCCTCCGTTGTTGTGGTAGAATCAGTAAACCCCTGCAGCATATTTGGGTGTACTTTCTGTAATATCATGACTCCCAAGTCTGTTTAGGTTCTTCATTACATCCATGTCATATTTTTATGAAATAAGCATCATTGTTTTTCATTTCATTGACAGATACGTATAGATTTAAAGCTGATAACATGAATGGAAACCTGAGTACTGCAATAGGGAGGCAATGATGGAGACTCGGTGTGGATTTCTAAATATTTTCATGTCATCTCATGTCATGAAGAGTTTGCTCTGACATGTAACCCCAGACATTCCCTAATGATAGGAGAAAGGAAGGAAAGGGAATGAATGGATAAAGGGAGCACAGAGGCAGGAGTGGTGGATGATGAGAAGAGTGGACGGCTTGGAGGAAGGAATAGATTAAGGGATGAGCAGGGAGCATGGATGACAGATAAATAAATGGTTGGATGAGAGGTGACTATACGTGGGGAATAGAAGGAAGACATGAATGGGAGAATGGATGAGAGGATACAAAGGATATTTGGATTTGTAGATTGAGAGGGAACAGTTGATGAATAGATGTGTAAAATATGTGGGGAGGAGGAAGGAATAGATGAATGAAGGGTGTGAGTTGCAGAAAGAATCAATGAGAGCGATGTATAAAGACGTGCTGAAAGAATGGATGATGGGGGAGAGTGCAGGGCCTTTAGATTCAAGACAAAGATGCGGTCCTGCTCCAAAACTTTGCATCACTACATTGTTTGCATCTCCTTAAAGACCCATTCTGGTGTTTCTAACATGTTCTTGTGGCATTTTTCTGATGATGGAGGACACATGTGAAGAAAATTAAACTTAAAACTGCATTTCTGAGTATTTCTAATTTAAATTGTTGTAAATCAGTAATAGGAAGCATGTTAATGTTTTAAAAAAAGAGCTTATTTGTGATTAAAAATATGCTGGGCAGGCCACAAAGTCCATGCTCCAAGCTCTCAGCAACAGAGATGGGAAGGGGTGGTGGGATTGCTCCATGGCGACAATCCCAACTACAACTCATAGGGTAATTTTTAGTGAATTACTGCCGCTCTCCAGAAACTATGTCCTAGAAAATGACATAAATATGGCTAAAAATGGCATAATCATAATTAAAAAAACACTGTCAGCATTTAAAATAGATCAAAAGATGATTGGAGTGGATCTGATTGCAGATAAGGGCAGCAAACTCTAGACCAAAAGAGTTCTGCAATACTATAGTTATTTATCAAATACTTATAAATAATATAGCTTCAAAGAGATAAAAAATAAGTCAAAGTTAACAAATTATAAGTCACTTGTTTCATGTAAATTAGCTAAGAAAACAAATAAAATTTTCCTAACTACACTTAAGTTGCAAATTCATTATATTTGTAGCATTTTTTTTTTATATTTCGAGTGTCCTTTTGTAGTGTATTCCACCAACATGGAGCCACAAAAGTGAAGAGCTCATGTTGTGATCTTCACTGTTAAACACCATTGTCTCAAAGAAAACAGTGCTGGAAGACTAGCAGTAGACCTGGAGGAAGGTGTTTCTGTAAAAGATTTTCAGTTGAATGATCCCCCGTGGGAAAGTTAAAAAAGTTAGATCTATTCAGAGATGTTTGTCCCTTTTTGTTGATGAGACTCTTGTCAGTCTTTCGGATCATCTGAAGAGGTTTAGTTATCGTGCCTGCATAAGAGTTGGGTTGTTTGGCCCAAAAAGCAACGGGCTGATCTATCTGATGTTGTAGAATCTGCATGCTCAGGAGGGGGTGGGCATGTTTTCTGTCAATCACCACCCCAGATTTCTTCAAGATTTAGTGGGAATGAAGATCCCAAACCTTCAGTGATCATCTATCTTACGTTTTAGATATCTCAACTCCTTGCTGATTACCTGAATCAGGTGTGTTTAGTCATTTAAAGCTGCAGGAGTAATTGTGTGTAGTAGCTCCCCTTAGACAGGACTGCTGATCTGTTGGTCATTTTGTATTCTCCGCTGGACAAAAAATGCAGCATCTCAGGACCTGAGGGGTAATTCAGCCAAATAAGTTTGTTGTTCCCCTAAATCCACTTCAACTGATTATTTTACAGATAAAGAAGATGGAATGTTCCTGTTCCTGCAGGTGACTAAGAAGTTTTATGTAGAAACGCAAGCATCAGTTTTATCCCAAGTTAACTAGTTTAATGCATGCAATTGATTTGCATTGCAGTAATTTATATTTTTTGCAATGTTTAATCCAAATTCACTGCCAAAGTTAAATATGTTCCCTTGTCTAAAAATATTTAGTTGTTATAGAACTATATATTAGACAATGTTGTTTTAAAGTGTTTAGCAACCAGCGATAAATTATAAAATTATTTTTTTTTCTCAACTCTTATCAAAATTTAAGCCTTTATTTTCTTGTCGATGGAGTTTTTTCAAGGAAGACGTGTCAAAAATGATTTCAAGACTTCTCTCTGGTGCACTGGACACCAAAATAATCCTGTTCAGTCTAAATGTATTGCATTGACAGTTAATTCTAACAGACGTTTGACCTTTTTGCATTTTTTAAAACATGTTTAGTTTTCGTATTAATTTTGGTTGTCTGGAAAGTTAATAAGGCTAAGTAAGTATAACTGGATTGCTAATAAAATGCTGCACTGAAGAGTGATGGTTAGTAAAAAAGGACTCATGAAGGGGAGATATGTGGACAAACAGCTCATCAGTGACAATATGAGTGATTTTACAAAACAAACTGGAATCTAACAAATAAATATAAATAAGGCCAGTTGAATGCCGTTTTTAGTACTTTTTTTTTATTTTAATTAAAGTACCTGCAGTAAAACATTGCCAGTTCAAATGAAGCACAGACGCCCAACAGAAAAAGTCCTATGAAGTGATGAAATCATTTATAGCATTCACAGATAAGTGAAGCTTTAATTCATAATTAGCCATGACTTTTGGTAGCAAAACTTTTTTTTATTTTTTTTTATTAAAGATTTATTGATAGCAGATGTAAAGCCTGAGGTGCATTATAGCCTGCTAATAAAAATGCTTTTTTTGGAGCTTCCAGAGTGGAAATCACTTTTTTGGGCTTAATAAAGTATATATTTAGAAAAAACTGTTAGTGAAAATCCATCTCAGAAATAAAGATAGCCTGACTGAAAAAAGCCTGACGTTGTTCTTGTTATATCTACCATAATGGTTTAATCTAATGTCTAGAATAAAACAGCGTATGTTGTCAAATTTACTGTTTGATTAAGTCATGTAAATTCAATTCTAGTTAAAATGATTCGGCACCATCAGGCTATGATAAAATAAACGTGCATTTTCTGCAGCGCATGTTAGTCACATTTTTTAGAAGTAGTAACTTCAATTTACCTGGTTCTAGAAATCATTTGGAAGTATTGGTTCAAAATAATCAAAATAATCATGCCATGCAGAACAAAATTAGATTTTTGGGGGGGAGATATAGCTAAAAGTAACATATGTCCATGCAACTGCCTTCTAAGACCTTTAAAGCTGGATTAAAAAGTGATAATGACCCTTTAATAGGAGCCCATAATGTCTAAATCAAATGTCTCTGTGCTTATTTTGCATGTAATAGTTCCAGAGTGTTTTGTAAATTACACCTCCATCATATTCTTCCCTTTCAAGTGTGAGCCTCATTACGGACATGACTGAAGATTTCCATTAAATAAATAAATAAATAAATAATCAACCCATTGGTCACAAGGCAGAACTTGAAGGTTTTCATGCTAACGATACGGTTTATTAAACTCTGAGGTTAAATATTTAAAGTTGATTTAAAAATCACTGAAGGAGCTCAGGGACCAGGCCGACCTGTGGAAGTGGAGCTAATCCTGCAGAACGGAAAGCATGACCGGCTTTACCTTAAAATAAAGGTCGTCTATTGAAAGCATGTGAAAGTCACACTGATACTGAAGCTATTTAAAAGCAACTTGCTGACTGAGTGAAAAGCAAAGCAAAGAGCCTAGCCTGGCCACACAGTCTGCTTACAATGCTGCATTCACCATGCAATTCAAGAATTCTCTATTAATCCCTGAGGGAAAATAGAAATCTATGCTCCTTTTTATACGTATACACTGAAAAAAGGGGGATTTTTAAATCATACCACACACCATTTTTTCATGTGATTGGAAACATATTTGGAACTACGTCATACGTGATTGTGGAGGGTTAATGTGTCAGTTTCGCAGTCTTTCATTGGCAAAGACCTTAGAAGACAGTGGCATCCAGAAGGGCTGCATAGGTGCTGATGCCAGGGCTTTTAAAGGCTCGGCCCAGGCCATTCCGCTCAGGCACCTGGGAGAACACCTGCCACGGCCATTAGTGCGCAGGCAAGCGTACAAGAATGAATACGTAGGCAATCAGCGGTGAAAAACGGCAGGAAGCTCTGCAGATACAGAGGTGGGTGGGAGCCAGGAAAAGACGGCATCAAAGACAGCAAAGATGACTTGGAGAAACAGAATTGAAAAAAATTAAATGTGAGACCAGGACGGTAACTCGGATGATTTCACGGAGCCAGAGCTGAGATGAGGACAGATGAGAGTAATGTGGGAATTTAAATAATGGTGAGAAAGTTGAAATATTCCTGTTTTCTTCTTTTTTGCTTTGATGAAATTGATTTCTTAGAGTTTATACATTTTAGGGCTAGCCTTTTTTGTGAAAAGTTTTTAAATATTTACATCGTAAAACACAATTTTCTATTTGTTGTGTTCTTGTAATGTCAAGATAGACAGTTTAACACCTCATTTCACATCAGCTCTAAATCTAAGATCATATAATTAGCATCAGATAACGACGGATCAAAAACTGCCCTGTGCTGAATTTAACTAAAGATTTGAATCTTGCGATACAAGTGTTAGTGCACAGGGAAGAGTGCTGTCAACTCTCACACTGTGTATGCGATTTGTGCAATCAACACCTTCCTGGTGCTCTCATGCCGCACAATGATATTTTTTTAATGCGGCGAACATCTAATGAGTAGGTGATAAAGTTACTCCCAAAAACAGGAGACTAAGTGGTACAGATAGAACAAAACCTCACTCTGGTGCAACATAAAAGTTTGAATGACCAAGAAGAAAAAAAAGAACTACTGGTTCTGTTCTGGTCTGAAAGCCTTAGTCACATACACCTGTATGGGGATTGACCTAAACGGGTGGTGCGGGTTTTTGGGTGGTAGGTTCTGGACAGGAAGGGCTGCATCTTAAAGAGAATGTTTTGCAGTTCCCTTGGGGCATGTGTGGTAAGTGTATCATGAAGTATTTGTAAGGATATCATAAGTTACATGCACTATTGGCTCCTGACTGCTTTACGCTACTTTCAATACGTTTTCTTGTGAGGGCCACATAACTGTTTTCTTCAGTTTGAAGGCTAACAAAAGAGGTGTGAAAATGTCAAGGTGTGCCTAAATGTAAACATTTCAATTTTTCCAGAAAGTCACTTGTAACCAATTATTAGAGCTTGCACTTCTTTGAACACCACTAAAGATGTTTACACACTGGCTCCGTCGACTTGCGTTCAAGCAGCTATTTTCAATGAAAAGTCTACACAAACGTAAGTAGACCTTGAATTTCCGACATCTGCACCTAAAGCACTCGTGATTGCTTGTCGCTCTGACGGTTTTTAAGTCCGGTTCCAGGCTTTACATAAAAAGACAGGCATTGATTGATTTTGAGCTGAAAGTTCAACCGGTTGAACATTTTCCTACTGCGTTCATGAAAGCGTGTAGATGGCGTTCTTGAATGCACCACACGTGGCTGGTGTGAATGCACCATAACAGGCTCCTTGCTTATCTGCATCTGTGGATGCTTTGAAATGTAGATAAATGATATTAATGATCCTTAATAGCCTGAATCTATTAATATTTGATATAAAGTCCGTAACCGGATATTCATATTCATGTAGAGAAAATGGTATGGTCGAGTCGGGGTGGGATTTTATAAATTTGCTTCCTTTCACTCCTTTTCAAGCGATCTACTTATGATTCATTAAGTGATGTTACTTCATGTTTTATGACCTGATTACTTACTTTGATTACAATTTCATTCATTCATTAAACAGGTTCCAGAGGAGTTGAAAAAATGAAAAATCCATTGAACGTGCCTGCATACCTGATGTGTTAAGTGCTCACTACAACCTGTCAGCAGCACGCCCATAGATAAAAAAAGTAACATGAATATTTTCTCTCACAGGCTTACCAAGTTGTCCATGACCTTAAAATGTGTGCAGACCACCTGCATCCCCCATAGAAATGTGCCCAGTTTTCTCCTGGTGAGGGTCAATAGCTAAACTCTGGTGTTGCTAACATCTGCCAGGTGTTAAATTAGCTGAGCAAATTGTGCCACCTCAGCTAAAAGTCTTCTCTTAAATATGAGATAAGAATGTAATAATAACAGATTTTGTGCTGTATTTGGTCATATCATGTGAATATTAAAGCACTGCTTATCCTTGTCCGATATCTCCAAAAGTTGGTTTCTTTGTACAGCTGGAAACATCTGCTTCACAGTTCATGGAGCCAAACTGTCCTTTGTTAGTTTTACACTTTAACTATGTTTTCTGAGCATAATGGTGGACGAGGAAAAGGGGTTCTTATAATTACTGGATTTAAGCCCTAAAGGCTGATTTAATTCTAGCATAATTTCTCAGCAGCAGAGCGTCGCTGTTCTGGAATTCCAGCAGATCGTCTTACAAATGATTAGAGAAAATAATCACTAGGGACGGAAAATTGCTGACGATTACATAATTAAATCAAGTACTTGGTTGTCATTAAATAGCAATAAAGATATGCTTAAAAAAACAGATCATATCAAATAAAAACGTCTACAAACATTATTAAATTGTGATCAGCAAAATAGGCTGCAGCAGAGTGACCATAAATCAAACTTATTTTTAAACACACTCTCAAAATAAAACCTGCGCCCCAAGGATTTGAATAGAGATGCATGAATAAGTAATGTATTTCTTTTGTCAAAGGACGGAATATTTACAATGCATGCAAACACATTTTTATAGCATTGTGCAGCGCTTCACACAAACTCACTATCACGCAGCCGGCCACATTACAGTGGGATTCTAGACAACACAAGTCGCTGCATATTCTCCGAATCCGATCCTCTGTTTTCCACCTTCACTTTGAATTTCCTCTTTCAAATATATATTTTTGGTGCGGAAAGCAGCTTTTGTGTTTTAATAGAGGAGTCGGTCCTGATTGCAGTCCACCCACACGGACTGTCCAAGCAACACCCTCTGACAGAGCTCCCTCTCACTGATGCACCGGTCGGCCTGATCTCTGTCGCAATCAGAGCAGCGGGATGAAGGTGGTGGGAGGTTTGAGTGTGTGTACGTGTGAGCGTAGGGGCATAACAGAGGAGTGGGAGAGTGGTGAGCACAGCAGAAGTATAGAAAGATTCAAGTGTTTGATGAGTGGGAGATAGAAGTAAGAGCTGAAGCAAGAACTCTGTTTTCTGTCAATTCTTCCCATTGTTTTTTCTATTTTTTTAAGGATGCAGCTCTGCCAGATATACCTCGAAAACCTCTCTCTAGAAGACATAAGGGACACCAAGTTTTCACGAGAAAACTTTTTTTCCCATCAAAGACCAGGATGAGCGCCTGCAGCCTTCATTTTTCATTCCTTTCTCCTGTACCGTCTTTCTTTTTGACTTCAAGACTTAAGAAAATTGCAGCCTACTTGGAATGGATTTTTATTTTATTCCCGTTTCCATAAAAGATTGATTTATCTCCTGTTAGCACATTTGTACAAAATCAGAAAGCTGCTGAATTATTTCTGAAGATTCTTTTTTTTTTCTCTTGAAATCCTTTTTTTCTTTGTCCAGTTTCTTTCTGGCTTTCAAGGTGTTTGTCCACTTCATGAAGCCCATTCCTCACATAAACACACCCTTCCCTGCAATCACATCCTCGCAAACATTTGCACTTATCTGCTCTCTGTCTCTTTTTCTGCTCTTTTTTTTTCTCTTCTTTTGTGCACTTAGAGATGGCCAGTTATTTGTCAAGGTTAGAGCATCAAAAGCTCCACTTTAGGCTTTTATGGGAAGATGGTGAGGGCTGGAGCTGCTGGTACTAGCCACTTAGTTGGTGGTGTTTAAAAAAACATTAAATGAGAAAAAACTCGTACAAAATTAAAGATATAAGCTAAACAGGGGATTTAATTTAATACGATAAAGAATTTTTTTATTTTTTCTTAATCAAAAGTCAACACAATATTTACAGTTGTGAGTTAACTAGCTTGGACCTGCTTTTGCTCAAGAGAACACACAAAAGATTATTTCATATTAAACCTTTAACTACCCAAAAAAGAAAGAAAGAAAAAAAAACACACAAAAAATGTTTTTTTCTGCTGCCTATTGCCTTGGTACGGAGCTCCTAAAGGGACATTAAAGTAAAAAACAATTAATTGAAGTAAAAAAAAAAAGATTTTTCTAATAATACTTAGGGGCTCTGTTGTTTTTCTAAAAATTACAGTAGTAAAAATCGAACTAACAAAAAAAAATGTTCTAGTTACTAATTGATGTTCATTAGTTCCTATCTGGTGCACATCTGTTACTAACTAGAATTCTTTTTTTTTTTCTTCAATTTTTGTAAAAAAACATTTTTTTTCTTAAATTTTTTTTCTTTAGTTTCCCTTTTGGGACTCCATATCTTAGACTCAATATCCTTAAAAACATGTTTTCTAAATGTTTCCCACCGTTTGGTTGAGCAGGCAGTTAAAGGGTTAATCTCCATCCATCTCTGCTATAACTTAGGTATCTACTAATCTGTTTGGCACAACTATGCACATTTGCACTGAAATGACTAAAAGTAACCTTTGAAGCAGGAGAGCATGCTGTACTCTAGACTGAGAAGTCACACCTCCACACACCAGACTGATAAGAAGTTTGACGATTAACAGTGAGGAGTAATCCCTCTGTCATCTGGAAGGAATCTGTGTGACTGCTCCTCCAGTAAACATGTAAACATCCCAGAAGTCAGATGGAAAGTTTTACATCAGAGTTCCGCTGTGACACCTACAGGTCATAGAAAGGCGTGGCTAAGTCTGGCTTCACCATCGCTCTACTCTTTAGTGGTTTGAGCACTTTAGAAAGTGCTCTTAACCAAAGGGTTATTTTTTCCACGAAAGTTGAATTTTATGTGTTGCTTTCTGTGCTGCTCTGCTCAAATCCCTAAAGAAATATCAAAATATCAACAATGCAAGAAAAAAATTGAGAGTTGTTTGTTTCTAACTATCAGAATCAGATGATTTCTGTGTAAAATTGCTGTTGGTTGCATCACAAACATTTTCCATTTCAAAGCCTTTTGGGTGGAGCTCCTAGATGGGATAAAGATGCAGAAACTGAATAATTCTGCCCGTTTCAGCGTCTGTGATGTCATGGTGTCGACTGGCTAGCTCAGGGGTGGGCAGACTACAGACCAGAGGCCATCTACAGCCCACTGAACTATGTGATCTGACCCGCCAAACGGGAATAAATTCTATGTTAACCTTTATAAATGTTTTGGTACACTACAAATACCTTTGTTTACTTTGCAGAAAGTTATTCTGCATTTGTGTAGTGTTGGAAGGTGTGTGTTTTTTTTTTTTTTTTTTTTTTTTTTTAAGTTTATGTGTGTTTTTGGAGTCGGACAGTCATTTTTCCAATCATTCCTACACCACACCACAGCCACAGTTTTGAAATAAAAACTCAAAAATGTTTTGTTTAAAAAATGTATTTTCAATTCAAATTAAAACATGTTTTCATCCAGATTTCATGTTATTTCTGTTTCTTTTGAGGGCATTACCAAGACATGCCACATATGTCAAAATCAATCTCAACAGAAGTTTTTTTACATGTTTGTATCTGTGGTACTATAAGAAATTGAACCCACAAAATAGCCAAATGTTATTTTTTTTAAACCCAATAAATGAGATAGCAATAAAAACTGTACAGACTTGAACTTGACCCTCTTGAACCAAAGATGTCACCAGCTAAAAACAAAAAGCTATGTTTAAAGCTATGTTTAAATCTATATAAATGTGCATTTCGGGATTCAAAACTCTCTCGTTCATGCAAGCTAAGCACATTTTTAGGATGATTATATGAGCTCCACATACAAAATGGTCATTTAATCCATGTTGAAAGTTAAACTAGTTGACCATCAGGGACTATCATTCGGTAGTGAAGTATGAATGGCGCCCCCTTTAATTCAAGGAGGTGTGAACTGTTTTATATCCACTTTGCACCAAAATGCAAACAATTACTAAGGTAAAGTGTTTCATGACAGCTCAAAGCCGCTTTTCTCCTGTAAAATGTTGCGTACCAGAGCAAGACTACTTTTCTCTGCTTCAGAATCGTTAATTGGGTGAATTGTAGAAGAGTTAGTTGAACGAATGTCAACACTGGAGCTAAAGCTGTGATGATCTAAAAAGTGTTTTAATGACAATGTCAGAGATTAACAGGGTTGTTTTGTGCAGGTTTTTTCCTTGCCAATACCAACAAGTGTAAAAAATGAGGGGAAGTTGTGGCAAGAGGAGGAGGAGGAGGAGGACTGCTAGCTGGCTTCACTTGATCAGATAATCCCTGCATACATAAGATAGCAGCAACATGGAGGTGGAATGTAAACACCATATTACTGTCTAGATCACCACATATCTGTCTCCTTCCATCCAGCTGCACGTTCCAGTGTCCCTGAAGGTTCAGTTTATCTGGTTCAAAAAGGTGCAGGTCTGTTTCTGAGTCCTAATTTGGAACCATTGCTGCATTTCAAGCCTATGCCCAATCATTTCCATTTTTTATTTTAATCCTTCAAGTGTCTCAGGTATTATTTAGAAACCATTATTATGTGGTGAGCATGCAGTCGCTACGCTGAACGTTCCTCCTAACTGGTGTAAGTCAAAGGCATTTATCGATACGTGGAAGCGGAGCTTCAAGCACTTCAGCTTGACTTCTGACTTTTATCTCTGCTTTCGTCTCTGATGCGCGCTGCTGTTGAACTGCAGCGGTCCATGCGACAGAGCGCACATTTTCCACTGATTGCTTTGCCCTTTCTGTAAATGCATAAGGGGTAATGGGGGTCGGCTCCCATCTCCGCCATGAAGCTTCCAGACTTTGAGAGACTTCCTCGCCTTTGAAGTTGCCTCTGTTTATGTCATTCATTTTCCACGTGGAAGACATTGTTACTTTTTTTGTTTCGTTTTCCAGCTGAGAAATGTCAGAAGTTCTGAATTGAGAGAGACCCCCCGTGTGGTTTGGGGCCTGGGATTTGTCCTTGAGGTGATGTTTGTGTTTGTGATAGTTTAAATTGAGCTGTGGTCTCTGGCTCCCACAGTCAGCTGATGATGAGTATTCCCCAGGTGGAAGTCCGGCTATGTGGTGAATGCTTACCTCTTTAAACGCAGACTGACAGTAGCAGGCAAGCATGAAAGCACAGTGTTACAACAGCTCATTTGTTCTCCTATAAAAACGTAGAAAACACAATAATTTAAAATATTCATGTTTTTTCCAACCAAATCCTTTTTGTTAGCCTTTTTACTAAAGCTCTGTTGTTTAAGAGCTCTGTTTGGTTAAAAGACGATTAAAAACTCAAGTTCATGTTTTTAAAGCTCACTGAAAATGTTTTTAAAAGTTTTTACTGTCAGGGGAAACACAATCTATTTGTATAATCTGCCATAATACCCAATAAAAGAAAAACTAAGGTCAATTTTACCATGAATACAGTGATTTGTCACAGTGCTTTATAGAGTTAATAAGGTGTGTTTGTGAGATGTAATCTCTGACTGCATACACAAACCATCAGCATTCCTCTTGTCATTGAAACCTCCTGCAAACAAAGTGGAAGCAGTCGGGACAGCTGAGCGCTGCCACTGCTTTCACTAGTATTTGTAATGAGCTTTTATGCTTAAGAGGGATTTCCACTATTTACTCCACTCCTTCTGGCAGCGATTCACTGTATGTATTTACACGCCAATCACTGTTTTCAGGTATGACACCTTTGAAACTGTTAGTTAATTGTCATCCCGATAACGTAAAGCAGTCAAATATTGTCTTATTTCTTCTTGTAATCACACAAACTCAAGTAAAAATGTTTTTTTCTATGCGGGAGAAACTGATTTCTAAAACCCTCTGGTCTGTTGTTGTGCACGCGGTATTAGTTGGAAATGGGTTTTGTTCCCATTTACATAAAATGTTTTATAAAAATTAAGCCAACGCACAGTTCTCAAGGACTAAGCAGCTTTATGAATAAAGCAAGGGATCAAAACGAGACAGGACCTCAGGACAGATAATAAGCTGACCCTATGCGATATTCATGTACTTGTTTGGCTCCCAGCATCGAGCCGCTCTCTTGCCATGTGTTTGATAAGTTATGTCTGATTTCATTCACACTCTTCATTAGCGGGGCGCAATTAGGCCAGAGATTTAATTATTGATGCAGCCTTAGAAGAAATGGAGGGGTTATCTGTTCGCCGCAGAGCCGGCGTGATGGAGAGCCACTCGCTCTGGAAGGTGCTGCAGCGTTGCCATCAGGCAGAGAAAAAAAAGTGTTTTTTCTTTATGCGGCTGTTTCTGCAGAAATGCACGAGATCCACCAATGTTTTCAAGCAGTGGAAAGTTGAGAAAAGAAAGATTTAGTTCTCCTGTTGTCCCACTCCGATCAACTTTTGATTTATTTTGTAAGTGTTCCCAATGGGATTTTTTTTTTTTATAACAATTTTGCCTTTTTTGGGGCAAAAACCAAAAAGCCTATCGTTTTCTAGGATATAGTTTCCACAGAGCTGCAGGGGTTCATTGGACATTCGCCTCTTAGTTGTGGGCAGAACTGTTCCCACAGAGTAAACCCACCCCCACTTCCCATCATCCATCTATTAACATGATAGCTAACATTACCGGTGCAACAAAAATGGCGAGCAGTGTTGGAGCTGTCCAGGCGTGCAGGTTTGAGCATGATCATGGATCACTAGCTACTTTTACATGGCCACAAGTAATCGGAATAAATGCCTGAGCAGAATAAAAATGCGACTCTAACCATTTCTATGATCCGTACAACCAAGAATAAGATCCCGACCACACGGATTTACAAAATTACGAGAGAGTAGTCACTTATAATTATTATTATAAAGTTATGAAAGCATGTTCAGGGTATCATCTCGCTCTATGCAGCATCTTTGTGTATTTACAATGGAGCTTGTGGCCCATCAATTGTAGCACTTCCTGTTCGTCACAAATTCTCAATGATTTAAATAAATAAATACTTTTTGAGCTTAATTTTCTTATATATGTCATCAGAAAAATGCCATAAGAACATGTTATAAACACCAAAAATACATTTTCATCCGAGTGGGTCTTAAAAGAAATCCCATACAAGTTTGGTGCATACCACCGTTCGGTGGTCACAGAGCACACTCGCCTGTTATTAGCTGTAATGTCTTTCTCTGGACTCGTGTGGGAGTGTGCAGTACAGTAATGTTTGAGGAAAACATGAAGGTATGACCCACTGTACTGGCTGGTTAGTCATGGAGTGACTGTGTGTCTTCACCTTCACCAGCTTCCCTGATGTGGAATTACAGAGAGTGGGAGGCCACAGCGTGGTGAGTGGGCCGCTCGTTCAGGCTCTCAGCACATTCAGTCTCTGCCATTCACTCCTGCATCAAAGGAGGAAAAGCAACTTCCTGTTTCCAGCAACTGTTTGAAATGCCTATAAAAAGTTATATAATATTACATTTGAAAGGAAAAGTATCTATCTATCTCTGTTTGGTGATGTGTGCAGTGGTGGACTTATATTGACTGTATAAGAGAACTGGACGGAGCGAGTATGACATCATCTATAGACTTCTATTATTTTATTTAGTTGACATTTTGATACGGACACCACCGTGTTCAAGTCAGACATTGTCAGAAAGCGATGATTCGTCCGAGTTAGTTTGATTAAACGTTTCTATGGCAACCACTTTCCCCAGTGAGGAGTGAGCTTGTTAGGAGTCTACACCTCTACTGATCAAAATCAAGAATCTGTCAATCAAACATTTCAAACATTCAAAATACTTTCATTGAGACATCCGATTGATCATTTTATATCTTGAATAACTTGCACAACAAATATATACATATATATATATAGTGAAAACAAATAAGAATATGTTTAACAAAAAAAGATTTACAAGATTTCTTGGAGCCAACAGGTACTTCCTGTTTAGAACATGAGGAGGAAGGAGTCACTCAGTCCACTTCTCATATAGAATCAATGATTTCTCCACAGTTTTCCATAGTTTGTTCTTATTTTTCTGAGTTTAGTAAGTTTAAGAGCTTCAAAAGAGCGAGTTTTTGTCCATATTTTTTTTTCACATACGTTTCTTTGCATTGTTCTACAAAAATCGATATTGATTTTGGCTCAGTACTGACATTATATACTTGAAGCACTAACTTCTTATAGTTAGGACTTTGTTATATTCAAAAATCAATTCAAGGCTGTTCCGATCAAGGTTACTTTAAAATTTTACTGTAATACTTCAGTACCTGTAGTCTGGGCCCTTTTTGAGCATTTCTTACAGATTGCTCCAATAATTTACCTTTAAAACTGTTTTTTTTTGTTTTGTTTTTTGTATCAATCTTTTTAGTACAACCCTAGCTTCTGTTTTTACAGATGTATTTTGATTATATGATGCAATAATTCCACCTAAAACTCCAAAAAACTCAATTCCAAGTTGTAAATGCTGTCATTTTTATTGCAAAAAAATCACAAAGATAACATTTTTTTTATATTTTATTACTAAAGATCAATCATGTTGAGACAAAATAAAAATGCATAAACCTGCAAATGAAGTCAAAACTATGTAAAATGTGTCTAAAAATCTGGGATTTATTCCAAGTGTGTCATAACTCTTGTTGTGTTTGTTTGTAACCATAAATTTCAAAGCTAAAGACTTTTTGAAACCTTGATGTTAAATTTTGAATGAAATTGTTAACAGCTGAAACACTGGCGAGTTCAGAGTCTACTGACGGTTAATTTGGATTTATACTTTAAAAAACCAAAGAATCAGAGGATGACATGTTTGTCTGAATGCTTTATGCAGACTGATGGTATATCAGGCTAAAACTAATACAACATTTTCCGAGTTTTTCAAGCCTGGACGACTTCTGATTTGGATTTACTCCTGTGTGTTTAAAGCTGTCCGTGCCCGCATCGATTTCCTAATCAAATAAACAATTCATCTGAATTTTGAAACAACCTGCCGGATGTTGTCACACGCGCTCAACGCTTTGCCACATCAGACTGCTTCCTCCTCGTCACAGTAAATAGATGAAGGTGTGCTGCAGCAATGATTCAGCCTGTTGGAGCGTTCTGTTTGGCGCGGCGGGCTCCGAGCTGATGACTTCACAAGTTTGTGTGCGGATGAATGTGTGCGGTTGTTGTGTGCGGACGGGTGGCACACAAAGGAGAGGATGTGGGTGTGTCCAGACTTCAGAGACAATGACCTGCCAGACAAAGAGCTGCTGAAAGTCGCATTTCGTTCAGCTACGCTTGTGTGGCTCAGGCAACGGCCTTTATTCTGAGTGAAAATAAATCTGTGTCAATTCTATTAATATCTTTAGATTCATTTAGATTTAGATGTAGCCCGAAAAATAGAAGGAAAATCACAAAGCATACGGGAGTGTGTGAGATACACAAAGACATCAGAAATAACACAAGCTTTTTTGGTTCACTTTAAATAAACATTTGTAACATTTGCTTATATTTTCTTACATTTATTCTAAAAAAATTGAGTGTTTTATTGCTTTTAGAGATGTGGTTATGTAATAGTTTGGCTAACTTACATTGGACTTGTTAGAATATTGTCCAACCTTTTTTCGTTTTTTTTTTAACAGCAAGTATTTAGAAAAAAATAAAATAAAAAGTCTGAGTAAGATAAGTCAACAACAGCAAATTGCTGTAATTTTAGATTAATCTGTCTGCTAATATTGTCATTATTACAGTGTTTTCCATTGTGTTTGACCAAAATCAACATAAATTATGACTTTGACTGTGGGGTCTGCAACCTTTAACGCTAAAAGAGCCATTTGGTTTAGTTTCTTTCTGATACCCAAGAGCCCTTTAGTTAAAAAAAAAAAAAAACTTTTATTAATGTTTATGTGGCCATTTATAAAAATATAATTGCCAAAAAATGTATTTTTTAGAATAATTGCATGACAAAAGTGTTATATATTTCTATGCATAACAATTTTAACTTGCCTTTGACAGCAGCACACTAGTTCCTTTCAAAATAAAGTACATCCTGTCTGTGTCAAATAAAATCCCTCTGCTGCAGCAGATTTACTTGAACTAAAATGGCAAGAAAACCAAGTCAAACAGTTTTCTCTCATTACAACAACAACTATTGTACAACATAGATTAGATTATGTTGACTTTAAATCCTTAAATTTGTTTTCAAAAATAGAAAATCTGCTTTATAATCCGGGGTTCCTTAAGGATAAATCCTGATTGTTTTTATTGATCTCCAATTGATTTTCTGTGGTGCACAGAGCTCAAAAACCTGTCAAAATGTTTTAGTAAATCTTTGGTAAACTGTTAAGCCGCACCGCTTGAGGATTGTTGGAGCATCACGTAGTCAGGAGCTGGTGGAGTGATGCTCCAACGAGTTGAATAAATAAAGTACGGTTTTGCTTGATGCACCTTGTAGTCCAGAAAATACTTACTTTTTAAAGTATTAAATGATTTTCTTCAACCAGAGAAGACATAGAGGAGCTGATGTGGTTGCTGACCCCTGGCGTAAACGTATCTGTGCCAAATAGATTTACAATGAGTGACGGTTTTGAAAATGATTACATTACAATTAATATTAGCAAATTGAAGAAAAAAGTGGACAACTGTCCTTTTTTACCTCAACAAAGAAGACGCAATAAGGTGAAATTGTTAAAGAACAAAAGGTACGTTGTTCAATGCTGAATACAAATAGACTTTATACAAAAATTACAAGCATACACGTTTGTGTGTTTTTACTCCAGATATACTAGTACTGCCTCTCCAGACTATACCCTGATGAATTATGTCCAACCCCTCTGCACAGCTGTACACAAATTTATCTTGACTATAACAAGTGTCAGGCAGCTCCTATTCAAACACCCATAATTCCCCTGACACACTTATTTACAATATTCATGAGTTATAATTAGTGTCACACACGGCGTTCGCAGCGTCTCGGAGAGAGGCAGGCTTATCAACATAGCTCCACTTTTCAGAAACAAGGACGTGTGCGGCTGATGCCGCTCTCACTCTTATTACTCGTCTTCAGTCTTTACTTCTTTTTTTTTTTTTTTATGCAAAAATATAACTAATTTCTGAGTCCTGACACCAGCTTTGGGCGGGAAAACTGATGAGTTTTCTGTTGAGCAACTAATTGTATAATCAGGAATTTCATTTGGGATTTGAAAAGTGATTTTAGAAATTTTAGAGATACAAAAGGAGGGAAAATTGAGTGTTGTACAATAGGGAAGATGTAGGCTAAATGGTCTTTTAGAATATATATAAGAGTAAATTCTTGTAAGAATGTGAAACTTCTGTTAACAATTGCGACTTTTCTGGTTGAGCATTGTTACTGTATTGTGTTTCCTGAGCATCTCTCAATTCTTTTCTGTTTCTTGCTGGAAACACCTGAGGTTGGATGTCACTTCTTTATCGGAACAAAACAGGAAGTGAAGAGCTGTTCCTGCATGAGATGTCTTTCATCACACATTTGCACAACACTTTCTCTATCAGTGGAAGTTGCAGCAACACAAAAACACATCTGTGGATGTTTGGGTGTATAAAGCCAGAGTTTGTGAAAACTTTTTATTTCTTTTGTAATTGCATTCCTTTATTTGACAGTTTGTTATGTTTCTAGTTACTAAAAAGATTTTTTGCAATTCCTCAAACCCTAAATTTAAAGCTAACTGTTATCTTTTTACTGCCACAAAATGCTACATTTTCTTTAACATTTGAAAAGCAACTCATGCTTAATAGAGGATCGTTATATTTACTGGATAGAGGTTAATTTTATCAAAAAACGTTTTAATTTCTAAATAATTACTTGGTTAAAATGAAAAAAAAAGATATTTGTATAAAAGTACACATAAAAAGTATGCTAGTATTAGGTTTGCACAATATTTGTGATCAGTATTGTGATGACGATATGACTTCCAATGCTAAAAAATAACAATTAATACTTTATTTCAATTTCACTGCAATACTTTTATCTGAATAAAAGTCAACGTAAATTATAAAGCAAGTTATTTCAATAGGAGGTGGTTTAGAACTCGCCAGGGAAACAGACCAAAGAATAATTATCTACTTTTCTGGTTACACTGGCCAAAACTAATGTGGACAACAATTGCAATGTAGGAAATGTGCGCTTGGACAGTTTTAAAAACATTGTTTCTCTGTCTATGCATATGTGTACATTTAAGGTAACCATTTATCGTGACTTACCCCGTCTTCTGTGATACACGTATCGCACAAGCTGATATCGTTAAAATGTGGATACATTTTCAATTTATGGTGTAGACCTTGTTAGATTTATAAAGTGCCAAAGGAAATAAATCGGTTGTGATCACTTAGACCTAATCTAATACGGTTCAACGGTGAGCTTATCTTAAAGATCCTCTTCATTGAAATTTTTATTTTTGGTGTTTTTAATATGTTGTAGCATTTTTCTAATGATTTAAAAAAATGAATGAAAACTCCACAATTTCAAATGAATTGCTGCCACTCTGCAGAAATGATGTCCTGGAAAAATCACTTTTTTTTGGTTTTGGGTAAAAATGGCAAAAAAAAACCCCACAAATTAGTTATTTTTAAGCACAAACAATTAGTATTTTTTATTCCTTTAATTGGTTTAAATCTTTTCCCCATTTTTTCCCAAAGAAACTGATCATCAGAGTGAGTGTTGCAATTAATTATCCACACAAGGACCTTCACAACAACATTATCTTTATGTTGAACTGCCCTGCATACAGAGTGCAGCTTTTCTCCTCCTAGTGTGGCTGTTCACAGTTCTGGAGCCAAGGGAAGGAATTTGGGGAGAAGGAGGACGCTGCAATGGACCCGGTATTCTCACAGGCTGTGTGTGACTGTGACTTTGTTCCAAATTGGTGTGATAAAGCGGAGATGGACAGAGAAAGAGCAGGGAAGGGGAGAGGAGGGAGAGGAGGGTGGCACTTTTTTGGTGAAGGTCAGCGGGTTAAGCCTATGGGGATTCTTCAAGAGGGGGGGGTCCCCTCGAAAAGATGGTAATGCTCCAAACTGTGACTCATTCGAAAGGCATCCAATTGTGTGTGTGCGAGTCTCCGTGTATGTGTGTTGCCAATGACGTCACCCTATTAGTCCCCTGGCTGTCATGGGCTGACAGGCAGAAGCTGTGGATGAGCAGCGCTTTCATTTCAACAGGCAGATTGATGGACTGCTGTTCAGGGGGCGGGGTTGCTTTTTGAATGGCAGGCTCCACATTGTTCAGCGTTTTTAGGGGAAGTGCTTTATAGATTTGTAACCGTCTACACGTTGTTTTGCAGAATCAGTGACATTCTTATGACACTAAGCTCCTGCAAAACACAGTAATTGCATTTTTTTTTTCTTTTCACCTTCACTTTGAGTGTTTTCAGCTCAAATTAATTTAATCCACATGTTGCATGCAGGTTAATTTAAGCACTTATTTCCAGCTGTTAAAAATGACCTGTTTTTTTTTTTTTTTTTTTTTTTT
>NC_050532.1:7557933-7635512 GCF_002922805.2 Oryzias melastigma | reverse complement strand
AGGTTATTTTGAAGTAGTTTAATGCATATTTGCATTAATAAGGGTCAAGGGTAATGTCTATTACTTCAACAAATGCCTGTTTTTAGCACGTTATTTTAAGCATAAATCGTGGTTCTAATCAAATAAATTATTAAAATGTAAAAATTGTCCAAAAATATAGGATAATATTAATATTTTTGAAATAAACTAAATTTTTTTATTGAATTGGGACACAAAAAAATACAGATGTAATAAAAGTAGCAGTCCCATGCCAATACCTTAATCCTATTAGCAGCTTTTGTCCTTTGAGCTTTTTGCTTTACAAATTGCAAATAATTGTACAGATGAGAATAAAATACTAGAAATAAATAAAGCAATCAATTTTAAAATTACATAATCCACTTTAGAAAAATAGTCTTTAAATTTGGAAAATGACGTCATCAATAGTCGCTGGTCATTTACGCTAGTGCGTAGCTGCCAGCACTATACATATACGTAACAAACACATACAAATACAAAACGTCAGTCATATAGAAAGACATGTAAAAACTCAATACTTACATTTAAGGGTAAACTTCTGTGCTGCAGAGAAAACCCCATTTAAAGAAATCTGCTTCTCCTATGCCCACGAACGCGACATGGACCTTTCGCTGGAGGGATATCGCTTTAAGTCAAAACGGCTCTCCCAAGAAAAAAGAAAAAAAAGAAAAACACTTTCGAACACCTCTACAACTTCAAATGCCCCTACTATTAGGGCAATAGGGATGTCACAAAAGCACAGACAGCTGGTTTATTAGTTCAGACATGAACTAAGCACAGCTTAAAGTCCACAAAGCTAGATCAGGGTCAGTTAGAGCTAAATGTGTTCTTGCTCAGAAATGGTTGGAGAACATTGAAAGGGAATTTTAGAATTCAGAAATGTTTCATAGGTTTAGAAGAAAAGAGCACAAGAACCCTATGGAATACTTATGGAGAGGGAATAAAGGCAGAAAACCTTTAAAAATCACAGACTGTCATAATTGTACACTCTAGTTTGCTTTTTTGTTTTTGGTGATATTTCTTGGTGTTCATGTTCTTGTTTGCTTGATCTTGTACAGATGGATCTTCCACATCTGTCTTCATTTCAGTTAATGACCTTCAGTGTATTGAAGTATCCGGTTTTCAGTTCTTTTTTGTCAGGTCATCTGCTTTTTCTCTTGTTCATTCAATGTTCAAGCAGTTTGTACGTGGAGCCAGAAAACAGTCTTAAAATGTGTTTAGTTAAAGTACATGTGAATGGGAGTGTTTTCATCGCGGAAGCCCGAAACATGCATTTACTCGCGTTTACTTAGACTTTACATTAAAAGTGCCCACTAGAACAAGTGTTGACCAGGGCTGTGTGAACATAGCTTCAAAAGCAAATTGGCATCAAGTTTTTGGGTTTCTGTTCATACTCTATTTTAAAGGCTAGGATGGTGGACCCCAACAGTTTGATAAATATATTTTTAATAATAATTTGTTCTAGCAGATGCTGTCATGGGCCTGAAGTAGAACATTTGAATTGTATAAGCACCTATTCTCCTGCTACTGTTATGTATTAAGGCTTCACACTAAATTTCTTTCAACAATGTAGAAGACAAAGCCATCAATCAGATAATACGCTGTTTTTAAATTAGCCCTGGTGCTATTGTGTTAGTTTCTGAGATCAGATTATTTTGTTAAGATTGCCGTTTTAGTCAGAAAGAGGAGATAAGAGAAATTTGGAGAATATTCATTTTTCTGGAGTCTCGCTGGTTTATGGTTGTTTAAGGGGATTACACTTAATCTAGAGGTTTAACACAGGTCGTATACTGTAAATATTGTGCTTGTATTTATTCACATGTCTTTTTTTAAGACTATTTAGTTGAAAACAAGCTGAAAGTTCTGCCGTTGTTCATGTTTTTGTCTTATTTATGTGTGCTGAAGTTGCTCCTGATAATGGACGTTTGTATTGTGAAGTTACTGCCTAAATATTACAGTTTCTAGAGGTAAAAGTAAAAGATTAAGGTAAACTTGCAGTATGGAAAATAAACTTTCCTTTATGATTTGGCTTAAAAACATTGACTCTCCCCATTGACAATCTGCTTATTCCAATCCCAAACTATGACATTTAATTAATTTGTGATCATGCATGTAAAATTCCAGTAATTTCATCCTGTGGCTTGACATATTTCTGACAAAAATGTTGATCCTTAACAATTAACACATTTACATAAAGTGCTCCAGTCCCTCTAAGAAAGTGAAAATCAAATCACATTTGTGCTTTTCAAGTGCATCCGAGGGGGTGACAGTTGTACAAAGCAACTGAGATGGAATTTTTTAATAACGGTTCCAGAATCCTCAAGAAATGTTTACTTAGGAATGGAAGAGGTTGTCATTTTAAATCAGCAATGGAAAATAGATCAAAAGGCCACTTATATGAGTTTGAAATATTTGTGGATATTGGAGGAAGACGTTGGAAGCTCTCTATGGTGCAAATTTTCTCTATGAAAGAAAAAATGGAGAGGATAATCATCTAAATTAACGAACTTCTACCTCTGCAAGCAGATTAAAACTAATGGACTGTGCATAAACTCAGCATTTAGACTCTCCAAATGATTTTAGTAAGCTATCATTAGATGTGCTTATACTGTTTTTATTTATAGGCATAAAATATCACAAATTAAAGTATAAATCATGCAATAAAAGCAGAACTTTATGGTGTTCTTTCACCAAAATACAGAAAAAGAACATCAGTCCTTTTACTAAAAAGGACAAAAACAACAAAAAAAAGTGTCAAACGTTAAACCAATTTGAAGAAAACACTTCACTGTAAATTCAGTTTTGACCACGTCTTCCTGTGAAGTTTCATGTTGCTCTGACCCACTTAGATCTGGTCTCGATTGCTTCTCTGAACCTCAGGTCACAGCTGGCCAGCTGTATTTGGACGGAAATCCTCACAGCCGCCTCCTGGGCTTTAGCTAAACTCCAAATCCCGGTGGGAAGTAAAGAAATACCAAAACAAAGGGTTAGAGACGGAGTCGTGCGGTAGGAGAAAGACGTTTAAGTCTGGCTTTCTGCTTTGGTTGTGAGGTCGCAGAGGCAGTTCAGGAGGTAGTGGATGGGTAAAATGAGGCCAGTGACACACAGCGAGAGGTCCTCTGGCACCTGCTCATGAGCAACTCATGCCAAGTGAGGAACATCTCTCAACTCTGAACAGGAGCCAGAGAAACGCTGGCAGTCAAGCAGCTTGTACGTATGCACTGGAGTGTTTGCAGTGGAGCGCTGCTGCCTGCATCCATAATTAAGTTCAAGACATAACAGTCAAAAGGAATATAATTGGTTTGTAGAAGTGATGAGGGGGTGGCAGAGGGAAGGCAAGTGCTGCAAACTTTCCGGGAGAAGGAGAAATGAAAGGAAAGCTTTTAACATGCTAATGGTGTCCTCAGCCCTCATGGCGTACCTTGCCCAGTACCCTTGAATGGGCTGTTTGCTGGCAAGCCGATCGTCTTGTTTACACAATAAACAGACAGCAGTGAGGTTAAACTCCTTTTATACATTTTTGGGGAGAATTCTTACAGTTTCAGCTGTTTCGGTGCAACTTACTGTCATCTACTTTGCTGTTTTGTGTTTCCTAGGCGACGGAGTGGGCGCCAGATGAGGAAACCAGGAGGTCCTGTCAGAGCAAAGGCAAAACGGAGGTAACCTCTATTACCCGCCCTCCCTTCGTTTCAAAGCGTCAGGTCAGCCGTGTGTGGCGTACAGTGAGGCCATCCCGTTCTCTCCTGGCTTTGTGGCGGGGTCCTTGTGGGTCTCAGGGGAGGTCTCTGCACAGGCCAGCTCTTTCAGACCCTTCAATCAAAGACTTGTTTTTCTGGCAGAGAAAAAAAAAAAAAAAGTACAAAGAAATTGAAGGGGAATATGCATGACTGGGCCTACGGTGGCATACGAACACCCTTCAAAAGCTTGTCCCTTAAACTCTTCTCTGCTTGGTTGTCTTATTAAGAGGATTTTGTACCAACCGAACATGCGTGCAGCAGCAAGAGTGAAGCCAAATGTGCCACAACAATTTTCTTTGAAATCTACTTTGTTGCAATTTCCTTGGCTCCTTGGAGAACAGAATGTAATTTCATGCTTTTGTTTGAACAGATTTAATTATTTGTGCTGCGACACGTATTAGACTCAGTGTAGGACCTTTGTGAATGTCATGAATAGGCCTTCCTCATTCATTGTCAAACTAATATTCACGTGTTTGAACAAATGGATCATGAGCTAGAGATTCAAACACCAGACTGGCTGCCTGTGTAACACCAGAAGACTTGAAGTGAAAAAACTAAGGCTATTCATGGCAGCAGCACAGCTTTTGCATTGAAGATGTTTTTTTTTTTGCAGATTGAATGTCAGAACTACATCAGAGTCCTGCTGCTGAACAAGACCGAGGTCATGACCTGCGGCACGAATGCTTTCCAGCCTCTTTGTATCACCAGAGAGGTACAGTTAATCATCCTTCCGAGGAGTGGCGTTAACATTTCATTGGCAACGCCACTGTTTCTGTGTCGCTTCATTTTTTGTCTTGTTTCATGTCAGGTGGGTAACCTGAGCCGAGTGTTGGAGCGTGTAAACGGCGTGGCCCGGTGTCCGTACGACCCTCGTCACAACTCCACGTCTGTGGTGACGGAGAGCGGAGAGCTGTATGCTGCCACTGTCATCGACTTCTCGGGCAGGGATCCTGTCATTTACAGGAGCCTGGGAGGCATGCCACCTCTGCGGACGGCCCAGTACAACTCCAAGTGGCTCAACGGTACAGTAAAGTGCTTCTTTTCTCCTGTGTGAAAGGTCTGTTTTTGATGAGATAAACTCCCACTCCAATCATGTTTTGACACATAGTAAAGGCATTCCTAGTGGTATTTTAATTATAATTATGTTGTTTTTAGCCAAAAAAAAAACTGTTGTTTTCTAGACCATAGTGGCTGCAGAGTGACAATAGTTCCTCAGAAATTTGTCTCTGAGTTGTGGACTAAATCTGAGAGCTGTTTATGTGTTCTCCTGCTGGTTTACAGTCCTTCACGCACCAAACCTAGCATTGCTGGTGCAAATAAAAAATCCAACTGCACAGATGTGATCAGATTCCAGCTCAGACGAGGAAAACAAAGACGTATACGGCATCCAGTCCGGCTCTGGTGCTGACCCCTTGCTACAACAGATGACTCACATTGGCTACGGGGCTTCTCTGCCGACCCCATGAGACGCTGTGTTCATGTAGGTTCATGTGATAACCTGCCATTTATTTAGGAAGTACTAACAAACCCCCATTCAGCAGAATTTTGATTAAATGATCGATACGATGCTCTTCCAGATACTTTGTGACTCCCTGTCAGTGGAAATAGTGTAATGTTTAATCCTAGAACACCTTCACTATAAAAAGTTACACCATCACTTTTGTTGGGTAATTTTTACCTGATATAATACACCCAATAAAAAGTATTTGGCATTAAAAAATGCATCAGTACAGTGGAGTAGTTTTTGTTTATTTTCAAGTGTGGTTTATGTAACAAAATGGAAAAAAAATTGAAGATCCTAAAACATGTTGGAAAATGTAGGAATTTAAGAAGAAAAGATTCCTAAAAACAATAAATAATGATACTTGAGGCCTTTGTTTCATCCATTCCTGGGACATGTGAGACTTCACCCAGGGACTCATGACACTCAGAAAAATGACACTTATTGAAAATCCTGTAAATACTTTAGCTCAGGTGAAAATCATCCTGCGATATTACTCTAGGGTTAAACCATGAGAAAAATATAGCGAGCAATGAGATATTAACATATTCATAGCGAGTACAGCAGAAAGTAGGATTTATTTTGAAAAATGCATCGGATTCTCTTTACACTCGCTCACATGATTTTTAGTTTAGATTGTTTCTTTTTCAAAGAAGTGCTGCGGCGTCGGAGAGGATGTCGTGTGAGTTCCTTTCACACTTTTTAGGCTACGTAAAGTCTCCTACGGCTGCACCAGAGCTGGACTGGATGCAGTGTGACCCCGGGGTCAGAATGGGGTGGCCGCTGATTTTAATTTCTACAAAACAAAAACAATCTTTTATAAAAAACATTTTTCTGTCTGAACCTGATTCACAACAATATGAATATAGAAATGTAATTTTAAGTTTATTTTATGTTTTCTATCTTGAGAAAAATGCTACAAGAACACGTTAAAAACATTAAAAACAAAGTGGGTCTTTAAGGATAACTTTTTTTTTTTTCAATCTTAAAAAACTGTTGCAAGAGGTGAACTGCGGCCTTTGAAACGCCTTTCTGATCCGATCAAACTCAACCATCTGAAGAATTTGACAGCAGAAGCTGTGTCAGTTTGACAGACAGTAAGATCAGCACTTTTACTGTTTGGAGTTCCAGGTTCCCCTTTCAGAGTCACGTCTTGTTTTTGTTTTTCTCAGTAGGAGAAATTCCATCTCGATGGACGAGTTATCTGATCTGCTCTAAATCCTGGCTGGATTTTCCTGTAATCCTTACACAAGTTGTTTTAAGCAACCTCCTGAAATTCCTGCTGGTTCTTTAAACATTTTTCTAGGCCTCTGCAGAACAGCAGGTGAGCCAAGTGTGCGCTCCGGCTTCCAACACAATCAACTGGGTTTTTTTTTTTTATTTCTACATTCAAGACAGATCAATCTAACGAGGTTCTTTTCAAAGGATTACAAAGAGTCTTTTGGTTTGGAACTGTGTGCAGAATGTTGACTGTAGGAATCAGTCGGATTTATGAAAAAGAGGAAACAGAAAGTCTCTGGCTGCTGTTGGTGTCAATAATCTCTGTGCTGCTGACATTGTGCCTTTTGCTGTGAACATACTGCAGCAAAAACTCACTCACACAGCCTGACTCCAGCAAAAATGGAGATGGGCCCTCCACTGAAGAGATCGCTGTCACTGGGCTTTTTTCCACGCAGGAACAGGTGGATAATTAGATTTATGGAGGGATACCGAAAAGCAAAATGGGAGGAGATATTTTAAGCAAATGGGATTCTGGAGGTAAAGGTTAGATTCATTTTTTTATGTTAGACAATGTGTGATGACAAATACTTGGTGCCCTTTCAAAACTTGGAATGGTATGAAAGTCCTCTGGTTTAATGATTTGTACGAAAGAGAAGCCGCACCATGACAAATATCCATCCGTCCATTTTCTGAACCTGCTGAATCCCTTCTGGGATCACAGAGCTGCCTGGACTCAGGACTGCTAATGCTGCACTCACACCGAACGCGATTCGTGCATCTAATTCATTGGATGCCTCAATTTTGACGCATGTCAGATTTTTTGCTCAATGCCAGTCCAAAAAACGAGTGGAGCTCCTGCCAAATGTTTTGAGCCTGATCGCTACATGGAGCGGTGTCTGTGTTTGTCTAATTTACAATGCATGGAAAACACAGATGTTTAAAAAAACAGATTTTTTAATTTCAAAGAGTTCTACAAAAGCATCAGTAAACACATGTTCATGGGATCATTTAGATATGATGAGTTTCTCTCCTGCTGTCCCACATTAGTCCAAGAGGGGAAAAATAAAAATAAGAATCAAATTAGAGGATCTTTTTATTATTTTCGTGATTAAAAAAAGGGAAAAAAAAAAATCCTAATTTCCAGGAGGTTTGAGCAGGCTGCCTCCCCATCCTGCAGCTGCTCTCTGTCTGCGGTCCGGCCAGCCGGACAGGACAGGCTCCAGCAACCATGTGGCCCTGAAAGGGAAATAACTGGTAAAGAAAATGGATGAAAGTTCAGGACAAGATCGCTCGCATTGATCCACCAAATAGTATTTATGTTCTACTTGTTGATCAACTCACTGAAAATGTCATGTGTCCATAGCTGAGTCCCCACTGGTTGATGCAATGACCTTGCCAAAGCTTAAATATTTGACCTCTGAATGTTCCACGCCCCAAATCACGCTGCTGTCTGCCTGACGCGCTGGTCTGGATACTCAAATTGCACCGCAGGACCTCATGTACCAATGCATTTTAAAATTTAAACCTAAAGGAAGGTTTAGAGTCATCAACACACGCATGAAGCATGTTTTTGGACTGTGGGAGGAAACCAGATTGCTAGAAGAAAAGCCACACATACAAACAGAAAAGACCTGAGCCAGAACATTCACTAGGCTACCATGCAACCACCATAAAAGTATGAATAGTTAAGCAAATGTAATGGTTATGTTATATTCCTAAATAAAAATAATGCTTTTTTGTTGTTTTTACTGGCATTAAAGTAAAAAGTTTCCAGTGAGTTTTCTTAATTTTACTTTTTGACCAAAAGCTGCATTTCTGCAGGGTTTAACCCTTTTGATTTTATTTTTTTTTTGCTTCATTTTGTTTAACTTCAGTCAATAATTATTAAAATATGAACCAATTTTGCTCTCTTTTTTTTTTACTTTAGAAGTAAAAGTAATAAACAGGACCTATTTTTTTCGTACAGGACATCGTTAAAATTCTCTTAGTTTCATAATAGCTATTTAACTTAGTCAGGTTGGCCAAAAAAATAACTGACTGTTGAATTTGAAATAGAGCTGCAGTTAAAAAAATATTTCATTTAACATGATTTACTGCAAGTATATTAACTCCTTGACCCATATCGATGCAAAGATAAACCACTTCGGCTACAAAATGACCTTAACTTAGCATCTATTTAAAAGCATAAAGATAAGTGAATTTATTTTTTTCACTGCTGGAAATAAATTCCGGCATCCAAAAGTATACTTTTAGGGAGTAAAAAACACCTACCTGTAATTTGTAATGTTTTCAAATCACCAGCACTGAGTCCTAAAGCCTCTTGCATTATTGGATTTATCAGCACATGAAGACCTAAATGCAGAAATGTCCGAGCAGCTGACAGCAGGACAGGATGTCAGACCTAATGAGGAGCAGCAGGAGTGGAGGAGAAAGAATGGGCAAAGAAAGATGAAGGAGTTCTGAGATGTGTGTTTCCAGGGCTGTCAGAGGAGTTCTGAGAGTTGCAGGTCAGTGAAGACGATGAGAGCGGATAGATAGATGGAGGAGTCAGTGAGCGATATAATTATTCCTCGCCGCGCAAAGAAGCTGAAATTACAATCCGCCACATGTGTCGCGTTCTGCGCGAGCTCTGCCTGTGGGCGTGTGCCTATGTATTTAGACAGCATGTGCTTCCATGTGAGTTACAGCTGTGGGTTTTAAAAACACAGACAGACTCAAGAATGTGAAATGAGTCAGAAAAAGATGCTCAACAAAGTAAGCAGTGTGCTCATCAGGACGATGACAGCTTGCAGCGCACACATGGAGCCCTCCAGCGCCGCACTCGAAGCCGCCTTTGCTCCGTGGCTCATTCACTGAGGGTTATGGAGCTGTGTTCCCAGTCGATTCTGGGTGTGAATAAAAATCTAATATCAAGCTCCAAGCATCAGAAGAACCTCAAGCAGGGAGGGGGTCCTGCCTCTGATCTATCCGTTCCTTTATTGGATTGGTATCCTGCCAGCTGCTGACCCTCGGGTTCCTATCATCCATCTGAATGTGGAAAGGAGGCACATCTGAATAATCCAAACAATATCTGTGCGATTCTCATAACTTCGTCTGTACCCTTTATATAGAGTTTGGATATAACAGCTGGTTTAGCCTGCTTAAAGTTGTGTTGTTTGCACTTGGTGGATATAGTACTGAATATTTTCTATCATTGTTAAATATATGAATATAGTTCCTAGAGCGTCTTTCTTGGCTAATCTAATATGTTTGTGCCGTATCTGACTAAACAGATGTCATAGCCGCATTTCATGTAACTGGGAGACTTCTTCATTTATGTTTTCGTTGTATATATAATTATTGCTTGAATTGTCTCCATCCATTTCCTTAACTCACTTTATCCCTTTTAGAGGTTGCCAGAGCCTGTCTTAGCTTTCACCCACATGTGAAGGAGGGGTACAGTGTGGACAGGTCGCCATTCTGTCATAGAGCTCACAATCACTTTCACACACTGAAAAGGAACCAAATAATGTATGAAGTATGTTTTTCTGATGCATTCTCACTCCCCAATGGTCATATATGAACGCATGGTTCTGGGCCTCTCCGCGTCACTTTTTGATGTTTTGGTGTCCCCAACTTGTCCTTTTTGACGTGCTGGCTGTTCCCATTAAACCAGAGGTCCCCGACTGGTAGCGGTCCGAGGGCCGCTTGGTACCAGGACACAGAGAGGGAAAAAATGCATTCAAACCCTCAGGATGTGGACTGATACCAGAACCCTAACCCTGTGCCGGTTCTGTGTCCGTGACGTTGTCCAGTACCACATCTCAAGGGTTGGGGGCCTGTGATTTAATGGGAACAGCGAGGTGGGAGTGAGAATGTGTAGGAAGCCAGAGTACCCGGAGAAAACCCACACAGATTGGGACAACCAACATGTTCTCATTCCTAAGTCGTCACATATTGACGTTGGGTTAAGGGCCCCTCCCTGTCACTTTTTGACGTTTTAGGTTTCCCCAACTCATCATTTTAGGATGTGCTGGCTCTTCTTAAAACAAAAGGTTCACAACTCTCAGGACGCAGTACCTGACACAGAACCGGATGGTGTATCGCACGCGGTTAGAGTACCAGTGCACTCAACGTTCTGGTACTGTCCCAGAGGTTTGGGACCCATGATTTAATGAGAACAGCCTTCACATAAAAAAAAACAACAAGTTAAGGACACCCAAAGCGTCCCAACCAAACGGTTCAGGACAAGGGGTCCTTCACCAAACGTCAATATGTGAGAAGTTTGTGTGAGAATGTGTTGGGAGAACATGCAAACTCCACACAGAACGGATTTGTGAGCTGAGAGCGCTAAGCACTGGGACACTTCTTTGATTTGGAGATTCAGAAGCAGAGTTAGTTCATACATGTTGTTGTATTTGCTCATTTCCATAACCTACTGTTGTCCTGCTACAGCAGTAGCATGTATTTGTAAACCGTCTGCAGCTGAATGCATTCAAGAATGCTTCAGAACATGTATTTAAATGCAGTGAAACTCAGTTTTGTGAAGCCTTTGCAACATTACAGAACTTAAAATAAACAAAAAGCTTGCAATGTTTCTTTTACTAGATATGGAAATCTGGGAGGAGACCACATGTTTATTTGACAGGTTTAATATACACCCAGATAGTCAGAATTAAAATATTTTATTATCAGAGTTTGTGAGAGTTGCTTTCACCAACTAGGTTTTTCGTTTTTTTTACAGTGGCAGGAATATACATTAAAGTGAAAGAAAATTAAACATACAGCAAAAATATTATAAAAATCACAAATACGAGATACCTTATGAACACGACTTTGTTTTCCATTTATCCAGGTTTTATCCAAAGACAGCTAGAATAAACTCTAGCAAACTTGATGAATTTGTCTGTTATAAAGTGAGCTCATAAAATTAATCCTTAAACTCCCATTTTATCCAGAACAACTACTATTTAAAACAATTTAAAATGCATATGTATTTGCCTTTACATTTTTTTTATTTATTGGTAGATTTCAAGCATTAATTGAAGACAATACAAGAAAACGATCACACAGATTTATCAAACTTATTACAGAAAAATGAATTACTTAGTGATTTTGTATTTACACTTTTTAAGCAACTTTTTCTTTTGCACAAGAATTTTTCCTTTTTTTTATATGGCTTTTAGTTCAAACTTATTTGATAATTTATTTCATGCTCTCTTTTTACTTAATTGATATTTATTTACATTTACTGAATTATGTCTGTCTATTTTATTTATTTATTTGTCTGGTTATTTATACTTGTTTTTATTTATTTATTTTTAATCAATCTCAACACATCGTACTTTTATTCCTCTTTTTTTGCTCATTATCTTTTAAAGAAGTTTCCAGAGAATTATCCCCGTCAGTTTTTTCTTTTTTAATTGAATCTTGGAAAAAGAAAAAAGGAGCCAGACACCTCTGAGATCATGCTTCAACTTAATGATTGTGAGGATTTTATTTCTGACTAACGTTTGCATCAATCCACCTTTCCTTTTTTAGACAAAATTAATCCAAAAAAGAAAAACTAATCTCCCCGTCATTAATAATTCATGCTGCAGCATTTCCATGTGTGCTTGTTCAGGAGCCGTGTTCTTATGGCTGATTGTGTCTGATCTGAAGCATCATGTGTCGTTCCTCCTCCAGCAGCCAAGCTGCCTGTCAGACTAAGCAATCTGTTTACCACATAACACTGCGCTGCTGAAAAAAAAAAAAAAAAAAAAAAAAAGAACATTGTGCATCACATTTGCACCCACGCAATTTCCGTGATATCTCGCGGAATCTGTCAGCTCCACCTGCCCTTTGCTTGACATGTGTACAGTGTGCATAAACATAGGTATCTAAACACAAACACTCCGTTTGTGTCCATTTGGCAGCTGAGTACACAAGCTTACATTATACAGCTGAATCATGCATACAAAGAAGCAGATTCTTTACAGCCTTTCGCTGCAGGGAGTGAAACGCAAAAGCATTAAGCCGATTTTCTCATCAGTCTCTTTTCTAGTAATTGCAGCCATAAGTGACACCCAGCGCGTGTAAATCTAGCTTGTTGGCACCAATTAACCCACTGAAACGGATGTGTTTTAAATAAAGTTTTTAGTCCTGGATATAAATATTAAATTATACCTTTAGGTGTTTTGGCTATTTAATTAGGTTTGTTCTATTTTTGTCAATCACACTTTTTTATATTGGGTGTAAACTCATTAGCATGGAAGCCCAGTGCATTCACTAAAACAAAGGGTGACCTTAGTTTGTATTTTTTCATGTTTAAAAAATGAAAAAAAAAATCTACTATTAGTAACTATAAGATGACCTGTAATTACAAGTTGAAAAGCCACATTGTCTCCATGTCAGACATCTCGCCGTTCTGTTTTTGCTTTCTGCTTACTTTATCCACAAACCTTTTGGAGCAAAACGTTAGGGAACAAAAAAAAAAAAAACTTTACAGAACCCCTAAAGAAACATCAAAGTAAAAAAAATACCAGTTTTGTGTGTGTACCAGATTGTATGTTATTTAGTTTCTTGTACTTCGATGTCCCGTTAGGGCACAAGTGTCAAATTCAAGGCCCGGGGGCCAGATCCGGCCCACTGGTAACATATTGCAACACATTCTCATTCCTAAGTCATCACATATTGACTTTTGGTTAAGGACCTTCCCCCTCAAATTACATTTGGGGTGTCCCCAACACGTTGTTATTTGACGTCCAATTAAATCAAGGCTCCCCAACCGGGCCACAACCCGGAGGTTGGGTCTGGGACGTGGACCTTAACCCGGTACCAGACGAGAATCAGTACTGGTACCAGACACAGACCAATCTATGGTAAGAGTACCAAGTTATGGTACCAGCACCGCCACATGCCGAGGTTAAAAAGTTAAAAAGTTGTGTTTTTAAAGTTTTAAAAATATTTAGTTTTAGTTTGTTCAATAAATTTTTATCCTGTTTGATTGAATTTGACAATAGTTCAAAAAGCCAGAAAAAAATTATCTAGAAAAATAAAAAATATATAAAAAAACAAGAAAATATGTAAAAAAAAAAAACATTATATTTAAAAGTTCAAAAAAAGTTTCCAGAAAAGCTAAACATTTTTGTAAAAATCATTTACAAAAATCTTGTAAAACAGACTGCAAGCTACAAAATTGACCACACCCACAATGTGAGCATCCTTGTCACCCACAGATTTTGCTGCCCAATACTGTCGTTGAGATTCACTTAAAAACAAACATAAAATATTAATATTGGTCAATATTTAATGCTTCTTCAGTGTTTTGCTCTGTAATGATTGTCGATAAAGTAAATACCAAGCAGAGTGGTGATATCTTGACAAAGACATAAGCAATCCTGTTTATGGCAAGGACACATTGAGGTTTTTCAGCTTTTGATTGCAGATCATCTCATGGTTTTCATGAGCAGATGAGGTTAGTGCCCAGCCTGTTTGTAGTTCTTTGCTTCTGTAGTTCCTTTGCAAAAAAAAAAAAGAACCATCACCATTTATTTTTTATTAAATGCAACACACTTCCACAGATGAGGACTCCCACTTTGCTCCATCTTTACTGGATTTGTTAATCGTAGATCATCGGCCCGCGCTGATTGTTCCTCAGCGATGAAGAGAAAGGGTTCTTTTTTCACAGAAACTCATCCTCCCGCCTCATGCCTGTTGTGTCTTTGTTGTGTACAGACCACGAGAGGCTTCATTTGTGCAACAGCCGGAACCACCGCTTGTTTTTATGAAACAGAAATGAAGTGGCTGCTGCACTGCTGTTGTCCGGACAGCAGTTTTCTTTCTTCCTGCTCCATCTCAACAATTTATTCTTTTAGAAAAGAGACTCACTGACACCCAAGGGACATTCCATCATGGCTGTTAAGTTATTTCCAATGTGCATGTGCGTGTCTGAGGAGGAGGAGGGAGGCTCTGTGCTGGTAATATCAGTGTTTTTTTGTTTTTTATTGGCTTGTGTGTGCAAGTGCAAATTATGCTTGTTTTATTCCATTTGTGTCTGTGCTCATCTGCATGTGTCTGAATGTGATATCACTTAGGATAAATTGGTCCCAGAAGGAAAGAGATGCAACCACAGCTGTGTAGCATTTCCTTTGTTTGGTCGCTCCTGCACACGGCTGTCAGACGGAACAAAACACAGCAGTCGAAAACAAATCTGCAGTGTGTTGTAGCTACAATCGTCTCAGTGTCAGAACAGGAGTGGGTGGTGGTGTTTTTTCTTTTTAGAATTTATGAAAATGTCACAGGAATTTTTTTTTTTTTTTTTTTTTTTTACAGCTGAAGAGATGAGAAGTATCCAGACATTTGTAGTGACAAAGGATGTCAATTTATACTCATAATTCCTCGTTATATAAAGACCCATTACTAAAATCTTTTTGGGGGGTTTCAAGAGAGTTGCTCTCTAATATCATAAAAAGACTGGAAATTTCTGCTTTTGACTATTGCTTTTTCCTGTTTCTTTTAATCCTAATTATTTTCTAATTTAAATTAGATGTAATATACACAGATGGTTCTACAGATATGATAAATGACAGTGTAAATATTCATAGCTTTAAAGCATGATGGAAGGAACACCGAAGCTCCGTCTAGTTCAATTTAAGTGTGGGATCATCTGTAAAATAGTTGAAACCGTTTTGCAATAATACTCAACTACCAGATCAGTAAAATGGCCCAAAAATCTGTATCTAATTTCATGGGCTGTATCCTTTAAAGGGCACGACTATGAAGGCGGGACTTTATCACCTGTCCACTGGGCTGGACGACGGCGGGATGTCAAGCTGCAGGAAAAGGACCACAACGCCAGCTGGAATAATGAATATTAATATTTGGAATCCAAAAAATTAGATTATTACCATATACGTAGGGTTGGATGGTGGTTTATTGGGTATCACGCTCATCTCATAGAGAGAAAGGCTCTGGTTGGAGTTTGCATGTTTTCCTGTCCAAAAGCGTTCTTCAAAGGTTATTCTTTAGTCACAACTGTCCTCACGGGTGGATAAGGGGTGTCCGTGGGCATAAAAGGGGCAAACCGGTACGGAGCACATCTCTGACCTTCATGAAATGTGAAGATTGTTGACCACTCTGTGAGCCTGTAGTGAAAAATGTTCATGTTCTTTTTTTCGACAAGCATCCTGTGGGTAACAGGTTGTAGCAAACACTAATGCTACGTTCACACTGGACCTAAAAATGCACATTTAAGTGACCACTTCCAACGAAAAGCCTATGAAAATGCACATATACTTATGTCTTGATCTTCCTCATTGAGAACTGTAGCATTCATCTGTTACTATGCAAGTTTTTCAGTCCATTTTCAGGTTCTGCATACAAAACACACACAATTTAACTCACACTGAAATTTAAGCCGGACAAACTTTAACCAATCAGGGACTCTGTGTTGGTAGTAGGATACGAATGGCGTCCTTTTCTTAACCCATAAGTGCCAATCGTTTGTAAATTGATCAAAAAAGAAAAACTAATAGTTTTTCTTGATTATAGAACACCAAGTCGTTCATATATCAGAATAGAACTGTGAAAGAAAAAGCTTTGAGCATCTTTTTTACCGCTTCAACATTTCACACCATTGTTTGTTAATTGTTTTCTGACTATTAGACAGTAGGAGAAACCACGTCCTAAATTTAGCTTTGTGGTCAAAACAGTGAGTAACTCTTAAGTTCTTTTATGACAAAAGCAAAAATCTTAAAAATGTTGTTAATCAAACAGCAATATCTTTCATGTTTTCCTGCTGTGATTGTTTGCATAGAAACTGCATTATAAAACATACATGTTTTTGTTAACACAGGAGTACAAACTTTTGGAAGATTGGGAATCAAAAGGAAAAAAATCCTGCAATAATGAAATGAGCTTTTTCCCACACTAGGCTGCATAAATGCTTTAAAGCTGCAAAGTAAATAGGATGAGATTAATGGTTTGGATATTTCAGTGTTTGAACTGTGTGCTGCATGTAATATTCATCTGAATGAAAATCAGGCCTTTCTAAACATATTGACCGAGTTAATGACATTCCCATTAAATCCTGTAATAGACTGGCAACCTGTCTCGGATGCATTCCATCTTTCACGCATTGACAGCAGGGAATACTCACCAAAATCCCTTCAATCCTGAAGTTAATCCCTTACAATGGTGTTGGATCTAATTCAACTTTTGGACATCTCTTATTTGAAGGTAAAGAACTGCTATGATGCAGTAAATCACACAGGATATGTGTTTAAGCTGATTATATTAACCATTTTACATTTCTTTTGCATAAGAAACATTTAAAAGTATGATTTCCAAATGTTTTCTTCTATTTAAAAGGTATTATTAGACTTTTGATGTTGAAGGAATTCACCGTTCCACCCTTAAAGGAGAGGAATCTTTGAAATGAGACAGCCGTTGATGTGCTGCTGTGATCCATTCAGTCTTCAAGCGCAATCGTGACACTTGGTTTTGTTGTTGCTCGTTTGAGGCTGAATCCGGCTCACTGTAAAACCTGTAAAGAATCGGATGATTTATTTGTCATATTAGCATGATAATTTAAAGAGTGCTGAGCGAGGATGGTTTATCTTTTGTCATTTTTTTTCAAATGTCATTCAAATGTTACGAGCGTCATGAAGAGTTTTTACTGACACCAGTTGTTTAGGGGTCTCCATAGAAATGTCAGCCATGAATACGTCAATATGTGTTACTCAAAATATGCTGCATGACTTCATACTTATTTTAGGAAAGGGTATTACAGTGTTTTTAGGAAAATGTTTGAAATTAAATTTTTAAACTAAACAGATTGATGAGTCAATCCCATCATCTGTAGCCGCTCTCACGTAGCTTGATGGTCCATGGCCTGAATAAGACGCCGAAAATCAAAGTATTGTTCACATCCGCCACCATGTTTCTGAATGGAATGGAAAATGGTTTATCTCAAGCAATCTCAGCAAGAGTAATGCATAAACAAGATATCCACAGAAATATTTAGGATAATTAAGCATAAAAATGATTGGAAAATACTCATACATTCACAATTAATTATTTGCAATAATTACTCCTACTCATAAATAAACGCATTTGTTCTTTTGTATTAATAATATTATTATTATTATACAGATATGATTTTTTTCTTTTATCTTCAGATCATAAAACTATAGTTTTTAAAAGTATTTTTCTAAAATCCACCACAAGGCTTGCTTCTCTTTCTCCAGTGTGTTCACTCAGAATTCTTGTTCCTGACCATCAACATCTTTGCAGCAATAGTTTCCCAGCATTCCTCTGCAATCAGTAATGAGAAAAGAGGTCAAAGCAACATCAAGACAAATGTTCCAAATCTTTTTTATTTCACAGCAGTAAACATAATAATGATTCTCTTTTTTTTCCTTCTTCTCCCCCTCCTCTCGTCCTTAGAGCCCCACTTCATCTCAGCCTACGAAATTGGTCTCTTCACTTTCTTTTTCCTGAGGGAAAACGCGGTGGAGCATGACTGTGGCAAGACAGTCTATTCCCGCGTGGCCCGAGTCTGCAAGAATGACATCGGTGGGCGATTTCTCCTGGAAGACACATGGACCACATTCATGAAGGCGAGGCTCAACTGCTCCCGCTCTGGAGAGATCCCTTTTTACTACAACGAGCTGCAGAGCACCTTCTACCTGCCTGAGCAAGACCTCATCTATGGCATCTTCACCACCAACGTGTGAGTGGAAACCTCTCTAATAGGACTATTTTAATGCAGAAGTAGCATCTTATATTGTTTTGTTTTTAAGATTTTACCCCTTGAAGCAAAAATTAGCTCAATAGTTCTAAAGTACCACCCTCCACCCAAAAAAAAAAGGCAGAGCTGAGTGCCTGAGGGGGTTGTTCAGTCAGAAATGTCATCTGCTCTGTCTGACTCATGGATCCGTTATCAGACTGGAGCTTGTGTAAATTAGAATCTATGGCCCAGCTTGGACTCTAAAACATCAGCTGTCTGACTGAGCTGCGTATTGAGAAATCCATCGTGTCTGTGGTGCTGAAGCAGCAGATGGATGTGGAAGTGGACCCTTATCTCTTAATTCCTGCCGTTTTAGTCCGATTCTGTCAAAATCATTTTATTCCCAACTAAAGCCTGTCTTTTATTGCCTAAATACCAGTTTTTTTGGAGTGTAAGTTGCATTTTTTTTTGCATAATTTGACTGGAGACGCAACTTAATTGTGATCTCTTTAAAAAATCTGATATTATTCATATGTATTAATGTGTAAGCAGCAGAAAAATTTTCTGTCGCCCACATGTAATAAGTGTATCCAAGGCTGAATTTCTGCACGTATTTAAAGTCAAACGTAAAGTTAAAGTCCCGATAGCTTTAACGCTCTTATATGTGTGAAATGAGTTCTCATATTTTAATCCATCCACTGGGGGAGCTCCAGAAACAGCCACGTTCAGGATCCATTTGGTGGTTTAACCCTATACATAAACCAATTAATCTATCTTAACCCTTCTTCTGGGTCCTTGTAGCCTAGAAAAAAGTTCTGCACTGGGCGCACATATTTTGAAAATTACGTGCTAATAGACAAATAAACAAGATCATGTGTTCGTTATTTTGCTACTAACAACCACTAGAGGGCACTGTAGGTATGTGTATCAGTATTTTCTTCTGACAGCAACACAGAAGAAGAGTTATTCAAACGGATAACAAAGAATTTAATGGATTTAGTGATTAAAAGTGAGTTTAGTTGACTAGTTTTTATGCTATCGTTGCGAGAAAAATTATTCTTATGTTGCGCTAATATGCAAGATACTAAGTACACATGTATCAAACTCAGGGGCTCTAGGGCCGGATCCGGCCCTCCAGGAAATGATATCCGGTCAAGGCCCAGAGGCCAGATCCGGCCCTTTGGGTAATTATATCCGGCCCTCCAGATCATTTTGCTTTATTGTTATGAATGGCTCGATGTTATCTTGTGCCAAATTCTAGCTTGTATAATTTTGACAAATATAAATATATTTTACGGAAAGTAAAATATTAAAAGTTATTAAAGGTTTAAGTGGATTTATTCTATAATAATAATTTGTCTGTTTTTTATAGATATGTCAAAAAGTTAAGTCTTTAAAGGTTAAAAAAATTAGTTTCAGTTGTTCAATAAATGTTTGTCCTGTTCGGCCCGTGACTTAAGGTGTGTTTTAGATTTTGGCTCCCTGTGCGATTGAGTTTGACACCCCTGCACTGAGGCTTTGTCCGAATTCCTTCACTATATAGTGTGTTGGCCATATTGTAGTCTACAATTCTAAAAATCAAGGGCTTAGAAATTTCCCAGAAGTCTTTGCAAGAAAGCAGTGTGCATCAACGCTCACTAAATTAGTGAATATAGACCATAATGCATTGTGTTTGAACATTTTTTGAGGAAAAATGCTTTAAATGTATTTTTTTTTACTGTATCATCTTCATTCTTCGACTTATATAATGATTTTTTTTTTCCTTCTCTATCATATTTTTATTTTTTTGCATCTGCAACTTATACTCCAGAGTGACTTATAGTAAAAAAAAAAATAGAGGCTACTCTTCTTTCATCCTGTATAAGTTATGAACCCTTGACAGTTGTAGGAATAACATAAATTCTTTATCACTTGTTGCAATGGAGTAAGTAATAATGAATGATGGAATCTGTTCAAAACTATAGTTCTAAATTGTTCAATCGGTAGAATTTGCTCCTCTATAATTTATCGCACCCTAATCATTGTCTTCACCAACATAAGCTATTTCGTTAGAAACAACCACAGTAAATCTTTTTACAGTAAAAGTAGAAATTAGACATTTTCTGTCACACAGCAAATGGACTTGCACTGACGCTGATGCCACTTTCATACAACTTTAAATCACTGTAAACTGTTTCAAGGGTTGAAAAAAGTAGCAATCCTAAAATGTCACCTATCTGTAATCTCACTTTTTTATCTTCAAATACGAAATTGGACTATGTTGGAACAGCTTTGTTGAGATAACGTTCCGTAAATGCCAGCACAGCACACTGAAAAATCAACAAATTACTGGTTATAATCCCCTCTGCTGCAGTACACGTCGGTTTGAGTCCAGCAAACATGGAAATTCAACCGCTCTCATTTTGCAGCTTAATTTTCTAGAATCCTAACATTTCTTAAGGAACCGTGTTAAAAACGATTTCATTTTACCTTCTGTAAAAGTGGTTGTTAAAACAATTTATACTGAAGAAACTCTACAAATAAAAAATATATGTTTTTCATTAACAATAATATGACATTAAATGTAAAAATAAAAAGAAATGGGGACTTTTAAAATATTAAATTACCTATTGGACAGAGTCTAAGACCTGTATTAAAGTCGCAAATGTATGACTTTAAATCTTGTAAATTTATGAGCAAAAAGTAATACATTGACAAGAAAAAAGTCAGAAATTAACAAGAAAAGAACCAAAGTTTCTGTTTATCAGAGCCATGCTTGTAGATAAAAGACATGGTGCATTTTGTGAAGCTTTGTTTGGAGATCGTTGTCAAAAACAAAGGAATTCTAAATCTTTTACTCTCAAAATCAAATTCTCTTCAGTGAGGGTGACTTTCCAGGGTTCGGTATTGGTAATGCAGAGTTTTAGTTGTAAAATAAAGAGCTCAGAGAAACACATTTACCAGACCGCCACTTTATCGTGCCCTTTTCATTCATATTTAAAAGTTGTAAATTTACAACTTTTAATCTTATAATTTTACTTTTTTTGGTGGTTGTAGATTTGAATAAAGAAATAGTCCAAAAATGTAATTTTGAGCTTAATTTTATGTGTATATGTCCTTCATCATAAGTAAAACATCACAAGAATATGTTAAAAACACCAAAGACATCAGTCTTTAAGAAAGCAGAGGACAATTTAGTCTCATTTGGGTCAGATATAAACAAAATTTGTTGACAATTTTATGATATTAAATCTTGTGTCTTTTTAATCTTCTTCTTTTTTTGTAGTCTTTTATTTTCCAAAATTGAATCGTTTTCTATAGTAATTTTCCCTCATTATCAACATTTAAAATTTAATTCTGCACAGTAAGAAAAATAATATGTCTATTGAAGAAAATAATTCATTTAATAACAGGAATTTTTAATTAACAATCTAATACTGCTTTTGAACCATTCACTGCGGTTTCCTGGTAGATTGTCTTGGTGAGTTGTGAACAAAATGAGCAAAAATTCAGTTCTAGTGGAAAACAAAACTAGTGGCCTTGCTCCGTGTACATTTTCTGTTTTAGCTGGGCCTCTCTGTAGTTGCCCAAGGCAAATACTGGCCTTTGCTTGATAGCAAAGTTTGCTGCTGTAAGGGTGATCTGGCATGGTGGAATTGGTTCGTTGTCAATCAACTGATTCTGCAACAACAGCGTGATATTTGAAAGCAGAACAGATAAGGCAGCTTTCCACAGCTAAATGTCATTAAATGGCTCCGGTTAATGAGTCCTTAGCCTTTGTACTCGCAGCAACACTTGCAGCAGTCTGGTGGTAAGCAGACATTTCTGATGAGCTCAGGAACTTTGAAGGTTGATGGAGAAATGCTTAGCATATCTGAAAATCCTATAGTTTTGTAACAAAGTCTTTTTTTCCAAAAAGCTGTCCCAAAATTCATCGAGGATTGCTTTTAAAGTTATTAAGCTGCAGGCTGATAAAATGTTCTTGTTGTAAACAATGTTTTTAAGGTGAGGCTGTATTTTGCTTAAAGCTGCAGGGTAATAATGTTCTGAGAATTGTCTTTTTGTGTTTAAAACCACTCCTGAGAACCGATTTTATTGAGAATTTGGGAAGAACAAGATGCTGGTTCCTAGTAATTAACAGCAAAATAAACCCAGAAGCACTTCATTATAGTCTGAAAAGGCACTCTTTCTATGATTAGTGTTTTATTCATTAGTTGGAGCTCCTCGTCTTACAGCCTTGATTACTGCCCTTTAAATGGATGGTAATCTTTTAATTTTATTCATTGACAGTTACCAGTTAAAATTTTACCTCACAAAGACCATCTTAATTCTTTCAATTCAAGAGAAACCAGATCGATTCTTGACAAATTTGAATTTGATTAAAGCAAAAACATGGAATACTTCCCGGATTTTCTTTTTTAATAAAAGAAAATGTCTGATGGATGAGTGGCCATAATTTTTAATTATCTCATGTTTCTTTTGGGTTTTTCCTTTGGGATGGGTTATTGAATTAATTTTGTTGATATGAACTCTGAAGCCTTGAGGCATCAAGAAAACTTGAGGTAAAATGAATTTTATTGTATTCAATGGATTAAAAAAGTCAATTTTCTAAAAAAAAACTCAAAAAAGACCCTTTCGCCCACAACCATCTCTTAGGTTTACAGAGAATTCACTATAAATCCAACACAGAGCTCTCAGAGTTAACAATGACTTAATTAAAAGTGTAACAGAAATTCAATTCTTAGGGATTGTTATTGATAGCAAACTGAGTTGGAAGCCACACATCAGACACATACAAACTAAAATTTCAATTATAAATAAATCAAAATATATATTAGAATACAATGTAGATATTTATCGTACTGCTCCTTAATATTACCACATTTCACCTACTGTATAGACATTTGGGGTAATAAATATGAGTTCACTACATCCTCTCTTTTTGCTTCAGAATCGAGCCATCAGAATTATACATAAAACCGGTTATCTTGATCACACTAACATTTTTTTTATCAATCCAGAATTTTAAAACTGTATGACCTTGTTGATTTTTACACTGCACAATTTCTATACAGAGCTAGTGGGAAAACATTACCGTACAATATCCAGAAACAGTTCTTAGAAAATGAAGGAGGAACAAACTGAGAGGATGCAGGAACTTTAAGGTCAGATTGATAAGAACCACAAAGAAAAGTTTCTGTGTTTCTGTGTGTGGAACTAAACTCTGAAACAAGTTAAGTAATGAGACAATGTTCGAGCATTTATAAATTCAAGAAAATGTATAAAGAAACTCTAATCTCACAATATGAAGATAAGACGAGTTAAAGATCAAATGGTGTTTGAATAATTCCAAATGTCTGAACTTGAATGTGATGAAATAATCAAAGCTTTTTTAATGCAATCAACGAGTTTTATGTTATGTAATATGCAGTAATGATTACTGAAAAGTTTACAATCACTATGGTATTAATTTTCTTTACTTGATCCAAAATATGTAGCAATGATTACAGGATTATTGTAATTATGTGCTCTAAAGATAATCAATGATTATTATATATTGTGTGAATCATTAATGTTTACTGAAAATATATAAGAATTCTTTCAGAGAATGATTAGTAAGAACTCTATTGTTACTTTAAAACTTGATTTCTTTTCTGCATCAATATAACATTGTATTATGATGATAATCAATGAGTATTACATATCTGTTATATGATGTATGATTGATGTTACTGTTTACTGAAATAATGTTTGATGAGATTAATCAATAATCAACAAGCACTTCACTTTACTATTGGTAATTACATAAAAACAACAACAAGCGGATTACATAATTATGCAAAACAGTGAAATGAAGTAATTAAGTAGGGGTGGGGTTATATAAGTTCGCTTCTTCCCACTCCTTTTCAAGCAATCAATCAAACTCTACTGACTTTAGTTTATAATCACAAAAAATGAATGAACCAAATGTGACATAAGTGTGTTTTATTTTTGTTTTATTTTCTAATCAATGCATTTAATTGTTTCCGTAATTAGTTTGAAATAATTGTGTGTTTTGTCCTGTATTTTTCAATCTATGCTTGAAATAAGCCAATCAATCAATCAATCAATCAATCAATCAGAATGGTCATAAAAAGAGAAAATATTCAGTGAGACACAGTGCTATTCCTTGTTGATGCCAGAGGTCAGAGGAAAATAGCCAGACTGGTTCCAGCTGAGCCTCTTTCATTTTTGACAGAATCATCGTAAATTTTATTTTATTTTTCTATCAAAAACAAAAGATCCCCTTTGGAACGTGGTGGAACAGGAAATCTGCATCATGGATGTTCAGGCTACAAATCTGCATCAACTGTGTGATGCTATTGTGTCAATATGGACCAAACTCTCTATGGAATGTGTCCAGCATCTTGTTAAATATTTTCCACCAAGGATTAACGCAGTTTTGAAGGCAAAAGGGGATTTAGGAAGGAGTACATAATAAAATGTCCAGTGAGTGTATATTGATTTATATCTAACAAAGACAGAAATGGAAAAAAACAACCTAGAATCTTTTATGTGTAAGCTGCTCATGTGTGTGATTTATATTTTTTCTTGATTTTTTGCACAAACAACAGCCTGACTATTGGCTATCTGCATAATGGTACCTACAAAACATGTCTTTACCATAGATCATATTACAATAAACAGTTTTAGTAAAACCACCTCTGAGCTGAAGGGTCCTCAAACTTCTAACAAGAAAATTAATCAGGAAAAAAGTGTCGTAAACATGCAATCCACAACACTTTCTTTTAGCTCCCACGTTTCACCACTTCAGAGGGTTTGTTCCTCTGACATTTTCTCTCCTATACCAGGATGAACATTTTTTTCAGAGTTTAGAGCCTCCCTGCTGCTGCTAATGACCAGTGTGGATGGGTGCAGCTCTCAAACAAGCTCAGACTGAGAGTCTTTGTGCTGTTCGATTGCTGCAGTTGAGGAATTTCAAACACTTCAATACAGAAAGTTTGATTTTTGGAGATATGCTTGTATCTTCTAAGTTTCATAAAAAGTGTTAGAATCGTATGTGCTTATGAGACTGTTCAGTCTTTCATTCCGTAATAAGCATAGAAGACCAGTAATCCTTTAACACTGGAGATGTCGTTGGCGACGCTCAAATAACACACGCCCTTTGAATCTGCTCATTGTGACGCAGAGAAAAGCTCCTTTTCACATTAAATTTGCTGCTTTTCTCTGCATCAGAATGATCTGGTTTACGTCAGAATCCACTTGAATTATGTTAATTGCATCAACAGTTGAGAAGTGACAGTAGTCAGAGAAATACAAACACCGGAGCTAAAGTTTCGTTGTTAAAGGGTCTTCTAGATTCCACAGTTTGTGTAGTCAATTGCAGCCTCAAAGTAGGGGAAGGTTGTTGTAATAATGTGGTTTCAAATGTCTCAAATCTATACAACTGAGAACAAGAAAGCAATATTTGTGTTGCAGTGTCTGTTTTTGCTTCAAGCCATTAGGGAAGAAGAAAGTCAAAGAAGACTCCAGATGAGTCAGTTCTGTTTCTGTTCTGGAAGAAAGATTTCTACAGAAAATAAGACAAAGTTTGTGATATCATTCTATATAATCAGTGACCTGGAGTAGATAGGTCAGTAGGGTTTGAACCACAAGCTCAAATTGATTAAGCCATACCACAAAAACTGAATGTTACGAAAGTACAAAGACCTTTTGTTTCAAGAAAACATCTTATTTTCTGTCTCGCAAGAAAAATAATCATGTTAGAAAAGTTTTTTTTTATCCAGTAGTAAAATAATCTTAGTTTGAGAAAACTTTTTTTTTTAATAAAAGTTCATTTTTCTTACCCCACTGGTTGATTTTTATGTTGCTTATTTAAAAAAAAATGAATTCCTGGATGAATGAGACTGTGACTGTAAAGTGCTTTGGGTCTTCTAAGAAGGTAGTAAAGCGCTATATAGCTTACACCATTTACCGTTATTTACACATTTATGATCACTACATTTCATTGAACATCTTCTTGCTATCCTGATTACTTCATGTGAGATTTTTGTGACAATCCAAACTGGTAAAAGTTGGGGGATTGATGCACGATGAAGTCAGCATCATCTGCATAAAGTAGAACTCTGGATGATAGATCTAATCTGGATGATCAATCCTGACAGGGCTTATACAGAAATTCAGTTTTTCAAAAATTGGCAAAAATAGAAAACTCTCTTGACTCTAAGCTCTAACTCCATCCTAAACTTTTGAGTTTAGAAGCATTTAGTGCAAAAACTTTGTAATATCCTGACTGAGGTTTGCTTTGATTAAAATTGCGCTTGTGCGTCCATTAGTTGGTATCTCGCTGTAATATGTGTTTCGTCATGAAAGAAGTTGACTCCTCCCTCTCCCCATCTTCCTCCTCACCTGTTAAGCTGCCAATATTTGACATTATCTGGCTGCTTTCCAGTGCTCGTTTTAGGGATCGCTTGAAGGGGTGAGAGAAAGAGCAAGTCGAAGCTGGGAACAAGGCAAATGTGGAGAACCCCGGAGGATAAAGAGAGAGTGCATCATGACAGAGAAAGGGAAGGAAGATGAGAAGAAGTAATAGGAAAAAAAATCATTGGGCTTGAAGCTTTTTGTGTGTCTTCCATTGTTTCTTCCATTTTTTTGGAAGGAATTCATCGGCCCTCTTTCCAAACTGTTTCCCTCATCGGAGTTGGATATGTTAATGCAATCACCACAAACACTGTCTCCATCTGTCTGGCCTAAATTGAACAGGCTCACAGCTGCTCCCAGGAGTTTGCGGCTGTAAAACAGAGAAGGAAGGCTTGGAACGGAGTTCCTGTTGAACCTCTGTCCTCTCGCTTTGTGGGCCAGACCAGTGTCAGTCCTGCAAAGAAACCTTCTCTGTCTTGGTGAGACAGCCTGATGGGGTTTATTTGCTTACTTGTTAGAAAACCACATCAGAAAAGTTTTACAGAAAAAATTTTTGTTATTTTTTGTTGTTCTTTCTTTTGTCTTGTGAAAATGGCAATTTCTGGTGTTTTCAACATGTTCTTGTGGCCTTTTTCTAATGGAGGCCACACTCTCCCTGCTCCGCTCCATTATGATTCAATCACTTGTAGATCCGTGTACGTCTTTGTTTTCCTCGTCTGATCTGGTATCTCGCTCAAAACTGTACGGCTGAATAGCTCCAATATTGTTCGCCATTTTTGTTGCGCCGGTAATGTTTAAGTTGGGGTTGTGAGGAGCTGTAAGCTAGAAGGGAGTGTAAACAAAGGGATGATGGGAAGTGAGGGGAGGCTTGCTCTTGGAAAACAGTGAATTTTTAACAAACAAAATTATATCCTAGAAAACACAAGTTTTTTTTATATTTTGGCTAAAAATGGCTCTTGGAATGCTTTCAGAGAAGATCAGAAGATGATTGTAGTGAGATTTTAAAATAAAACAATGTCCATGAGGAAAATGAGGAAAGATATAACTTTTAACTTGCGACAAAATTAGCATCGACTGCAGAAGGATCGACTGTGGTCCTAAAAAAGGACCACAGTGGATCCTTCTGTTCTTTTTCATTTCATTTTTCCTTGTCATGTTTGGCTAATTGAGTAAATATTAGCCAACAAAATGTAACGTACCAGTATAAAATTCTTTCTCAGGCTTTTAATAGCTGTATAAATTATTGTTTTTTATAATGTAATATTTGAATTTGAAAGTTGAATTTGTAAGCAATAATTAAAATCTGTTTTTCTCTTTTTTTCATTTCATTACAGTTCATAGAAACCTAATTTGCTCTTCTTTGTGACTTAATAACTTGAATGGCCTCCCAGTGACTCGTCTGAATTCAACAAATGCCATTTTAATATCAGCCATATCCCTTTAAAGAGAATCATCTATCCCTCTAGGAGGTGAGAAAAATGAACTAATACAAGCAAAGGAAACATGTTACATAGGGTCGTTTTAGCATTCCATCAGAGGGAGCTCATTCACGATCAGAGAGCTCTGCCAGGTCTTTTAATTAACTCCAGGTCCTCACTGGCAAGGCCCCTCTGTCCTGGGCTCAGAGTACCGGCAAGATTCTCCTGCTGAGGAGTCTAGCCAACCATCACTAACTAATTATGAGCCTCCTTATCTGTTTCTGTGAACCCTCACTGACCCTCCACTTTACTAGTTGTAGAGGACCTCATATACATCTAAAAGCAGGGAGTTAAGATAAGAAGTCAACTATTATTAAGTGATTGATCATTCAGTGGGTTCAAAACAAAGCATAAAAAACAATGTGCTTTCATCAGGGGTGGAGCTACAACATTTTATAGGGGTGAGAATGAGCATTTTTGCAGTGCTTGAAGAAAATTGTATTGATGATTTCTTGGTCTTTGTTATCAATAATGACTCAAAAATCAGTTTCCATAGTTTTTAAATGGAAAAGTAATTTTCTGATTTTATTTTTCTATTTGTAACTTTTAAAGTTAAGATAGAAAGGAGTTGCCCTGAGCTGGGATTCTCCTCCATAGCCTGGTTATGATGGATTACCATTTCATGACTTCTTCCTTCAGAATAAAGAGGGGTGCTAAATGGAAACAAGGTCATCTGAGATGTGGGAAAGCTTTCTTTCAAGCAAATTTTGCACATATGACCAGTTTTATCAGAGGACGGAAAATATGTTTAAAAAAAAGTGAATAAGTACTAAGTCTGTGCTATCACCTTTCACGTTGACAGAAACAATTTGACACTTTTTTTCTGTAACAAAACATTAAAAATGATTCACCTCCAGATTAGTATAATTTACCAGAAAACATCAATAAATGTACTGTATTTTCCACATTATAAGGCCCACTCAAAAACCTTAAATAACTAAAAAACATCTTAAAGTTCAGTGCACCTTTAGATGAAAAGTAAAAAAATGAACAATTTGTTGACGGAGCCCCTTATAATACGGTGTGTCCTGTAGTGCTGCTGTGTTTTTATTTCCCTTGGAGTAAATATTATATTTTAGTGAAGGGGATTTTGTTTTAGATGTTGAACCCAAGAGGTGAAGGAGAAAACAACTTTATCATTAAGTTAAGTACTTCATAAGGACTCATATAGTTAGCGAATCAGAACATGGACATCCAGGAATTTTCTTTTAATCCATCAAAAGTATGAGGCTGAATCTGGGATCAGCTTTGACAGAGGAACAAACAAAATGCTGTTCAGCCAAGTGTAACTGCAGTAATTCTAACTCAAAACAATGTTTTCTTCCTACCATGTTGCTGACATCAAATCTAAGTCGAAATGAACTCCAGTTCAAAGCTGACTCTGAATTCAGCTGCTGTTGGAATACAAATCTATTAGTTTCAATTCTTTCAGCTCAACTTTGATGCATTTTTTGAAAAAAGTTAGATATATAGTTTTAAAAATATGAGTAATGTGAATCTTATTATTTTTTTATCTACTGCTGTAAAGCCTCATGATGCCAAAAGAATTAGCATTTCACTCAACCCCCTTAACTTTTGTCTTGATTAGTTTTTAATGTACTCGGAATGGGACTTTTTGGGCCATTTGCCATGAGATTGTTAAAAATAAAATTGATGTATTGATTATTCTGCTGGACACTTTTCAATTTCTAGTTTCCGTCATTGTAATGTCTTTGCTGAATGGACCCTTTTAGCTATTTTGCTGTGATTCAGGTCATCCCAAAGGTAAAGCATTTTTCTTAATTTGGTTTTAGCTGCAGTGTTATCTTACAGGGAGAAAATTGATGTATTTACTGAAAAGTGTGGAGTCAGTTAGACCTTTTGGTGCTTTTTCTGCACTAAGGGAGAGAAACAATTAATCTTTAAGGGCTTTTTAAAAAAAAAATGTGTAAATTAGCTCATTGTTAAAGCTCTTTAAAGCCAGAATTTATTCAAGCCGGTCCTGGCCGATTTAGAGCAATTATAGTGAGCGTTTCCATTGAATGTCGGACCATCGAGGTGCATGTAGGATGTAGTCCAATGACGTAGCTGCACCTACAGCGGTTCTCTGTATTCAGATTCGACGTGTCTCCTGACCCTAACTCCAGAATACAGCCGGAGAGAGGATAACACTTTCAGCTTTGTTCTTGAGTCCTCATGGGATGACAGTAGCTCTGCTCTAACTGGTCCATTCCATTCTTACTATGGACCTCCAACCAACGGGGGACCAAAAATGGTAGGATCAGTCCGGCCTACTGGGTTCATTTTATAATGGAAACACTTAATGTACCGGTCCGGTCCAGTCCGCTCAATGGAAGCAAGGCATAAGAGACCCTTGAAATAAATAAGTTCAGCAAAATAACAACTAAATTAGCAACAGTTACTATTTTATTTTCCTTTGCAAAAACAAACTAAAACAGATTTAATTCCATGTTTTCCCTTTTTATAGTTATTTTGCATCAAATGCATAGTTCCACTAATCAAAGTTAATGACATATTAGCAAGCACCTTCAAGTGTAGCTGCAGATTAGCGGAGATGTTATTTTTTTCCTCCATATTTATTACAACGTGAAAACATTTAATCATCTTTCCAGCGATCTGGCTGCATGAGTCGAGCACTGCTTATAACTGCAGAGCATGTAAACATAGAAAAAGGGAGCAGCATCTGTCTGAGGCACCCCGGCATTCAGCTTGACAGCTCTCACTGATGGCACAGACGGGCTTGTCAGTAATTCTCCCTTGGTACTCATAATCTCTTTTTTTTCCCCTTCTAAGCTAAAAGTGCTCTTTCAGGTCCCAACACAGCATAAAGGAGTTGACTTAGAAAAATAAAAGATTCAAGAGTCTAAAACCAAGAGGACTACTTCCATATTGTGCTTGTCAGATTTGTATCAAAAACAGGCAATAATTTAAGCTACTAGATGCTTGGTTCAAACAAAAGTTTTTGTGAGATGAGACAAAAAGGAGAAACAACATTTTTGAATGAGAGGAGATGTGATGGAAGGACTGAGAGCATGCAGGATGTGGATCAAAGGAGATGGATGAGAACACAGAAGAAGCTTGGATCTCAGTGAAGAGACCATAAGCCTCACTAGGAAAGCACATTTGATTTAGAATTACGTAGCTGGAAACCTTTTACTTTTTTTCTGATAGTACTACTGGCGATTTGCCACGAAAACACTCTTTTTTTTTTTTTTTCCTGCTGATCTGATAGCACCAGCCATGTGTCAGTGTCTGCCGTTTTAAACTGGTACAATCCTTTCCTGAGGAGTCCAGGGTTTGACAGATGAGCAGCCAATGGCAACAGCAGCTCTTTTCTGGACACTCATGTAGAATTCACGAGGCTCAATCTGTTCCCCAGCCAGCAGCAGTGCTCATGCCCGTCTGATCTCAGGAGAGGCTGCAAACTCCTTTCAGACACAAACCAGAAGAGAATAAGGAGAAAAAATGTCTTGCTGTGTACGTGGAAGGCATATTACCATTCAGTCATTCTACGAAATTATTTTTTTTTAGCTCAGATGATGAAAAAAGAGAGAAGAGAACAAGTTTGGATAAATTGAAAACCCACTCGAATGAAAATGGTGTTTTTAACATGTTCTTGTGCCATTTTTCTGATGATGTATGAAACAAAATTAGCTTAAAATTTCATTTTTGGGTATGCCTTAATTCAAATCAATGTGAATCAGGAGCAGACAAATAAATGTTGTTTGAAAAAGATCGTATTTGTGACAGAAATTTGTGAACATGAAGCTCCCTGCTCTCTTCCATTTGCTGACAAATAGATCCATGTGCGTCTTCGTTTTCCTCGTCTGAGCTGCCATCTTGCTGAAAACAGCTGGATAGTGCCAATATTTCTCACCATTTTTGTTGCATCGGAAATGTTAAGTTAGGGTTGATGGGAAGCGGGGGCAGGCTTACTTAGCACCAACAGTCCTGCCCACATCTAGAAAACAACAGTTTTTTTTTTAATTGTGGCAAAAAATGGGATAATCATAATAAAAAAAACACCTCTACAATAGATCAAAAGATGGTCGGTGTGGGACTTGAAACATTGAACCATATAAGGAAAACCAATTCTGGCTAGAGTAGACAAATCTTATGAATAATTTACTTTGTGTTTGATTATAGTCATCATGACGGCCCTGAACTTAACCAGAAAGCAGCTGTGCAGCAACAGTAAACAGCATGAGAAATGTCAGTCAAATGAAACAGACTTTCAGCCCCTCTATAAAGCTTCCCCAAATGACCCAAAACATATGGGCTTCCTCCATTAGTGAGAGCCATATCCTTTCATTGCAGCTGGCTTTTTCCCTCCCTTTACAGTGTGCAGCGACACGTTTTTAAAGTAGAGTTGACAGAATTCTGCACAGTGTCAGACTCAGAGGCAGAGACAGGATTTTGGTCAAACTGGAGTTGTGGTTCAGCCACACGCTCACGTTTTAACTTCATGTTCTGTGAAACTCACTTTGAGCTTGGAAAAGTGCAGGCTGCTGTGGTTGAACCTCAGTGAATGCATCTCATTAGCCTGTGGTCTCTCCCAGTTAGCTTTAGTTACTGGCGGCTCACCGCTGCTGCAGCTGCTCAGCCATCTACACTTTGACTTTGCCTCCCAGCCATTTTCCTTTTTTAAAAAAAGGTAAAAAAGTTGTTTCACTCCATTCTGAAAGCTGTTTAACTCCACAGCCTGCATGTCAGTCAAGGATCACCTGCCTGACTTCAGTGTTCATCCAGGACCCTGTCTGCTATTTGGGAGCTCAACTCCTTAGTGGTGGTCAAATATTTATGAAGCAAAAACACATTTCCTTTTAAAATTATATTATCATTTTAATTTAATCCTTTGTAGTACGTAGCTTTAAAAAAAAACAAATCAACTTTGTCATTTTCCTAATTTAAACTGTTTTTTGTGACGCTTTCATCTTTTCCGCACATCTCCAGCTTCTTATTTAAAGACACATTTTTGACTATAATACACAATAATTCCATAATAAACCAGAAACTGTCCAAAAATCTGAATGCCGAGTGGTCAGTAGATGCATTTCTATTACATATTTGATGTGAATAACCACAAACCATCTTACATGATAAGTCATTTAAAAACATGGCGACATATGTGAACAATACAGCACTAGCGCTTGTCATCCTCTATCAAAAGTGACGTTTGCGTCTGTGGGAACAGCTATGGATGAAGAGATTTCAGGAAATCATGATTGGTGATTTTACGGAAGAGCTGTGGATCAAACAATTCCATATGAGACGCTCAACGTTTGATAAGCTGTGTGATGCTGTTGGGACTTAGACCTTTTGGTGCTCCCGTTGCTAAGTGTGGTATCTGGTTGCTGGTCATGTGACTCATTTAATTTGAAAAAGGTTTAGCAACATATCTCAATTTCGCCTTTAACACCACCTCCTGAACACAAAAATGTTTTTAAATCAGTGCAAGTTTTTGATTTTTCATGTTTTTTTTTGCCATAAAAGATATTATGTTTTGTATTTTTTCCTAAATAAACTTTCGTTATCCAGGGCAAAAATGGACAGTGAGGTCATCAGTGGTGTTAACATGTGTAATCACATGGATATGTCACCTTAAATATAAAGTTTTATTTTGAAATTACAAGAGAAGTTTTTTTTATTTTGAAACCCCGGACCCAATCATTCACTCATTTAATTTCACAAAATGTGTTTCCGTTGCAGTTGTGCAAAATATGTCAATTTTGATATTCCTCAAAAACCACCTCCTCAAAGTCCAAAAACTGTTTCAATTCAATTTTTTTCCCATTTGGGTATTCCATTAGGATAATTTATTATCACAAATCCAATTTGCACAATTTCATAGCATATGGAAATGCTGTTATTGCTGTTTTTTTAACTGCAAAAAAAAATTAAAATCAAACAGTTTTTATGTTTTAAAGCAAATGATAAAGCATGTAGAAGCCAAACAGAAATGTACAAACCCACAAAAAATCAAATACTTGGTCAAAACTTTATGGAAAATGTCTAAAAAAAAACTAAGCAAAACTTCACTGAACTATTTTCAAAGTTCCAAGGATTTATTCGAAGGGCTATCACAAACATTGCTGCATTTATTTGAAATAAAAAAATTCAAAACAAAATATTCATGTTAAATTTTTAATAAAACAAAAATGTTGATGGGGGCTCAATTTCATTCCTATGTCATTGTCAACATAATGTGTGACTTTATTTATTTATGCATCTATTTATTTACAAAAAGTGAAGGTAGAAGATGAAACTACAATAATAATGTCATGGAGTGATTAAAAAAAGCATTACATCCTATAGCTTGCTTAGATGACATATTGATAAAAATAAGAATCTCATTTCATACAAGCATTGACTAAAATGCAATTTACAAATATTCTGGAGAAATATCTACACAAGCAGCTGCACTGACTAAGTAAAATCAACTTTTGAAGGCCCTGAAAGCATATTCTATTTGTGCAAAAAAAAATATGTTTTTTGCTTTTTAAAAGACAAAAATGTTTGCCTATAACTTCACTGTTCCGTAACTATTGATTAGTTTTTTTGACCATCCATAAATGTATAATGTTTTTGTTTTCCGACTGTAGAAAAAACAGCTCTAAAAAAATTAGTCTGTGAGGTGCATCACCAAAACTTGGACCTTGTAATTACACAGTATTCTTTCCCAGAATTTAGTTGAGTAAAAAATGAAGGAAATAATAAAGTTTTAAAAAGAGAAGCAATTATCAGTCTCTAAATTAGCACTTCACACAAGCTGCCAAAAAAACTCACATAAAAAAGCTCATTCTTCAAGTGTTTTTCTCTGCTGTTTATTGACTTATTCAGAGGAAAATTATTCCAGCCACATTTCCCATTATGCCATTATTAAAACGCTGTTCTGTCCTACTTTTATAAGTGAAAAAGCGATGGAGTGCTCATCCAACTCTTTCAATACGCCCCTTTATCTGTTCTCTATAGCTTTCACATTGGTGTTATCAATTACTCTCTATGCAGTCTTCAGTCAGTATGCTGCTACACTCTGCTCACAATGTGTCTTTTCTATAAGTTTGCTTTATTTTTTAACAAATGTGGAAAAATATGCATTTGGTGGCAGATAAAAGACCTGCTAACTTGTTTTTAGTAAAAAGAACAACCCACCTTGTTCACATTTGTGTGTATTTGCACATAAAAATGTGTGTATCGTCCTTGAATTAAGCTCACTGCTGTCTTCATTTATTGTTCAGTATTGATCGCTGGATTTAGCCCCCAGCCAAATACACATTCACTGTTGGGTGCAGGAAAAAGAAGTTGGATAAAAAATGGTAAATGGAGTATACTTGTATAGCGCTTTCCTACCTTCCTTGAAGGCCCAAAGCGCTTCACAGTCACAGACCCGTTCACACTGATGGCGGCTACGCTGCCAACACTGGCGCCAACCTTCCACCAGAGGCAAGGTAGGGTTCAATGTTCAGTGATAGGGTTTAGGCGAGCAAGGCGGGAATTGAACCCGCAATATTCTGATCAGGAGTCGACCGCACTACTACTGCTCCACAGCTGTCCCAGAAAAGAGGAAATTCATGATAAAATAGTTTTCATGTCATGATTACTAATGTGCTTTTATTTGCTACCATCGTTTTATGACCTTTGGATTTGGAAATGGCTCATTTCAAGCACTAAAAACATAAATAACATTAAAGAAGACAACAGAAATATGTTTCTATACAGAGATAAATCAATTGTTCAGAAAATATGTACGCATACAAGACTATGGACACATATCCCATAATGCCACTGCACGGCGACCTAAATGCACTTTCCCCCTGCGAAGAGGACCTGGTGGCAGACAAGATGGTGGCTGAAAATCATTAGCCGGAAAGTGAAATTTCCAAACATTATTACCAAAAACAAGAGTATTTTCCGACTGAAATGTGCGGCGTGGGGGTTGATGTTCCGGTTCTGGACTTCCTTTCGGTTAAAGATTTTTAGCCGCCATCTTGTCTGCCACCAAGTCCTGCTCTGTTTTTCAGCCAATTTGGCAGGCGGCTGCATGGCGGTATTTGTAACTGGGTGGCAGCAGTCGCATTTTTTACACACCGCGTGGTGGCGGCGGACGTTTTAAGTAAAAATTTACGGCAACTGGACAATTTTTCTCTATAAGTTGACATCAGTCAGTGGACGCCTTTGAGATTGTGTGATGGCAGTCCAGTGTCAGGAGGGGATGAAGCTGGGCGGCCTCAGATTGGACGATGTGTAAATGTCTTAAATGGACAGCAGGCGTCCATATCAAGTGTTACCAGCTCCCAGGTAGTTCAAGAGTAGATGGAAAGCGGGCCATTTTGCAGGCCTGACTGCTGTCTACGTTCATGATCCAAGGGTACATAAGCCCAAAGGTTTTCCAAACAATCGGGAAGCGGCATGAAATCTCGAAGATTCTGGCGATGCCTCCCCATTGCACTGTGGCAGTTGTATTTGTGACTGTAGCATTAATGATTAAATTGTAATTACTACTAATCATGAATTAACAAATTAGCACTATACAAACCATACATGACACATTGAATCAATTTAATATTAGGTTTGTCAAAAGGAGTTTAATTAGGAACCAAATTAATATAATCCCACCCCAAATATCCTTTACTTTTTCTTTTTTTAATAATTTTCCGTTTTTTGAAAGTGATCCTGAAGCCTTCTGTCTGCCTCTCCTCTGTCCCTCCCTTTATAGCAACAGCATTGCAGCATCTGCCGTGTGTGCATTCAACCTGAGCGCCATCACCCAGGCCTTCAATGGACCTTTCCGCTCCCAGGAGAATCCGCGCTCCACCTGGCTTCCCACGCCCAACCCCATCCGTGACTTCCAGGTCAGATTCTCCCCGCCATGGGGTTGTTCTGACATCAGCTTTATCAATCAACTGTAAAACCCTCATTAAAATCAAATATAATGTTAATGAAAAGCATAATCAGCCCACTGATGAGTGTCTGCATTACATCGCCAACAACATGGCGAACAAATGAACACAAGCAGCATTCTCTTTGAACATTGTATTTCAGCAGAGAAGATGTCAGAGCAGAGGGATTGGATCTGGTGCTATAGGCATGTCGGAACTGGCACAGCTAAGAAAATGAGGCAAACGACAAATAGCTGCAGGCGGAATGCAAGCCATTTTATCCTCACATTAGGCTGATACAGCCTATTACATTCTAGCTTTGTTTTCACTGATACATGATGTCAGGGAGGCAATAAGCCCTTCATATACCCAGCAGCTTATCAGTGGTTCCAGGTAGAGCCCTGGTGGGCAGTTAAACTGTTTCTCCTGAGAATGAAGACACTTGTGTTCTTTAATCTTCTGCACATGAACTCATTTCACTTTATACACTCATGACTGTGGAGGAGCGCCGTTTTCCCAAATTGATGCTTCTGTTTAAAACAATCCCGGAACTATACATTTTAAAAGGTGGTGGAGAACAGAGAAGGCGGTTTTATTTGTCATCTGGGTGCACTGATAGTGCTTTTAGTAATTTATATATATATGAAAATCTCAGACCGTTCTTAATTATGGTAAATAAGAATATAACTTATATTTAAAATAAAAATTAAATCTGAAATGTATGTAGTTATAAAAAGAATAAACATTTCTATAAATAAGTTAAAAAAATAACTTCCTAAATTTAAAATGATACAACAAATTTAACTTTTGAAAGATGTGTAACATAAAATGAAAATGATGAAAAGATGAATTTTTTCTAATAAAAAGCTATTAATAGTTTGATTTATAGGCAAAAAAAGTATTTAATGTTAGGAATATATATTGATTCATGTAATTTTACCATATGCTGCACCACAACTTTAAGATTCTGAAACATTTTAAAGAAAAAAAAAACAGATTAAGTTGTTTTATCAGTTGTTTCCCAACCAGTTACATTGTCCAATGGTGCATTTTTATTTAAAAACTTTATTTAGTAAAAAACTTGGGATGTTTAAACATTTTTTTAGGTTAGTGACACAAATAAAACGAAAACAGTGATGAGTGCTTTGTATGGAATCAGAAAAGTCATGTTAATTAATTACAGACATATTATTTAGTTTTCTATAACTTTAATCTAATTTACAGCTATTTGCATCCTCAAATATAAAAACAAGGGTCCAACTGTTTACTTCCATGAGCATTTTATTTGTACTCATCTGGAAACGGCGGTCTGATGTCACTCTTGGTGTTCCGGATGTGATGTCATCATTGCCCATTTGATTATTCCACAGTAAACTGTGCAATAAGGCATGTCAACATTATGATTATGCTAAAAAGAAGATTGTGGTCAGTATTTCTTAATTACTCAGAAAAGTGTTCCTAGTGTTTTTTGATACATTCAATTCGACCAAAAGTTTAGTTTGATATTTGAAAAAATATCCCTTAGTGGTGTTCAAGTAAAGGTTGGAAGTTTGTTATAATAAGAACAATAAAAAACTTAATTAGGCCTCTTTTTTTGTTGTGTTTTGATCCTTTACTGTGCTACAATGTCACTAATTTAAATGAAAATACCTCAAAAAGCAGAATTTTACTGCAATTCTTTGCTTAGATTAAATAATATACTAATATTAGATTTAAAATTACAGGTTATGATAAATTAATCTAATAAAACATTAATTTCATAACAGCACTAATTTAAATATATGTCAAAATCTCACAAATTGCCCCAGAATATTAATTTTTCTACCAGTTTTTTACTTAAACTGAATGATCATATAGTGTGAAATGCTTAAATTGTACTTAAATTGAATTCATACAAAAGTATATCCAGGTTAGATGCCATATCATATAATCTGTGGTATTTACATTTGCTGTTGGAATCAGAAACATGCCCTCTGATCACTGTATCTGCTTCAGCGGCCCCTCTGCCATCTCACCGTCTGTCTCTCATCTTCAGTGTGGAACTATAAGCGATCGGGGTCCCAATGAGGGCTTGACAGAGCGCAGTCTGCAGGATGCTCAGCGGCTCTACCTCATGAACGACGTCGTGCAGCCCGAGTCTGTCGATCCGCTCGTCATGCAGGATGACGTTCGCTTTTCAAACCTGGTTGTAGACATCGTTCAGGGAATGGACACCCTCTACCACGTCATGTACATCAGCACAGGTTGGTGACAAAGACGACTTCATTTTTGCTTATCAACTTAAACTCACTCGCTCTCATTTTTTCGCTTTAGAATACGGCACTATTCTGAAAGCACTGGCGACATCCAACAAGAACTTGCAGGGCTGCTACCTGGAGGAGATGGAGCTCCTCCCACCAGGTGTGCGAGAGCCAATCCTGAGCCTTCAGATCCTGCACAGCGACAGATCTCTGTTTGTTGGGCTGAGTGACAGGGTGATGAAGATCCCTCTGGAGAGATGTGGCACCTACAAAACGGAAACGTAAGTAAAGAAAAAAAAATTCTACTCACTAGAATCACACAGTGGGACATGAAAGTGAATAAAAGCTTACGCCACTAAATAAACAATGAGGGTATCCAGGGTATTATGTGTAGCGAAAAGAGCAAATAATCCAAATATACCAAAAAAAAGGCATTATTCATGTTAGGGTAAATTTCATTGGACTATTTCTTTTGAGTTTGTAGTGTGCAGGCTTACATTAAACGACAATATGAACACTTTAATATCAAGTAACAAACTGTAAGATGTTTTAGGCATGAAGCACTGATTTCTATAAATTATTTGTAATTTCTACTTGATAAACTTTTTGAATCAAATACAAGGAAGTCTTTATAGTTTCTAGATAAAAGTTGCATGTAAAGCATTTTACAAGATAAAAAAACACTCTGTTTTCTATCATTCTCAGGAGCTTGGACTGTAGCTGCACCACTTGGTGGTCAGTATTTTGCAAAGCTGTGCAGAAAAAGACTCACTTGCAGGGAAAGCTTGAGAATTATTGCAGCACAAGAAATATCAGAGTTAAGAGGGTCACTGCAAACTAGCCAAATCTGAAAAACACACTTTTTTTTGGATTATTTTGGTCTTATGAGAAACTTTTCCTCCATCATTGTTCTTACTCAAAACAAGCTAAAATTTGGAGCAGTTTAAGTTAATATGCAGCCAACTTTTTAGACATCTTTCTAAGTTTGACAGTTAATAGAAAAGAAATTCATAATATCAAAAAAAATCTTTAATAAATGTAAAAATAAATAGATAAATCCCACTACAATCATTTTTCAGTCTAATAGTTTGTTTAGTGATTTAAATAAAGAAATACTCAGAAGCACAACTTTAATTGTAATTTATGTTAAAGGAGTCAACAATCTTTTATAGTCATTTCACCAAAGGGATGAAACAAAATTAGTGACTCTGGTCCAATCAGACCAGCCGTTTACAGTGCGAGTTTCACTGGAAAATAGAACCCGTATCAATGTGATACATAGACCTCAAACTATCATAATTCTATTCCTATGATTTAGCACAAAAAGAGGCACAAAAATGCCACAAAAACATGTTAAAAACACAGCATTTTCATTGGAGTGGGTCTTTAAAAACTGTCGTGCTCTTGTTGTGGAGTTTATTTGGAGTTAGTTTGTCCTCAGTTGAGGACAATTATCTGTCTTCGACAAGGATTAATGTCTGGAAGACCTCGGTAATCACTGAACTCCTTATGGGACGAGACAAATGATGAGGGCGGTATCTTTCACTGGTCATTAAAAGAAATAAATTAGAAATAAATGTGATGTGCTCTGGCTTTTATTTGACTTCTGTACAGTAGAGAAAGTTTTTTTCTTATTTTCTTTTTGGGATGCTTGTTTATTTCCTTCTTCTGAATCAAACCATTCAAGCACAAAATGCCAGCTTTCTGTCCAGGCCTTTCTTCTGTGCCATCTCCGTCTTTGGCGTTATTCATGTGAGAAACTCAGTCTCAAGGATGAGCCAAGAGGGGCCAAGCTCATTGGCTGTTTGTGCAACCTTCTGTATCTCATCAGCGCTCTCAATCAGGAGCCTCAGCTGGCCATCGCGGTCCTTCAAAGTCAGCTCCATTTTAGCATACAAATGGCTCGATGCAGCCTCGGCTGTGTGTCATTTGTGTGTGGGTTGGTGGTTGGACCAGTTCTCATTTGAGCGCCGCGTGATGAGTCAGCTTGCTATTTTTACTAACTCCAAACTCCTAGACACAGGAGGAGACACCTGCACACACACACACAAGGCAGGTAAGCGTTTGCATTAATAAGACGATGGTGACACACACAAGATTAAAGTCAGACATAAAGAGAAACAGGAAGCAAGAGAGAGAAGGCGCGACAAATAGAAAGAAAAAGCGGAGACTTAGAAGAGTGGGCCCCAAGGGCACCTGGGAGGAGGGAGGGGGTGAGGACAAGCTGCCCTTAATCTAGTTTGCAATATTCTGCTCACCTCTGCAGTTCACTCACGCTTACAATCTTTCAAATGCACTGCAGCTCGAGGCTTACTAAGCTGCAAAGTACAACAGATGTCAAACTTGTCGATTAGGGTCACATTTTGGCGCTTTGGTTGGACTCCAGGAAGTAGAGAAAGACAAATGGAAAAAGAGATAAAGTAATAATAAAGCACAATTGTGAGATCAAATAATTGATATACATTTAATAGCAGCTAGAATTCAGTTAAAATATTAAATGATAAAACACACTAGTTCCTTCTTTGCGCCGATGATTAAATCCTCCCAAAGTTAAAACATTGTTAATTAAAAGCGTTCATTTTGTAAAAAAAAAAAAAAAAATCATGTCATTTCTCAAAATAGCTGTGATGGAATTCTTCTTCTTTTTTGTCTCATTTAGTATTCATGAATGCATGACAGTTAAGGCCCATCCATCGTCCCATCTGCTGCTTGTCTGCCACCTTCCCCACTCTCTCCATGCAAACATGAGGACACCTGGTCTGGCGCTGTGTACCAGCGTCTGCCAACCACCACTTCTTATTATCAAGAAAGAAAAAAGTACAATTTCTGTACGATGGAAAGGTCTTTGATCACTTTAAGCTTTTATATCTTCCCCCAAAAAACAATTTCTCTTGTCTTGATATTCACTAAAAGTTGTTTTTTCACCTCATATACTTTACTGGAACATTTGAAGTTGAAGTTTATTTGATTGGTTGTATAAAATTAACATTTCATCACCTTTAAATAACAACCAGCATCAACCATAAATGAATGGACTGAAGCATCATTCTTATCAAAGCCCATCCAAAAGAAACTGTTTACACAGAAAGTTGACAAAGATGCCACAAACATAAAAAACAAAAATATAACCAAATACATATTCATATATATACACACATATACATGCATACTATATGTACACACACATATATTACAGATACATAAATAAATACATACTTATTTACTAATGCTAAATTAAATTTCACTTGTATTAACCTTTTTTTTTTTTACATTTAACCTACCTACTTTAGGAGTATTTACTGATTTAAGATCTTTATCCAAAGAATTTCAAGTTTTTTTTTTTCCAAAAACAGACATCTCCATTTTACATTTGTTCTAAAAGACCATAAATCTGAAACACAATATATTCAAAGGCTTTAGCTGAGTTTTAATCAGATTTTATAAAAGGTAGTGAGGGTATTAGTAAGAATTATATTGAAGAACGCCTTTAGATTATTCTAGAATCCGCTTTTAAATTGAGCAAACCTTTAAATACATTTTAAACAAAATAATTTTGGTCCAGTAATATAGACCTACTATGGTAGCAAAATGTCTTTTTTTTTTCTCGTCCCCTAAATATGCTTTGAAGGAGAATGCAACACATAATAATCAGATTATCACATGCTTCCTTGTCAATAATTGCTATTTAGGCACAATTTGATGATTAAAAAAACCCCAACCATGTTGATTTACATTTTTTTCAAATTGAAAGTTTAAATGAAAAAGTTTCACAAGTATTGAGATTCAAAACCATCAACCATTTCTAGTCTTCAGATTTCGGTTGTCTTTTGGTTTCTTTTGTGAAAAAATTGCAGTCAGTCTTGACCTGGCTCTTCTGCTCCTCCATTGTAGTTCTTTGGCTTTGTAGAAAAATGCTAACAATTTGAATAAATAATAGGTTTGAAGTTTTTGTAGATCTATTTTCAGTTAATTAAGTTTCATCATTTATGTTTGTACTTTCAAAATGTCAGATAACTGAGCAAAAATCGACAGTAAAAGGTTTAATCTTTTATAAAAGGGGTTTGGTATTACAATAACTTTATCTTGCTGCTGCTACATTTAGAGATTAGGCAAAAAAAAAGAATTTTAGACCAATGGTGTCATGTTTATATTCATTAGAAGGAGAAACAGGATGAAGCTGCACCAAAGTCATACTGGCAGAAAATACCATGTTTGACTTGATTATTTGGGATTTTTTATTCAAGTTAAGCAGGTGGATCATATTTAAACAGGATGTATTTTATTTTGAAAGGACTACTGTCAAAAAGTTAAAATTGTTATACATAGAAATGCACAATCTTGCTAAAATTCAATCATAGAAAATATGTAAAAGTTGTATTTTATAAATGAATGACTAAGTAGCCACAAAAATGTGAGATAAGTGTATTTTTTATATGTAAAAGTATGCAGTTCCTGTTGGGTTTTTGTCAATAAGAAACTGACCCAAATGGCTCTTTCAGCAAAAAAGGTTAGAGACCCCTTTTAGAGATCCCCAAGAGGTCAAGGGTATAGCTTGACCTCTTGGGGATAAATCTCATTCTGAGAGAAACGTTTTACCACTTGAGTCATAGAAAACAATATTCGTCTCTCATATTTGGGATCTTGATGGTATTAGGTAAAACTTTATTACTTCATGTAGAAGACGGCATCCATCACAGTGATCAGTGCAGATGTCAGTTTTAGTTTTCCTGGAGGATTTTCTTCTGTGCGTTCCTCAGACACCTGCCTATTATATGAAAAAGAGTCCAGATTTATACAATTTTTGCTCTAAAAATAAACACCCTGTCATTGTGTTCTGTCTGAATAAGTGAAATGGATTTCTGATCGACTCCTCCAGATTGTGTGAGGTTGTCCTTTTCATTTACAGTCTGCCATTCAAACCGGGAATAGCTGAGTGTTATGAGACACTTTTTTTTTTTTTTTTTTTTTTACCCTTCGGTCTAATAGCAGCTTAAAAGCATTACACAAAGCACTGCTTTTATCATCGCACACAAAAACAAATGTACAGCAGCTCATAGAGCAGCGTAATGAATTGATGCAGCGCATAATTTATACATTAACTCCAATAATCTGGGCTGTTAGAAAATGTCCAGCAGTTAATTGAGTGAAAGATGAAACGTGTCTGCACCGGCGTATAATGCAAACATCTGCTATTTATTGAAGCATTTGCTGACCTTTGCTCTTTCTTCACTGCAACACAAACGTCGTTTTTTGCTGCCATTTCTATACAGCTTTTGTTCCCAATGGAAAATGCAATCACGTTGAAGTGCCTATAATGTGTAGTTTTACTTAGTTATCCATCGATTTTAGCAGCTATAGCCAGCAGCTACATTTAGGTGTACAGCAAAAAAGTAGCTTCTTCAATTCAAACACAAGTGTCTTTTGTTCGTCTGTTAAACCCTTTTTAACAGCCGGGGGTTCACATCCTTTCAGTGATCGCTTTAGACAAACACAGCAGCTTGTGGGCTGCTTTGTGTGTGTGGGTGTACATGACTGTGTGTGTTTGTCCTCTATTTGTGGTAATTATATTTGACCTGGCCAATTGGCACCTCTGGCTAACAGCACCACTCTGTCCCCCACACGCCTCCTATCTCTCCATTTCACTCTCTGGGAAAAGTGATTTCTTTTGGCGTCAATAACTTGCTTGGTTAGCAGCAATCTTGCATCAATGTATTTATTTATTTTTTTACTTTCCTCAGGGGATACAGGTTGTTAATACAGGATCAAACTGCTAGAGTTGGTGTGACTTGGTTCTTATGACTTTCACAGAAGTTCTCAACTTTTTCTTTGACATTACTTAGTGTGTAGAATTGAGAAAGTAATTTTAAGACTGCTTTCATAGGCTTTATGTACAAAACATTAGAGGTGTAGGGAAAAATTGATTTGGTGATGTATTGCAAAATTTCATTTTTCGACACTTGTATCGATTTGAAACGCTGACAAGATAATATTTCATCAATTATTTATGAGCATCTTTAATATGCCAGAATAGAGCTGTTAACCTGGAGCAAGATTCACGATGTTTGCACCGCTTCCACATTTCACGCCAAGCTTCTTCCAAGTATAGGTTCATGTGCTAGTCCTGTGTAGCAACGTTCCAGTGTGGACACCTGATGCTAAAAGCGTGTTCAAGGAGGCGCGTCTCATTCTCGGTGTAAAGGTAGCATTAAGCAAGGAGGTGATATAACCTTTGTCCGAAGAACTGATGATGAAAAGAAGGTTGGGAGGGGATAATTAGAAATAAGAATGATGAATAGAAAGACAAAAAACACAAATGTGTTTTGAACCCGGACATTGACCCGTACAGGCCAAAAAATGGAACACTCTGTAGGATACAACTGCACCTCACCTATTTCAACCTTATTTCACCCTTCTGTGTCCTCTACGACCTGTCCCGTGCAATATTCCCGTAGAAAAAAAAATGTGCATCAACATCTTCTCTCTACAGACTCACTGGGCAGTCTGTGACTATATTATTCAGTACGTGCCCCTTACAGGTTTGCCCATTCCTCACCTGCAAACAGCACCTGTTAGGGCAGTTGTGACTTACACTTTGAGGAAAAGGAAACAGAATAATCAGACTTCCTGTAGTGACTGAACTGCTATGCCAAAACCAGTTTGCAGATATCTTTCCATAAACATCATGTTTCCTTGCAAGAGCTTCAATTGTATTGCAAGTTACAGTTTCATTTAGATTCAAAGGGCTTCAGTTCAATTTGCTCTGACTGAAATAAGCTTTTATGTGATGGTTTAGTTGTGATGCCAAGTGGGCTCAGTCTGCCAGCAAAGGTAGTTCAAAACAATGTAGAGAGAAGACAGAATGGCCATTAAGAAATGCATGTTGCCATAAGTAACTTTTTTATCTAAACCAAAAGTTTAGTGACAGTCAAACTGCAGACTTTATTGTTTTTCTCTGTATGAATGACGTTTACAGGCTGGTCTGCATAATTTACTGTAAACTTTGAGCGTCTGCTCCCCAACACCCCACCGGAGCTTCTTCCTGCTGAGTCTATATGACCAGAGAATACTCCGACACCGAGACAGAGAGACAGTGTTCACACAGTGGATGTATTTATTACTGCTCCAGAATGCTATTACTTTTATTACAAGCTGCGCTCGGGCAGAGTCTCAGAGTAATCATGTTGGTGTCTGCCTCAATTTCACCCTCTCCGTCTGTCTGTATTGCTTTCTAACTGCTTCAGAAAAAATATATCTTTTTTGACTTTTCAAAAATCTGAAAAAAATCTTTTATTGAATTTTTGTGCATTGTAGGACATTAGGACACTGGTATATTAAAAAGTTTTGCATATTTTATTTTGTATAACCCTAAATGTATTGTTTTTAGAGTGTGGCTCCCAGGTGAAGGCCCAGTAACTTGTTATGGGGAAGTATAGGGTCCTTGCTTTTCCTGTAATAATAATTTTATATATATTTTTAACTGTCTGTGGTCTGGTACCTCTTCCAGGACCAATTTCGATATACTCTGATGTGTTCTGGTACTAGCATTTGAAGTTGTTGTTTCACATTTTATTTTTTTCTCTACCAACATTAACATATGAATTCCTGTCTTCTTCCCATTGATGAGAAAGTGCACAAATTCTGCTTTTTTGGAACAGCCTTTTAGAGTACCACCAACCCTCATTTTTGTATCTTCATCCAATTTTCCTTCAGATTTGTAACAAAATCTTTTAATAAAATTCGAAAAACCAAGTCTCCATCAGAATTTCTGGAAAAAAAGCAAAAGAACTATCAAACACAACATCAAAGTGACACATTGAGTGGAATATAACATTTACATTGCATTCCTTTAGTCTGTATATGTGTATTAATGATCGTCTGCATGCTAATCTTGACTTAATTGTATTTGCACACGAGGTCTTAAATGTCATTTAAACTGGTGCTAAAAAAGTCTAAATTTAACAATCTTCAAAATTGCCGACATCTTATACCAGGTTCAACTAATTTACATTTTGATGTGAAAACTTTGCACATTTTATGAAAAATGTCTTGTAAAGGGTAAATTAATGGCAGAAAACAGAATTGAGCCTTTTGTATTTGAGCAAACATGTAAATTGGGCATTAAGCATACAATCTCTAGTCAATTTAACAATTTTTGCTGCATTGATTGCATTTTTAAAATAGTGTGAATGCTCTGAATTGAGGAATATCATTATATTAAGTATTGTGAAAAGTTTTTCAGGAGTCTTTTTCTTTTCATCAGTACATTTATATTAAAAAGCACATATAAAAGAAAAGAAAACAGGTAAATGGTGGACAAATGTATGTATCTGGTTTGTCAGATTAGTTGTTTGGAGAAAAAAGGCAGATTAAAAATGCTTACCATACGTTTCCATACAATGACTTTTCTATAAAATGTTCTAAAAACAAACACTATCAGTCTATCTGCACCACCATGTGCTGCCCAAGGCAACTTTACAACAATTCAATGTATCCTCCACAAAATATACCATTTTTGATGTCTACCCCATTATATAACACCTGTTTTTATATCTTTTATCCTTTGATGGTGCAATAATCTGTATGAGAATTGCATTTTATTACTTCAACATCTCTGGGGTCGCTTGCAGCATTTGTTCAGCGGGTCTGCAAAGTGTGAAGATGCAGGGAGATAAGAGAACTGCAACACAGTCTGAGGCTTTGAAAGAGCTGCAGTTGTTACCCTGTCTAAAGAAAAAAGGTCATCAAATAGTCATCACTATTACTTACTTTTATTGTCCTTGTTGCCAAATAATTAAAGTATTGATTGCCTTCATTCCTGAAAATGTATACAATATAATGTTGTGTCTAATGTAATGTTAAGTATGAGCACCACATAAAATGAGTAATAAAGATGATCGCTTTCCTTTAATCTCTACAAACTTAATAACTGCTTGTCTAATTGTGTCTAAAGAATGTCTCCTAAACTTAATCTTTCCTAAAAACCAAACAGTTTTTCAGCTACATAGCTGGCGATAATCAGGCTTTATAATCCCCTAATGGATCAATAAAGAGATCATTAATATGCAGGATTGACAATGTTGGTCAAATTTGTTGTCAAACTTTTCTTCCTCCTTATGACCTGGTACTATACCGTTTTATCCTGAGCCTAACTGGACTTGAAGAAGAAACAGCTTACAATTCAAGTTTGCAATTAATATTGGTCAAAAGTGATCCATATCTTAGTTGACCCTGAGATTATAATTTAAGGTATACAATAACAACTTCCTATTAAAAGTTAGTTGAAGTATTGTTTTAATGTCGAGCTGTAAAAGGTCCTGTAATAAAAGACATTTTTTTACAGCATTCACTCGTGATTTAAAATATCAATTACATCTCTGCATAAAAAATACTGTACAGCCATTTATCTCCAGATGCAAATCTGCCCGATGGAGTGTTATATGGGCTGGTGAGTGTTGCTTCTCAGTCTGTTTAAAAGTTAACAGACTGTGTTCTGTTTTAATACACTGAGCCACCATGCATGCAGCTTGCTAAAATAACTGCCAGCAACTGTATTGTACACACTCATGCATTCACTTGTGTATATCTTGTCCTGGAAGACCTCCAGAAAGTTACCCTCCTGATACGTCAGCTTTCTCACCAAAGCTAAATGTTTTCATCTCTAAGTATGGATTAAGTGCACTTTTTAGTACTACTGAATGACTTTTGTAGCCCTAAAACAAGAACGAATTCAACAATTCATTACAATTAGAATATATCTGTAACATTATGAGATCCTCGGGGTGTCTGTTCAAGCTCACCTTTTTTGCAGCTGTTACATCTAAGGGTGTTTTCAGACTGGACATACTTAGTTTGCTTAAAGTGAACCAGAGTTCACTTATCCTGATAATCTGGAACACATTTTCAGCCTGAATACTGCCAAGTGGACCGTGGTCTGGGACCAGGACCCACTCTCTGACCCATCTTTCGAGGTGGTCTTGGTTCGTTTCCAATCGTACTGAGCTCTGCTTCGCACTCAGAGTGGGACGACTGAAGCAAAACGACCTCCATAGCTGGTGGTCACGTGATGTAAACAGAGTAGGAATGAAGCAACCTATGAGTCACAAACACATGTAAAGCAGCGATTGTCGTGTTATAAAATTAGAGAAAATGGCTCCAACTGCTTACTTGTTAAAACCTTTATTTTGACACAGTAGAAAACATTTATTACATTCTTTTTTTGTGTCTCGTTACATGGCGCCTAAAAGCTACCTTTAACAGAATTATCTTAAATAATACGACAATGATGAGACATTGTCTCTTCGAAATTTGGTCGGATGAATACAGGCGGATTAAAATCAACTCTAAGGTTATATACATTGCTTCTCAACTTGTTTTCACGATAATCTATACGTCATAAACACTTATCAGTGTACCTTCTTGGCCGTCGTCTCCTCAGTAACCGCCTTGTATCCCTCCACCGTACTAAAGTAGCAGTAAAAACTAATATACCTGACCTTGATACAGACGTTCGAAATTGGTCAGCAAAATATAAAGATTGAATCAATGAACTATTGCGACAAGGATTAAAAAGTGCAGGATTTCTATAATTTCTGCCTTAGTTGCTTTGCTCATAATTCCTGGCGGATGACTGAAGAGATCTTTAGTCGTGTAGTTTTGTCTACAAGCTTTAGTTTGAAATACAAATGTCAGCTTGATAACGGTCTGAACTAAACACAGGGTCCAGGACTCGTTCCGGACCAGACGGTTTTTCCATTCTCAGTACACCCTAAGTTTACAGTATTTTATGCACTATAAGGTGCACTGTCAATTAATGGTCTATTGTTAAATTTATGTCATATATAAGGTGCACCAAACTATAGGTAGACACAAAACAGTCAAAGAGAAGTCCATCAGTCATTCTGACTCTATTAACTGTGTTCATGGTTACTCACATTAGCCACGCTAGAAGTGTTAGCCAAATTAGCATATTTATACCTGTATCTCCCAACCTTGTTTGCAACACGTGAAAAACAGACTGATACCACCAAAAAAATTAATGTGACTACGCTAACTCCCAACTTTGTTAGTAAAACGTAAAAAAAACCACACAATCCAACAGTGCTACACGTTAGCAACATTAGCGTATTTTCACAATAACACCCCACCAAACGTTTTTACAGAGCGCTGTGTAGCTCTAAAAACTGGTTCAGCTTTAGTAAGCACCAACCTAACTAATATATATTTGAGAATTATGAGACTTACTGTAGATTTTAAGGGAAAATAGGCTTAAATGTGCCTTCTAGTGCAAAAAATATGGTAAATCAAGTTGCTAAATCACATGCTTTCAGAATGTCTGGAAACAACTTGATATTTCCCCATTTTTTACAATGATTGAAAAGGCTAACTGTCCATCTCCGTAGTACAAATTGTTTTAATTATATTTTTTTCTTATTCTGAAAAGATTTCTAGAAAAAAGCATGTTTTCTTTGGTGTGCAAGGGGACTATTTTGTTCAACATCATGAAAAGCTGTGCTTTGCAAGACTCTAGTTTTAGTTGGGGAAAGGAAAAAATGTTGGCACTTTTTCCTTTACTCAATAGCTATTTACAATCAAACTGTGCTATATTAGACACAGCCAACCCATGCTGCAGAAGAGGATTTGGCTTCACCGTCCCTGTCAGGAGTGTTGTGGGCTGCCATTCAGCTTTGACAGGTCACGCATCGCTCGTCCCACCTCTGCCACTACCCCTGAAGGATACAGTGCAGAACAGAGGCAGAACAAAGTGTCTATCCGTTGTGCCTCCTCACACTTCACACAGCACTGCGAGGCAGGAAAAAAGGCTGCAATGAACAGCTGTGTGAATAGAGCTACTGTCTTGTTTTATGAATAGGACCACTTGAACATGAAGCGGGCTAAGGTCCAGCAGACATCCACTTTACTGAGCCACGGCTGGCCCACATGATGTGCTCTTATGAGTCATTAGCGCAGGAAGACATGAGAGCTTGCTTCCATGAAAAGGTCATGATGGGAGCTCAATGGAAAAGTGACTAATCAGGGATTGAAATCTTTGATTTATCACTTGTTAAAGAACCACTTCAATGAAAATTGTGTTTTTTGGCATTTTTAACATGCTCTGGGAGCAGTTTTCTGAGAGCCTGTAAGGTAAAAAAATATCTCAAAATTGCATTTCTGAGTATTTCATTATTCAAATCCTTATGAATCAGGGGGAGACAAAAGAGCTATTTAAAAAGAAGTGTATTTGTAACATAGACAATATGCTGACCGGGCCTTAAGCTCTCTGTGCTGCTCTGCTTCGCAGTGGGGAAGGGAAGGGGGGCAGGATTGATCTGCATCAATGGTCCCGCCCACAACTCAGTCAAATTTCTGCAGAAACTATTTATTAAAAAATGGGGTTTTCCAATGAACCAATGGAGTTTTAATGAGTTGATTCTAAAATAAGTTATAAATAGATGTTTTGGGTTTTTTTGTAAATAGGAGGTTTGTCAGGTCGTTCCATGCCTATCGTGGAGTGATTTGTTTGTTTATAGCATATTGCATTCATTCCTTGTGAAAATACCTTTCTTTTCTGGATAAATTAGAACCTTCCTCAACATTTTGGATACTTTTAATGTTTCCTAATTCAGCATTAATACCAATTTAAACCTTCAAACTTATTTGTCAGGATTTTTTTAAACTGATACATAATTTCCTAGTTTAAGTTGCATAGTTTCTCTTACCAAAAATAAGTATGGAGAATCCGCGAATACAGGAAAACCCCCATCCTAATCCCAGCAGTCAGAGGATGTCTGTTAGCAATTCTTACTCATCAAAAACACTTCTGATTATACTTTGTAAAACATTCATTAAAAACATTGACACCATAAAGAGTGCCGTCCACGCTCCTCTGCCTCTCCGCCCCTCTGCCCCTCCACGCTCTGTAGGGGGTTCTGCTGTGCAGAGATTCCCTTCAGCAGCGCTGCAAAAATTTCATACAATCTTCTTGAGTTGTCTTGAGTTTTTGTGACGAACTCGAATAATCATGTAACTGAAAAAAAATGTACAAATCCGTGAAACCACGAATAAAGAAACGCAAATAAGCGGGGGAACACTGTAGCTGTATTCTTGGGATATTTCTAGTATATTAAAAAATATAATATAATAATAATATAATAAAATATAATATTTCCATACATTAATCAGTAGACATGTATTACTTGTAAAACAAAAGAAACCTAAAGACAAAATTATATATATTTCAAAGCGTACTTTCATAAACTTAAAGTAAACTTAAAGTTTATCGTCAGTAAACTAACAGTATACCAGAAGGTGACTTTAAGTATACTGTTAAGTATACTTTTTATTAACTAAGAGTGGCCCAATTTAGTCTCAATAAGTATGTTATTGTCGAAAATATTTTTTTCTATACTTAATTATACTTTTAAACAAATATTTGAAGTATTCTTATATCTGATATGTGTCTCCTTTTTATGTTGACAGCATTTTTCTGAAAATAATACAAAAGAGATGATTTCAGCTAAATGTGTTCTGAGTTAGCTGAAATGTTGTCAGATAAAATCATTAATTGTGCCACTTAGCATGTTTGTATTCAGGGTGGGGCAAAGTGTGATGCTAATTAGGGCGCCTAATGAGATAACTTCAGCTGTGACGGGGAGACAGAAACAAGCATCAAAGTCATCTAAGACTTGGTGCCGACAACCTTGCGCCACAATGACAACAAGCTCCTTCTGCTGCCCTCCCAAATGAACTATTACACTAACAGACGTTCATGACTGACCTCATTATAACTGTCTAATATACAGAGGACATGCATCTAATATTAGTGCGGTGGAGTCGCCTGTCAAAAGTGGCACACAGCAGGGGACGGTCACAGATCACTGCTCTTTTCTAAAGTGGTCTGTGTGATCGTTGTAAGAGCCAGCAGTTGCATCTTTATTGAATGACGAACCAGCGTCAGGGTCACCGCCATACTCCGATGCTGGCACTGAAAAGGAAGACCAGCAGATGGAGATTCTTCAACCTTAAAGCTTAACTCTACAGGGTTCTTCTTAAAAAAACACTCCAAAGCCTCTGCCAGGAAAGAAAGAATCAAGTCTACTTTCTTTAAATGAGAGAGTAAAGGGAAAGAAGCTAAAAGGTTGTAATTAAAGAGTGGAGAGGGTAAAGCAGGGTAAATGGAAGAAAAGGATGCAGAAAAGGGAAAAACCTTTGAGAGAAAACAGTTATTCAGTTGATGCTTTTTTTCTTTCTCTGTGTTCCTAAGGCATCCAGATCAGCTCCAGCAGCTTAGCCTCTTCATTACCAGCTTTAATTTTAATTACCCTTCATTAAGCCTCTGTTTTACTGGAGGAGCTTACAAATATTTAATCAGTTTGGGTCATGTAGCATGTACAGCGCTGCTGAAGTAAGCTCATCGGAAGGAATGATGCGTTTCTTCTGATTTTTGTCTTTGTTTTTGACACACTTGAAATACTGCTGCGTTCTGAAGCCATCTTATCTCTGTAATTTATAAACTTCTTCATGACTTTAGTGGTTTTTAAGCCAGGCTCTTTTATTTTTTTTTAAAAGAGTGTACTTTAAAGATTTTACTTGGACATTTTATTCAACCAGTTTGCAAACTTTGGCAAACTTTCTTCCAAACTTTTTACTGTAATAAACTTTGGCAACAGACTTTTTTGTTTTCATTCAAAATTGAATGTGACGTTTTCAAAAAGTTTCCAGATTTGACTTTTTTGGTTAAAAATAAGAGTTTGACAAATAATTGTGATACCCTTTAGAATAAATCCTTGGAACTTTGTAGTTCAGTAAAGCTTCACCGTTTTTTTAGGCGATTTTCATTAAGTTTCCATCATGACTCAGTGCTCAGGTTTTGTCATTTTCTGTTTTCTGTCAGTCTCACCATGTCCAGGTCAAATCACCCACAGCTGTCTTCATTTAGTTAATTACCCTCAGCCTATTTCAATGTCTGATCTTCACTGGATTGGTCCTCCGTGGTTTTTTGTCATGTTTATTTAGTAAATTATTTAGTTTCTGCTACAAAACCTGGTCTCTTGCGTTTGGGTCCTCCACCACCATCCCTGATAGTTTCAACCTTGTCTTTGCTTTGTTTGTAGATTTATACTTTTTTATTTTGGCTGTACATCTTTGATCTTTTTCTATAAAACAGAAAAAAAACAACTTTTTTGATTTCAGCTGTTTAAAAAAAAATAAAATAAAAAATCCTACTCAAAATTGAGTTTTTTTTGGACAGTTTCAGGTTCATTGTGGAATTATTGTGTCATAATAAAGAATGTATTTAGCATACCAACAACACATGTGCATACCAAGAGGCTGGTGGTCACGTTTGACCTTGTCTTCCACCTTGAAATAACCAGGGGATCTTGATCTTGTGACTTACTTTCTGTGGGGTGGATGAGTCCATTGACTCAATGGAGTCCAGTGAGTGTTCATTTGCTGGACAGAACAAAAAAAATCTATGGGGAAAGGTACCAGAACTATAGAAACTGGAAAGCAATATAAGAAGATATCCAATGACCTGAGAGTCAGCAGGCTTCAAACTTTGATCTAGAAGTGTAGAGTGATGAACCTTATATGTAATTCCTCCCTGTTCTTCCTTGTGCAGAATGTGTTTGGAGGCGAGGGACCCATACTGTGGCTGGGACTTCAGACAGCGTAGATGTACCACCCTGGAAGACAGCTCCAACATGAGCCAGTGGAAGCAAAACATCACTGTTTGTCCGGTAAGACTTACATCCCTGCAGCCTGTATCAGAGTTTTAAACGGGCATTCTCATCTTGAAGCTTCAAAGCTCAGCTGCTCTGCTCAAGTTTTCAGTCGGTATCATGTAGAACCATCTTCAAGGTAACGATCACAGTCCATTTTGGACGGTACATGGTTCTTATCTGAAATATGATTTAAAAAGCACAATTTTCAAAAATAAAGTTGATACAGAGTTTCACTCTGATTTTAATTACACCCTAAAACAATGTTTTCCTCTCGCTGTAATTAATAAACATCCATGGCTCTGTTATTATTACCATCTCTTTCAGCACATTAGAAGTTATTAGCATACAATTGTAAAAGCAGCATTCATACTTTTCCCCATTCAGCATTCTTCTGCATCCAGATCTTTACTCATTATGCAAATTTAAATCTGCATTTACTATTGAAATTTAAGTAAAATATGATTACATGAACAGCACTGTTTCATAGCTTGTTAGCATCATGACACTAAGTTTGGCATCAAATTGCACATCACGGTGATTTATACAGCATTCAATCACCTATATCACTAGATTTACACAATGCAGTATTACCATGTGAACTGGACAATCCAAAAATCCAAATGACCTTAATAAATAATGCCTCTTTTTAAGCTGAGGAACCAGACCACCAATGGGGGTTTTGGACCGTGGGCACAATGGCAGCCCTGCAACAACGATGACCCCGTGGACGGCGTGAGCTCCTGTTTGTGTCGCTCCAGATCTTGCGATAGCCCTCTTCCGCGATGTGGAGGCAAAAACTGTGTAGGACCCACCATTGAAGTCTCAAACTGCTCAAGGTAGAAATAACTAAACAAATGTTGTATCTTATCATTGTGCATTTTTGTCAAATACTGTCTGAGAATATTACTGAGAATCTGCAGATGTGTTCACAAGAAAATGACTTTCAAATCAACTTAAGGTCGTAGAAAATTACAAAACACTTTTCTTTGTTCCCTTGCTTGGATTTAAAGCTATGGAACTAAAATAAATCAAATATTAGATGTGCTTCTATCATACAAAGAAATCCATAAATCCTGAAAGAAATATACTGTGTCCAGACAGTTTGAAGGAACAATAAGTTTCTTTTTTACTTCTAAGCAAATCAATGTTTAATCATTTGAAATTACTTATTTATGTCTTTTTAACAAGACACCGGTATATCCTTGTATTACATTTTTTCAAATCCTCCAAGTTCATCCGCAAATACACTAAGCTGACTGGTCAAAATTATGTTTAAATATGCCTCACAAATGTTTTATTTTTAAAACTTCCTGACTACCAGAAAAAAAAAAAAATAGTTCAGTCAAAATGTTTCTAAATCCACCAAAAACAATGATTCCCAAAGCCAAACCCCTTCACATTTGGTATCCTTGACAAGCCTCAAAAGTTCTCTGTTCGTAACAAAAGGAATTGATTTAGTAGTAAAAGATGACATTTAAGTTTAAAAGTGTCCTCTACAGAGGTCACATTTGCATTGCTGGTTGTCAGGAGGATATAGCATTTGGAAGAAGTTGATCTTAGGGTATATTCAACCAGATACGTAGCACATGATTACATTTCGCCCTCCATTATTGTATGACATCTATACTGCAGTTTCTCTTGTCAAGTTACTGTGAGCTCTTTCTCTTCTTTCAGATTGGGGCAAACTAGAATTTAAATCACTGTGCTCACTTTTGTCAGGTTCAAATACTAATTATTCATACTGCCAAAATAACAGCTGCTCATGAGCTTATTAAGCCTCCTGTAATGAGTCTGGTTCAGGCTATGCGTAACCAGTCTTTCTCAAACCCAGGCTGAGGTTCAGCGATGTTCTTAAATGACTTAAGGATTTTCCTCAGGGAGCAGTTCAGACTGACAAAACACAAAGAAAATGATCATAGTAAGGGTTATTTTTACCTGAAAAACTGAATCTGGATTGTCTCCATGACAGTTTTGACGGCTTGTTTTCTAAAGGAAAACGACCAATGGGAGAACAAATGCAAAGAGTTTGGACACTGCCGGATTGCTATGCCCGATTAAATCGTGAGGAGTTGAAACTGAATTGCGCTTTTGTCAAGAGTGCCAATTAAATCATGAAAAGAGCTACCCAGAAACAAATCACTTAAGCAAATTAAATGAAGGTTTTTCAGTCATAATGAGCTCTTTTTGTGTTTAATTTTCTGCTTCAAGAGGTTTGGAAGCAGAGCTTTCATAGGACAGCTACAAGGCAGACGCTTTTCTTTTCCATTTAGCAGGGAAAAAAAATCCTCCTGAAGAGCTGGTGTTTGAGGCTTGTGGACGATTGTAAAGTTTGGGTTGCTAAGAATCTTTTACGCTTCTGTTGCATTAGAAATGGAGGCTGGACACCATGGTCGTCATGGGGACAGTGCAGCACAACCTGCGGGACAGGATTCGAGCTCCGCCAGCGCTCTTGTAACAACCCGTCTCCAAGACATGGCGGGAGGGTGTGCGTGGGGCCAAGCAGGGATGAAAGGTGACAGTTATAGGAAGATGGTCAAAAACTGAGCTAATCTTTCATAAAATGAATCTTAAAAAAAAAGAATACTTAACCTTACATTCACATTAGAGTATGAGGGGCCGTACAAGACATTATGCGTAAGAGAGTATATATGAATGTGAATGGTTCAGAATAAATAATGTCTTGTACGGCCCCTCATATTAGAGACCCACTCTGATGGAAACTGTGTTTTTTAACATGTTCTTAAAGCATTTTTCTTATGATGGAGGACATATAAAGAAAATTAAGCTCAAGATTGCATTTCTGAGTATTTCTTTAGTCAAATCAATGTGAATCAGGAGCAAACAAAAGATGCTTTTTGAAGAAGAGCTTATTTATGCTTTGAGCTTTCAGCAGCGGGGAGGGGAATGGGGGCTGGGGTTGTTCTGTGCCAACAGTCGCCCCACAACTCAGATGGAAATTTCTAATGAACTTTAGATTTTGGCTAAAAACAGCATAATCATAATTAAAATACCACTGGGAACACTTACAATACATCAGAAGATGATCAGAGTGGGTCACAGTAGCAGAGACTCATCAAGACTCGTCTTGCCTAAAGCAATGAAAGCCAACATGCAATTAAAAATGCGCTAACATATTTTTTTTTTGGTCAATTCCTGCTGTTTCTTTCAAAAATTACAGATTACGTTAATATCGTATTCGTCTCTGTACTGTCTGTTTTTCTCCTCCTACTGCTGACTCCACAGGTTTTGCAATGAGGGCGTTCCGTGTCCACAGCCCATATTCTGGACCCCGTGGAGCTCCTGGACCAAGTGCAGCACAGCCTGTGGGGGAGGGGTCCACTCCAGGGTCCGCACCTGCGAAAACGGCAACAGCTGCCCCGGATGTGCTCTGGTGGGACAGACACTTAAAAATATCTTAAAGATAAGAAAAACAGTTTGTTACTAAAATTTTACTTAAGAAACATGCACGTTTTAATTTAAAGAAACCCTAAACACAAAAACGCTTTTCTATCTTTACTGCTCTTTTTATTTTTAAAAAAACAATTCGCTGACTTTATATTTATTTTGCAGATAATTAAGATATCTTATTGTGAAAGAACTGTGTTTATTTTTTAATTGACTGTTACTGATTTTAATTTAGACTAGAAACAGACATTCATCTTAGAAAAAAAAATACATTTTTTTTAGTTCCTGGTAAAATATGCAACTCCAGCTTCTTTCAGGTGGTGTTAAATTGTGTTGAGTTATTATTCTATTGAGTCAAAATACCATGACATGGAAGGGAATTTATTCCAACGATGAATAGGGAATGACTATAAATGACTAGAAAAGCCTGGCAGGACAACATGAAAGTGTGTCATCTATAGGACTTAAATTTAAGAAAAGATCCACATTGATGGCATGACATCATTGTCTTGCTATATCTTAATTCTTTCTGTGTAAGTCTTCTGTTTATGCATCATCTGTGTCAAAAAGCAACAAACAGAGGATTTTACTTATTTCCTGTTTTCAGTTATTTTAAAATATGAATTTTTTTAGCACTTAGTAATGCTGACTTTTACTGATTGGCCCCAAATATTGAATTAAGTTACTTTTTTATATGAAAAAGGCTGCTGGACTTTTTTATTATTATTATTCAAAGATAATTAAGAAACTTAAAAACAATATTCTACATTAATGAAAAAAGAGAGGAAGATTTTATTTGGAATAAGAGAAAGATTTATAATAGCTGCTCTAAAAACCTTGACATTGACCTTTACCTAATTTACATGCCCCTTTGACAAACTAAAGACAAATGATAAAAAAAAATGTTTTTGTTTATTTGTTTGTTTATTTTTTTTTTGGTCATTGGCAACTGTGGGTTCCAATGGTGCAGATTAAGATGGAGGAACCACACTTCTGGAAATGTAAATAAAAAAAAATAATAATCTTACATAATAATATTAAAAAATAATTTCAAAACATTAATAATTTCTTAGCTCTTTAAAACTACCTTAATTACAATAAGAAAAATAACTATGAAAAGTTGTTCAAGCTTTCTTCTGGAAATATGAAGGTAAAATGTTTCCAAGTTCATGGTCAAAGTTGAATTTACTGTTCTGTTGTGACTTTTATATTAGTGTGTCTTTTAAATTTTAAGATGAGAGTCTAAGCCACTATTCGTTTTCTGCATTCAGGAATACAAGGCCTGTAACCTGGAAGCCTGTCCCGAGGTCAAGAGAAACACACCTTGGACACCATGGATGCCTTTTAATGTGACCCAGAGTGGAGCTCGTCACGAGCAGAGGACGCGGTACATGTGCCGAGCTCACCTGTCTGACCCGCACGAGCTGCAGATCGGACGGAGGAAGACGGAGACACGCATCTGTAAGCACGATGGGACGGCATCGTGTGAAACCGACAGTAAGTCAACCAGTTTCCTGAATTTCCAAGATTCACTATTTTTAATTTCCCCTTTTGTTTGTTTGATTTTTAGCTGGAGTGGTGTAAAAACAGTAAAGTCACCATGTATTACTCACAAAAACATGGCAAGCAGCTTTTATTCTATGTCAACTGTAAAAACACTGTCTGTTATGGAACAAAATGTTTGAATTTTAGACTTAAAATTATATATATTTTTTTACTCCTCTTCCAACCAGTAGCTTGTTGGCTGCAGTTCTAAGGTTTAACGTTTCTGTCTTTTTTTTCCACTCTTATAAAGTAAAATCAGATTCTTAAATGCATTTCATATTTCAATGATGGTGTTTTGGAAACTTTAGGAAGAGAACACAAACCAGTACAAGAATTCTAAGCAGCACTATTTAAAGGCCAGGTTCTAATATTGTGGTAGAGCTAGTGCAGCCGTCATTCTGGAAGCAGAAGTCCTCTTGACACTAAAAGCACTAATCTATAGGAAGTGGTGCGAGATCAATATTTCTAAAGCAGAGTACAGACAGTAATCTTTTAAGGGCAGAGCATTTTCTTTACGTCTTTGCATAAATGGCAGAGGAACAGATGAGTTGGCAGAAGCATGTTGTGGTTTCCAGTTTGGACATACGCAGAGCTTCTCCTTAGAAACAAGAAAAAGGCTTTGTGGAGCACCTGGGCTCCCTTAGTCTGACTTCAGTTCTCAAAAGTTACCATAAAGAACAGCAAGTAGATCACCTCATTGTCCCATAGTACCAAACTTTTAGCGTCACTGAAAAGTTCTCACGTTTTGGAGCATACCGCATACCTCCACACCCACTACACTGTAAAAAGAGGAAGCCAACAAATAGGAAAATAACTCTAATTTTAAGATGAAAAACCGTAGAAAGTAGTAAAGTTATCTGCCCATGCAGTATTTTTTATCAAAATCTTGAAACAAGAAACATCAAAAAAGGGAAAAGTAAGCTAAAAAAGTTAACTGTTATGTAGAATTGCTTAAAACGGAACCTTAAACAGCCCTTAAAAAGTATTTTTGCTAGTTCTAGGCAATGGCTTGTATTTTTTGTGGTTCATTTTGAATATGTTGACAAAAACTATTGTGACTAAAGTGGAAATTGCTCATTTTAGAACAAAATGTGAACAAATTGTGTCTTAGTGCAAGCTGGCTCATCTTAATAAATCCTCTTAAACTCCATCAGATTTTCTCCAAACATAAATCTACATTTTAGTTTCCAAAATAATGATAATAAATGTCAGTCTAACGTATCTGGTAACATCTTACAGTCCATTTTACGTCTTTTTTTAGCCTTAAATCAAGTTTTTCTCTTGTCAAGAATATGGATCAAAAGGATTTTTACTCATTTTGATAGTAATTTCCTCTTTTTTAGATCCTTGCTCTTGACTAGAAAAAAAAATCTTGACTTTGCTGATTTTGAGAAAGAAGTGGAGTAACATGAAAACAACTTCAAATATATTTAAAGTCTAAGAATCTGTGCAAGTATCAAATAGTTTGCTGTGTACTTTTGGGTGACATGAAGACAAACATTTTTGCTGGTTACGGAATCTATCTTTCATTTTGGTTATATTTCATGATCTATGTCTAAAGATGGAGTGTAGAAAACTGATTAATAATAATTGAATAAAACTCGTATCCTCCAATATAATTTATTTTTTCAAAAAGTAATATTTTCAGTTGTTTAGAAAAAAAAGAAATAACTCAATAAACACATTTTTAGGGCAAACAAAACCATGCTTCTGTACACCCACATACAGTGAAATCTACCAGTCCATGAAAACAGAGGAATGGAAAATGGCAGTGGTGCCTAACACTCCATCCTTTTCCTCCCAATGGTATAACATAGACAAACCGATGAGAGAAAAATAACATTTTACTCGTGTGTTTCTGCCTCAGAGCCATCTGGTCATGGTTCAAATCCTGGCTTTTCTCTGTAGGCTTTGAACTTCTTGGAGCTTTTATAGATTCTTTCCAAACAGTCCTGCTCCTTTCCATGGTCCAGAAGCGCGGCTGTGTTGTCGGCCTGATTGGAGGTTCTAAAGTCACCGCAGGAGGGAGTGTGTGCATGCATGTTTGTCTCATTTATTCCTGACAAACCCCGCGATGGAGCAGTGACCTGTCCAAAGGTGGACAAGTCTCCCCCAACTGACAGCTGGATCTGCTTCTGCCCTCCAGCCACTCTAAACAAAAATAAGACTAGAAGACCAGAATAAGAAGAAAAAAAAGCTGAAAGGTTGGATGGATGTTTTTGATAAAACAAGGAAATGCGCCTTAACCTAGAAAGCTCAATTCTTCCTGTCAGTGGTGGCATGTTGTCGTAAATAACTTGATCAGTTTCTTCCAGAATCCTCAAGATTCTCCATGATGAAATCATCAGCTTATAAAGCAATCTGATTATTTGTAAAGCAATACAACGTGATTCCATTATAGCGTATTGCTATAAACGATCTTGGATACCAACTTATGAACTCCACTTTAAATACCCACTCTGGTATAAATTTATGTTTTTTACATGTTCTTGTGGCATTTATCTGATGATGGACATTTATAAAGAGAAAATTAAGCTTAAATTTACATTTCTGACTTTCTATTCACATTGTTGTGAAAACAAAAAATGGAGTGACAAGCTCTCTGCTCCGCTCCATTCTGATGCATCCACTCGAAGACAAATAGATCCATGAACGTCTTTGTTTTCCTCATCCCGAGCTGGCATCTGGCTCAAAACTGTATAGGAGGACAGAGAAGATTATTTTCATTCTCCGTTTCCATGCATCATTGATTTGCAGTTCTTAAACATGTGGAAGAAATCTGTTTTTGTTAGTTTTAAATAAATTTAGCAAATGGTGCTAAATGTGGAGGGCATTTATACATGTACATCCCAATTTTAACTTTTTACCTCTTTTATTGACTGTTTTTTAAATTTAATTCCCTTTTGAGAAATCACAACTGAAAATAACTAGTTTCAAATTGAAACAGCAACTTTATTGACAGATAAAATGTAATATAACATTTTCTTATTAAAAAAAACCCATCAAATTCACTTCAATCAGGAACAAATCACAGAAACAAATCTTTTTTGGATTTTTCTTAACCTGCTATTAAGTTTAAAGAGGAATCAATAATGAGTTTGTTGCTGGAAAATCACAATTTATTTTCAGTGAACATTCGCATTTTAACAGGGTTTAAATGTAACGTGGTACACAGAGTTACAACACAAAAACCAATACGTCCTCCTGTATCGACACAGTAAGAAGGCAGCAGCAGCAAAGATTTTTTCAACTAGGTGCGTGACATGTTGAAATGGCCGCCCTGTTAGACCTGTTAGCTTCCCTACATGCTGTTGGTGACGGGGTCACACGGTCCAGCGCTCTCATAGACACCAGCCCGCAGAGTTACACACAGCTGCAGTCCACTGCTTTCCACTGGTGGCGTTCTCATGCCCCCAAATCCTAAATCGATTCCCTGTCTCCACGTGTCAGCTTCCTGGGGTCCTGCATCGACTCCAACAAGCTGAAGTACAGACAGTAGGGAGCTGTTAGAGGCATGAGAGACCACACTATGAGAAAAGATGTGAAGTCAATATTACATCACTGCACATTTTCTGTCTTAATCGGGACTTAGATCCTTTTATTTTTGATGTGCAGGTCTTGTGGAGGAGCTTCTAAAGACACCGGTGGTGAGAATTGCTGGTCTGGGCTGGTCGTCGTGGGAGACCTGGTCCAGCTGCTCGCAGAGTTGCGCCAAAGGCTACCGCACCCGTCGGCGGACATGCGCCGGGCCCGAGGGAAAGAGCGCTCCCGTGGCGTGCCGTGGTTCTCCCGTGGAATACCAGGACTGTAACGTGCAGCCGTGTCCCGGTGAGTGACGATGTGCCGTCGACTACCAGTGAATTCAGGAACCAAGAACATGTGCTAGTGCTGTACTACCTTCCTTGAAGGCCCAAAGCGTTTTAAAGTCACAGACCCATTCACACACACATTCACACACTGGTGGCGGCTCTGCTGCCAAACACTGGCACCAACCTTCCACCAGAGGCAATTTGGGGTTCAGTGTCTTGCCCAGGGACACTTTGCATATGGGTGGGTAGGGAAGAAATTGAACTCACAATCTTCCAATCCGGAGTCGACCGCCTGATTGGAAGATTTTTGTTTTATGTTTTTCGTTTTAGGTAGCAGGAATTAACAGCAGCCAAATATACAAATATAGGCATAAAATGTTTTTAAAAATTATATATATATATACACACACACACAAAATAAAAACAATGGCCAAATTTGACCCAGCAGGTTCTCCAGGGTTAAAGGCCACACAAAGCAAATGCTTTGTTCATTTTGAATTGAAGGAATATAAAGCAGCAAAAAAGTTATCAAAAAATAAAAAACAGCGGCCAAATTTGACCCTGTGGGCTGTCTGGGGTCAAGGGCCACACAAAGCAAATAGTTTCTTCATTTTGGGTTGCAGCAGCCAAAAAGATACAAATGAAAAACATAAAAATAAAAATGTAAAAATTGGAGAAAAAAAAACAATTGGCGTATTTGACCTTATGGTTGTCTGGGGTCAAAGGCCACACAAAGAAAATACATTTAAAAACAGTGGAAGAACAAGGATTTGAACTGAGATTGGTGGATTTAGTTACAGCATGTCTTGCTACTGAGAAGAATTGAAGTTTTTGTGGATTTTAAAGTTGTCTAAAGCCTTGTTTTGATTGAGCGGTCGTGACGTGAGTGGTCCCCCCCAGGCTGGTTCAGAATGGTCCGGGCAATTCAAGTGAGCGTTTCCATTGAGTGTTGGACCATCAAGGCTAATATGTATACTGATGATGTAGCTGTGCATCATATCAGTGCGACTACAGTGGTTCTCCATATTCGCAGATTCGCTGTCTCTGGTCCCACATAAGGGAGGAATGCTGAATGCAAAAAATGTATTATTCTTTGCAAGAAGATAGCAGGAGGTGAAGAAGAATACAGTCGAAAAGAGGACAAAACTTTCAGCTTGGTTAATTTTTCTATGTATCTACAACTAACGGGGGACCAAAAGTGGTACAAATCCGGTCTGGACCGGTCAATGAAAACGAGGCATAAGTTCACAGTAGAGTTGAAAAAAATATATAGTTCCAATATTTTTTTACTTAATTTCACAAAATCAACATATCAAACAAAATCAGACCCTTTCTACACTGTTTTACACAAAGCTTGATCAGTATTTACATTTGGGAGTTTATTTATTCACACAGCATCCTCAGAGCTGAAAATGCAAAACAAGAGGGAGGATGTGCTCTGAAAGTGTGATAATAAAACATCAGTTCGTAGCTTTCCTCTTGAGATAGACGAGTCCAGAGAATAAAGAACAAGAGGTCAATGATGGAAGTGAAAAAGTGCTGAGTGGATCATTAACTTCATTAGCTAATAGTTAGCAGCATTAGTGGCAGTGCTGAAAGAGTTGTTCCCCAAATGAAGTTCTCCATTTTCTGCTCCTCATCAAACCACAATCAGCTGACCCAGAACTCCACCGACTGCAGCACTGGAACAAACCAGGCTTTAAAGAAATATTTCAACTCGTCTTCGGTGATTGCCTCAAACATTCGTCCCTGCTGCTTTATAAATAAATCATTTATCTGTGTTTGCCGTGGGACAAATTCCTGCAGCCCGTTTGATTTTTCAGCAGCTTGTATCCAAATGAAACCTCAATGGTTGGGAGTTACTGACAGATCTAACCTGAGGGAGCCCGAAGAGGGCGGCTTTGGTTACTTCTCAGATGAAAGCAGGCCTCGTTTTCTGCAGTTTTGTCACGTGTGTCCCCAGAAGACATGCAGGTGAGAAGGACAAGGCCGGTGACAAAAGAGAGAACGAGTGCCAAATAGTAATTGATGATGAAATTAGAGAGAGGGATGGAGGCGATATAGATTACTGGGGAGATTAAAATGAATCGCTGCTGGCGTGCGGGAAACAGGTGTGTATGTGGCCGTTCCCGTTTGACAGCTCCAGTTCCATTTAGAGTTTTATTACAGAAAGTTCCGGACACCGGCACTCCCTCCCACCCAAGAAAAAGGGGGAAAAACATAACTTTTGGCTTACAAACTTCTATTCTGATTAGGTTTCTGGATAAGCATCAGAGTTTGCAGATAACATGGGAGAAAGCAATTGTTTCCAAAACCAGTGGTTTTATTAAAAACTAATTCAGACATTTTCCTCTATTACTCTTAAAATCTTAAAGCCCCTGCAGAAGCTTTAAGACTTCTGAGTATTTCTTTATTCAAACTTTTGTGAATCAGGAGAAGACGACAGTTTTTTTTTTTTTTTTTGTGACTGAAAACGCTTTAATCAGAAATAAAGACTACTTTTTTTCAAAGAAGAAACTGACATTTGAACAAACTTAAACTAAAAAGGCTTAGTCTCTAAATATTTTAATGAGCAGTTTTCCTCAATAAAGTTTTTTTTATTAAGAGAAATCATGTTTGTAAACTACATTTGAGATAAGAAAAGACATAAACCCCCTAAATTCTTGAATATATTTGTTGTTCTCTTTATTTTATGGCAAAATCATTAAATTTTTGACATTTAATATTTAATACTTTCAATACTTGAACGCCTTCGGCAGCGTATGTTCAAATGACATTTTTCAATGAAAAGTATATGTAAATGCAAATAGTGCACATTTCAAACTTTTTAAACTCTCGCATTCACATAAAAATGGGAAAATGCCAAGTTTTCACCAGATATTATTTACAATCTAAGTTCAAAGCAGCTGATAAAAAAAACTCTAATGACCCAGCATTTAAACGCTTCATTTACACACAAAACTTGGAGACCTGTTAAAGAGTTTTACATCAGATTTGTGCAGTTTTGTGTGTGCAAAGTTCAAGTTTCTGCAACCATTTTCGGGCTCTATGTATAAAATGTGTGGCGATTGAACGAAGGTTTAACTTTGACCAATCAGGAACTAGGATTTGGTAGCCTGGTTCACTCACTTAAAATCTGTTTAATTTTATACATTATTTTTAACAAGTTTTAGGGTTTTTCCTGTAGTTTACCTAAGAAGAAAAAACACAAAAATAGGACCATTCACTCCATGTTCTTTGGTCAACAGTTTTGCTAAGATTTGGTTGCTAATTACATTTCCAAGCTCAGTATTTGAGCAGCAGCTAATCAACCCATGGCAGTCATGGATGACGCGGTTCCCTCTTTGGACGTCAGCTTTCTGCAAACATAAAAGAACAAAGCGGCTTAGCCACACAACAGGACAAGCAGACAGTCGTAAAAACTGTGTCAGCCAGGTAATCAGTGAGTTGTTCTGTAATTCAGCACTCAGATGCTCAGCCAGTCAGCCGGATAAATAGCCGGTTAGTGAGAGTCAATCAGGCGAAGCGTTGGCTGGCTGCGAGAGCCGGTCAGAGTTAAGTGATCGCAGCGTGCCTCACTCTGTGTCACGCTTATCCACAGCTAAAGGAGTTTTCTGCAGTAATGTGATGTTACCTGGCAACACTGCTTCACTCCATCAGTCAGACAGACATCGGCGAGTCAGTTAGTCAGTCACGCTTTTCTGATTAGATCGGATAACTGTCCCTATGGGGGGAAAGAATCCGTACAGGAGGGGTCGGATGAAGCGCGATCAGGAAGACGGAACACGGAAGGTGGAAAAGCAGAGAATGTGGGAAGATGACGAACGACCACGTAGACAAACAAAAGACTAATTGTGTTTCCCGCAGGCAACTCTCATTCCGTCGTCTTAATGTTCCTGCAGCGGCTACATCTGCTGAGCTCAGCCACTTCCAGGTTTTACAAAGCATAAATGTGTCAATCTTATAGATTTTCTGTTTGGAAAAACTAAAATAAAAACGATGCACAAATTAAACATCTTCAGAAATGTTATTTTATAAACACAAAACTTTGACATTTTTATGTAATGTGTATTAGAATCCTTTTCAAATCCAGACAGTTATAATCACTACATACACAAGTGTAGAAACCAAGCTTTTCCAGTACTACATAAACACTTTAGCTTCAGTCTTTACATTATATAACCTCTCAACTCGGAGAAGAATCATGTTTTTTAATATTTTAACATGTTCTTGTGGCATTTTTCAAATGATGGAGGACTTATAATAAGAAAATTAAGCTCAAAATTAGATGTCTGAGTATTTCTTAATTCAAATCGTTGAGAATCGGGCGCATAAGAAAAACATGGAGTTAAAGAAAGTGTATTTGTGATGTAGAAAATGCGCTAGGCGGGCCACAAGCCAGAGAGAAAGGGGGCGGAGTTCCTCCACGCCAATGGTCTGAAATATTATTTTCTTTTTAAAATAACTGAATTGATTAAATAACAGTACTGATGGAGCATAAAACTTCCACATTAATGCAATCATTTTCATCAGATGCTTCTGCTGTTTCAACAGTCAAATGTCATATATTGTGCGTTTTATTAGTTGTCGCCGACAACATCTCATGAAAATAATGACAGTAGAACTAAAACATAGGACAACATAAACATAAGATTTGGGGATTTAAAGCAACATTTGTGGCCTTTTTATAGTATTACAATTTTACCTAAAAAAAAAAAATCGCAACTTTTTAACTTCAACACAACAATTTCATTTAAATATCTGTAAATCTGTTAACAGTGAACGGCGCCTGGTCGTGCTGGTCGCCCTGGTCTCAGTGCTCCGTGGGTTGCGGTGGTGGTCACTACCAACGGACGCGCTCCTGCAACAGCCCCACGCCAGCCAGCGGGGGGGACATTTGCATAGGTCTTCACACAGAGGAAGCCCTGTGCAACACCCACACATGTGACGGTAAGATCCCACCTAAGATTATAATCTTCCTCTGTCACGGCGCCAAAAGTGAAACACGCGTCCAGGTGTGTCAGCTCCCATACCATGTCTTTTCTAAGCGTGCGCTCTTTGCGTACTGTCAGGTTTCATCTCTTTCTAATGAATAAATCTTGTTTTACACAAATCCAAGATCAGCACCAAAGCTGTAAAAAACGTCCTCCTATGTGGTGTTTATCCTGGTGTGTAGCTAAAGCTTTGAGTGTCATAATAACCTTTCAGAGAAGCTCTAAAAATGGATTCAATGATGCTGCACATATGGAAATTGCACATAATGCATTTGAATATTTGAGTGCTTCTCTACAGTTTGTGCTATGTCGGTCTGATGCAACAAAAAGAAAGGAAATTGCTCTGCAGAGGGCTCCCTAAGGGTCTTCATCTTGCATCTTTCAAAAAAATCTGGTTATATAAAATAAACAAACTCTTAAACATAAAACTTTTTTTACATCATTTTTTTTTTTTTTTAGTCTTTGATCGTTTAGTTTTGTCTCAGATCAGGTTGTTGGTTTTCATCACTTCAAAAAATATTTATGGACCTTCAGAATATTTTTCCTTCACATGACCTCGCAAGCTGTGTGTGAGATAACTTTCTTTTTTATCCGTTATATTGTACCTTTAAAAGCATTAAAAAAAACAGTTCTCTCTTAAATAAGGCTGGGTTGATGAGATCAATTAATCGATCTGAATCGATCTAGGCTTAGATCAGTAATTGATCCATAAAGTAGAGATCAATCTAACGCATAATGCTAAAGAATGCTATAGCTTGATGTTAACATATAATGAGATTCCGCATAGGACGGCTAATGCTAACACTCGGTCTGATGCCTCATCATGTGGCATTAACGCTCAGTATGACTAAATAAACATCTTTATAAACTCACAAGCATGAATTTTAGAAATTCTTTTAAGGCAATATTTTTTAAGGTAATCATTTGTGGTGTAAAGCATAGTTTTTTGGGTTTTTTTTCTTTTTTTGCTCATACTTTCTTCTTCTTCTATAAAAAAGCTGTAATGCTATAGCGCGATCGCCACCTAGTGGCCGGACTGAAACGCCCTCTAGGAGAGGCCGAACAATTGTTAGATCTTCTTTCAAGAATCCATGTAACACTGTGTACTATTAACAATCTTGTTATAATTTCACTAATACATTTTACAATAAGTGAACTGCATCAGATTTATATGAACATTTTCAAAACGTATATCCAATATATATATAGATTATTAATGTATTTCTAAACAAATGTGTCTAAATGTGGAAACCGTTTAAATTCAAAATTGAATGGAATCGAGTAGATTGAAAGAATAAGAAAAATCCGAATTGAATTGATCCAGGCTCTGGTGAATCAAATCAAATCGATTCATTTAAATTATTACAATACCCAGCCCTACTCTTAAACTGCATGTTAGTGCAAAAGCAAACCTGTATATTAATGTTCCTATTGGTCCAACCAAACTGAAGGAATTCTCAGAAATTTGGTTTTCTTTTTGAGTTAAAGCAGACAAAAAATGTTTTTTCTATTTGCAAAAAAATGTAAAACTTTCATATTTAAAGCAACTTTGTCCCCTTATTTGAGGCTGCTGAATTCTGAGGTATGTCTATCGATGAGTGGATTTGAGCTACATGACTCTCTGACATCAGGTGACCTTTTATTGACCATCTTTATGTTTGCATAACTTTATGTCTTCCAGCATTTTCACCTCCTTGAAGTGGTTTGAACATTGTGGATGTTAGTTAACCCTAGTGCTATATTAAGGGGTCCAGATGACCCAAACCTAACATTGACGTGTTATCCATCCCATGATAAAGGTGGACAGGGTTCTATGTCTGCCACGGACAGATGACCCCACTCCTAACGTCAATATACCTAGAATAGCTCAAGGGATAAATTACAAGAGACCCACTCTAATGAAAATTGTGTTTTTAACATGTTCTTGTGACATTTTTCTCACAATGGAGGACATATATGAAGAAAATTAAAGCAAAAAATTGCATTTCTGAGGATTTCTTTATTCAAATCATCATGAATAAAGACCTGACAAGGCCGTATAAACAGGTGGGTAATAGGAAGTGGGGCGGGCTTAATCTGACCCAACAACTCTGAGGAAAATTTCTAATGAACTCCTGCCGCTCTGCAGAAACTATGTACTAGAAAACAAATTTTTTTTTGATTTAGGCTAAAAATTGAATAATAAAAGAACACTGGAAATAACTAAACCATTCAAGTGGAGTCAGTAAAAAACAAGGTGCCACAGTTTCCTGTCTTTGTTTTGATTTCTTGTTGTTTACACCTTCTTTCCATTTGCTGCAATAATCACAATGTACAGAGCAGAAATGACCCGTAATAAATAAAAAATGTTTGTTCCAGCCCCCTTTTCCTTGGATGCTTTTCATTCTGAATCAATCTAGGCGTCTGTCACAGGGAGCGTAACGCATACAGTCAGCCTCCCTGGTAATTACAAAGCCAGCCTAATGGCTTTCTGCTCCCCCACCACCAGATGCTAATCAAGCTCCTTTACATCAACTTAATGCCTTCCCGTTTGACGTTGACCAACACATCCTGCTAACCCCCCCCCTCCTGCACCAGTGCTTATTTGTCTCCTTGTCTTCATATTTATTGAAGGGAACGCCATCAGTCACCTTATCGGGGTGTTCCTGGAGCGGCCACCATCTTTGCATATGTAATTAGTGTCAGGCTGACTGTCATTCACAGCGATATTTGGGGGCCCTCGTCACAGGTCATTTGATTGAAGGCTCTGCCGGTAATGGAGGCTAGCAGGAAGAATTGTCAGGACAGCATACGAACAGGGAGTAACAAGCCTCATCCAAGTCAACGATTTGGTCACAGAGTCACTTTGACTGACAGAAATGAAACAGAATAAATTGATGAGGATGGGGACATGCATGGCTATGAAGCTTATTTCAGGTGGATTTTTTTCAGATTTTTGTGCAGAAAGAAAGGAACAGGTGGTGGAGACTCAGCAGCCAGTCGCTGAACACCAGACTGATAGGAAAGGCAAAAGGAGTCTGTCCTCTGCCGCCACTGGGGGTGACTGTGCCAAAACTTCACACTTGAGAGCACACCGAATGCGTCCAGGTTTTTCACCAGCCTTTCATTGCCGCACTACTGCCACTCCAGTGCTCTTGAATGCAGCCCGAACGAGTGCAGCGGGTGCACGCTTCAAAGAGAGGAGCCGGGACTTTCTCTTTCCTCCAGGGTTGAAGCTTTTGTTTACTGCTTGGTGAGCTGCTCCTGGGAAACGGCATAAAAGCTTGGCTCGGGAGACAAATATCTCCGCTATGCACTAAACAAACTGTTTGGGTTCACTCTTTCAGTCTTGTTAACACCACAACTGCTTTTTGTTTCATTTGGGTTGTTTGGCCATCTGGTAAGGTTACTGGGGCAGGTGGTGAGCGCTTGGTGGGCTTTCCACTTCTTCTTGGGTCTGTATTGATTGATCTCTTCTCTGCGTTCAGGTGGCTGGATGACCTGGTCTCAGTGGTCCGCCTGTGATGACTCAGGCTTGCAGATGAGGAGTCGGGTGTGTGGTTCTCAGAGCAGCACCCCCTGCTTAGGGAACAGTACCCAGCGCAGAGACTGCAATGAAATACCCGGTAAGTCAGACAGATGAAGCACACTTTCCAGAGGATGAGGGGGATCAGTAGAACAGAGAAGAGACCGCATGTCTTAGCATCTTGATTTTATGAAAAATAATTTAAAAGCATTCTTTAAGGTATTTAATGGCACAACAATATATTTTTTATGTGAGAGTAGATAAATATTATAAATATGTACATAGATACAACATCAAAATGTTCATTTTTCAGGTATTTTGCTCCAAGAAAGCGCCATTTACAAATACATTTTTGTATTTATCAAACAAAAGCTTTAACTAACAACTGAGCCATCTTGTTTATACGATAGTTTCCCTACTTTTTGCTGTCAACTGCTAAGACATGTTGATAGGTATATGAGTCAACAGAGTACTTTTCATATCAAATGTTGTTTGACTTTACAATAGGTTTGTGCTATCTCCTTCTTCATTTTCTTATTTTTTATGGTCATTGGAAGCCAGTAAAACTATATATTTTAAAAAAGTTTGTGTGTAAAAACAGCATGAGGAGCTGTGGGAATAAACACATACTCCCAACTCGTCATAAATGGACATAAACTGTAGTTCGGGCCCTTTCCACGTCACTTTTTAACATTTTGGGTGTACTAACTCGTCGTTTTTTGACATGCTAGTTGTTCGCATTAATATAGGTGTCCCCAACCTCCAGGCAGCAAATCGGTACCGATCTGAGGGCCGCTTGGTACCGAGCCAGAGACAGGGAAAAATTGCACACACAGTTTTTCTTTTAGGTATTGGTGTGATTGATTGAGACCGTCGGTTTAAGTCCAAGAATTAGAACCACATAGACATCCTTATATTCCAGTTTCATAAATTATTTTACTTTCACTAAAGTGAAGTGAGTTCTCACTGTTATCTACTGTCTGCAAGAGTCTTTTAAGTTTTTTTCTTGTTGCACATTTGTAAGTATCTGTCAAACTGGTACATCAAGGTTGATGTTTCTAAAATCAATACCTGCAAAGTACATGATATATTTTTTACTGCATTTCAGATACGAACTTGTTTACTGCTTTCTTCTTTCATGTGACTTATTTAAAATTTGACTGAAGCTTCTCTGATCTTAGGTCTAAGTGTGTCTGCTTTCACAACGACTACATTAGAAACAGAATGATAGAAATCCGATTTGGTCAAATTTGAAATTATATCCACAAATGTTTGTGCATCCAAGTTTCACCCAAGATCAGTTTAACTTGACCAGATCAGCTTTAAGCTTTATGGTTGGATTTTTGGGGAGGGCATAGATGTGATTTGTCTAATATTACCAGGTTTATGCCTAAAACATGAGCCCACATTTACAATATCTGCTGAAACGTCAGTTGATGACAACACACATTGCACGTAATTCACAAAGTAGCATAAATAATCAAGTTTGGCAGACTTAAGTGAACCACAGAGCATTTTAGGGATGTTTATAGAAATGGCTTTTAGTGTTAAAAGGGTTTTCCATGGGAAAAACACTAAAACAGTACTGTGCAAAAGTTTTGTTTTCTAATATTTAACCACAAATTTAACCACTTTACTTCTATGATAGTAATAGGCAATACCACACTTTAAAGATTTACTTTTTATTAGGGCTATGAATGTTGACGCGTACGACTAATAGAACACAATTAATTCGTTAATATGTAATAACGACCTCAGGCATCCTGCTGTGCAGCTGTTAGATCAGCATAATAAAACTCCATCTAAAATAAACAAACTTTTTTTACATTCTGTCATTAAGATTTTATTAAATTACGGAGATAATATGGCATTTATTTGTGCTTTTTGGACAAAAACAATCTTTTATTTTAATAGATAAGGCGGAGAACGAAAGTTATTCTGACGACTGTAATGCACAGCAGCAGCTCACTTGCTATGGGGGGCAGGGGGCGGATCGAGCTGGATCAAAATTCTCCCAAAAAAATTGTTTTATTATTTTTCACAAACACAATAATTTTACGAGAAGAGAAAAACAACTGAATTCCGGGAAAAATGTAAAATAGACATCAGTGAGAAATTCTTAGTTTTTGGGCTGCCTGGTGAGACTTTAGCCTGGATTTTTTTGCATTTTCATTCAAAAACGTGTTGTTTAGTTTGTTGACAAATTTTATTCTTGTTGTTTTTCTAAAATTACACTTATAACTTTCTTTCTATATTGTAAAATCAGTATGTTTTTAGGGTTTCCACAGCAAAATGAATCAATATTTCCTGATAGAATTTTCTGTTTTTGTATGATTTTATGTTTAGTGTGTGAATATAACATGAAAAAGTGACAAAATGAATGTAGTGTCACATAGGAGAGGATGTGCAGATTAAAATGATACCAAATAAGCCTGCTTGTAATCTTTCAAATTGAAAATACAGAAAATTCAAAAATAGACAAAAACTGAGTTTTAGACCCTAGGTTCAAAAGTTTTTTTTTTTTTTTTTTTTTTCGATTCCCAGCCCTACTTTTTATATTAAATGTTCAATATCAATAATCGAAACAAATCACTGATCATTTCTTAGTTTTTTCACTATCATATTATTTGCTATCCTTAAAACAAAAACCATTGAAAACTGGCCAGGTAACAACTTTAATGTGCAAAATATAACGCTTGTTTTTCTTCTCATTCTGCACCGTGGCACTTCTGGTGACATGACTGATGGAGCAGTTCAATATGATTGGTGGGGGGGGCGTCATATGCTGGAATAACTTGCCTAAAAACCAAAAAACATCTTAAAATAACAGATTTTCTCATATATTAATTGGTAATCAATACTTTAATAGAGTAGTCAATACCAGAATTGACGATGTGAGTATTTATAATTTGATATTCCCATCACTACTGTGTGATAAGTTTTAACTAAACAAAAATTTAATCTGAACAGTTAATGGCTTTTCAGGTCATAGCATGAGTGAAATTTGTTCACATTAAGATAAATGTAATAAAGGACATTTAATCTTTACTGTTTTATCTAACAATTACTGCATAATTCAAACTCAGGTTGGGCTTTGGAGACCTTTTGTGTCTCTCACTGTCAGATATGTTCAGTGTATCACAGTCATTTAGCTGTATGTGTCATCACAAACCATGCTTGTGTGTAGCTGATATTGTCTTTGTGCACTAAACTCATCCGCTGCTCTTAATTACCATAATTAAGTTCACGTGAATCTAATAAGTCAGCAATTCACTCTGCTGGCCCTCAGTGCAGCTTGTTATGCTGATGCCAATCTCTGAAAGTTTCCTCTCAAATGATCTCTGGTGGCCTTCCAGCTCTGGCTTCTCCCGCCGCGGAATACCTGATGAGTCAAGATGAATGTGATTAATATTAATAGGATATCACAACACCAAATCACATCGTATTTTATTGCAAAATGTCAATGAAGCCATGGATGCATTGATTAAGGTCACATGCAGAGGGGGAGCGCTCTGAGGAAGTTGGAAAAATAAGCCGATAAAACTAATCAGTTACTGTGGAAGTGAAATTAAAACGGTTTACCTTCACAATAAACTGCTTCCTGCAAATTAGAAAAGAAACATTTCAGGATATATTTTTCTGTGATATTATTCTACATTTAGAAAGCATTGGAAACACTTCAAGTTCTCATTCACTGTTGTTGTTTCTGCATGTGCCTGCTTCCCTGATCACCATCAATGGTTGTCCTCTGAAGACCGTTTCTCTGTGGGGAGTGCATGTGTGTGTGTACTGTATGTGTGTGCATGCATGCATGTGTGTCTGACTTGTGTTCCTCTCCTCTCCACAGTCATTCTCCCTGCATCTGGTTTTGATAAGGACCAGCAATGTGGAGGTAAGTGGATTAACAGCTGCCTCTGCTTTGTCTGTCTGCTTGTTCAAGTTTGTTTTGCCCCTGTATGTTTCCACAGATGTCTGGGACATGATGTCTGTTTTCATGCATCAGATGTTCTTTTCTATGTTTAGTATTTCATTCTGTATGAACCTCTTAGAGCCAAAAATAAAAAGGAAGAAGACTCATAGTGCCTATTATGTGCAAAGAAATGCAGACAGTAAAAAACAAGTATTTTTGTGGCCAAAACTACCCACTCCGATGAAAATTGTGTTTTGTTCTTGTAGCATTTTTATGATGGCATAGGACATATGTTTTCAATATTAAATTAAATTAATTCATTTTGTATTTCGGAGTTTTCCTTTATTCATCTGAATCAAAACTCCTTGCTATTTTGTTGAACCGGTAATTTTAGGTTGAGGTTTTTAGGGGCTGTAAGCTACCAGGTAGGCATACATTATCACTGGACAAAGCGGGATGGGACGTCACCCATAGAAAATGCTTTCATAGCCATTTTTTTTTCACATTACGGGTGCCGCCATTTTGAGCCAGACAACAGTGATTAGTCCAAGTCGTTCTGAGTCACGTTTTTAGAGGAACTACTGTCGCCAATCATAAGTGAGCTTGTTCAAAGTCCTCATCCCTTCCACTGAACTGTCAATCAAACATTAGAGGCGGGGCCAGTCGGCACCACACGCTTTTACTGAGGCATCTGATTGGTCAGTTTATAACTTGAATAACTTGTGATAATGACAAAAGTATCATGAAAAAAATAGGATTAGCAAGTAGATGTCAAAAAAATGTATCAGATCAAGAATGGTTCTTCTGACAAATCAAATAACTGAGAAATAACTGTTTATTTCTCAATTGAAGGCTATGTCCGAATTCTCACCTTAATCCACTACTAAAATCCACTACTAAAAAACTATTTTGAGCAAGACTATCTAATGTGTGGTATTTTAGAAGCAATTCTGACACCATGCTAACAACTTTTTTTTTTTCTTACTTAAACGGCAGATATGACATCACTGATTTCACAAAGTAAAAATCTAATCAGTACGAACATTTTATGACCTTTATTCATAAATTCACTGCATTCTGATGATGAAAATGTGGACAGTTTATTATAAAAATTTCATTAAAGCACATTTTTTTACAAAAATTGTTTGACTGGAATGCATTATGGTATTTATTCGCTAATGTTGTGAGCATTGATGCACGCTAGTTTTTTGCAACGACTTCTGGGAAATTTCTAGGGCACTTGATTTTGGAATTTTAGATTTGGACAGCACTAGAAAGTGGCAATAGTGAATAGAGATGGAATTCAGATTGGGATTTTGACTTATAGGAACATGGACGTACTTCCTGTTTTGAACACGAGGGGGGAGGGGTTGACACATCCAGCGATTTTACAGTCTATGGATGGGTGATGGGAAGTGGGGGCAGGGGGACTTCTCGCCAATGCCTTTCCCAAAACGCAGAGGCAATAAATTTAATAAATTATTTCCTTAATATGTTTAAGAAAATACCACATTTTTTAGATTTTG